>NC_141546.1:54080714-54386071 GCF_021556685.1 Rattus norvegicus | reverse complement strand
AGCTGTCTCCTGAGAAGCTCTGCCAGACATGACAAATACAGAGGTGAGTGCTAGGAGCAAACCACTCAACTTAGAATAGGGTCCCTATCTGAAGAGTTAGAGAAAGGACTGAAGGAGCTGAAGGGGCTTGCAACTCCATAAGAACAACAATGCCAACCAACCAGAGCTGCCAGGGACTAAACCACCATCTACAGGGTACATAGGGACAGACCCATGGCTCCAGCTGCATATGTAGCAGAGGATGGCTTTGTTGGTCACAAAAGAGAGGAGAAGCCCTTGGTACTGCCAAGGCTGGAACCCCCAAGGTAGGTGAATGTCAGGGCAGGTAGGCGGTAATGGGTAGTAGGTTGATGGGGGGACACCTTCATGAAAGAAGGAGAAGAGGAAATGGGATAGTGGGTTTATGGGTGGGAAATCAGAAGAGAGAATAATATTTGAAATGTAAATAAATATAATTCAATAAAATGTTTTAAAATGAAAAGTAGAAAAATTTTAATAAAAATAATTTATATGAAACTGTTGATGTTTGATCATGCTGTATATTGTAAAGATAAGTACAGGCCCCAAGACCTGGAATGTGACCCCAAGTTATTTCTGATTCGTAGATAAAGATACCAACAGCCAATACCTAATCAGAAGAAACATAGGTGGGGTGTAGGCTTCCTGGGCTTGGGATGGGAGGACAACTGAGCGGAGGAGAAGAAAGTGAGGAGGAAAAAGAAGGAGAAGCAGCCATTGGTTAGGTGAACAATAAAACATGGCCTCGAGGGCTGGTCAATTAAAGTTAAGAGCAGCTCAGCTGAAACATACTAAGTAGTAAGAAATAATTCGTGGTTATAGATAGAAAAATAAATTCTAATAGCATAGATGGTAAGTATCTATCCGGCACTTGTGCTGTTCAAGGGTTATTGTAAATATAAAGGCTGTATCTTATCGGGGAACTAAAGACTCAAATTAGTAACTGAGATTTAGTAACTTCTACAACACGAAACTAGTGGGTACCATAACATCTATCTTGTATTTCATAATAAGAAATATTACTCTAGTGATCACAAGGCTCTCGTTTTGAAAGCTTGATGAACTGACTTCAGATCCTGGAACTGACATAAGGACCACACACAATGGCACATGTGTGTTAATTTCCAGTTTAGCTGAGAAATGCCTTCTGTCAAATTGGAAGTATAGACTGCAGAAATAAAAGTTTGGTGATGATTCATTTGATAATAATAAATGAAGCAGCAATTCTCAACCACTATGGGGGTCAAATGATCCTATCAGAGGTTCACCAAAAACCATCAGAAATCACATATATTTACATTTTGATGCATAAAGGTAGAAACATTACAGTTATGAAGTAGAAACAAAAATAATTTTAAGGTTGAGGATCACTGCAACATGAGGAACTGTGTAGAAGTTTGCAACATTAGGTAAGAATATTGAGGTTATCTAAACTTTGGTTCTAGCTCTGTGGTAACCTGAATAAATTCCTTGATTTATTTTAACTTCTTAATCAATTGAAAAATAAATGCAATGATATTAACATCATTATTAGCTATTATGAGAATTAGATGAGCAAATATTCCATGAATCACCTAGCAAATAATAAGGTTTAATTAATCTCTGGATAATTTTGCAATTGTTTCCAATTCCTACATGAAATATAAGCATAGAAATGAGTTTAATATAATTATTAAATTTATACACAGAATTAACTATAACAGATTACATATTTTTATAGTTCACTTGTTTACACTGTGTGTATGTCTATATGTGTGTGTCTGAAGAGTTCAGTGACAACTTACAGAACTAGAATATTTCTTCCATGAGGGTCCCAGGTAAAAAACTCAGGTAGGTAGATTTGGTAGCAAATATCTTTAGTCACTAAGGCGTTTTACACACACCAGAATTCCATTTACAGCCCTTGTTTTTTTTATAAGAATATAGTAACAACAACAACAACAAAAGTAATACACAGCCTTTGCTCTGTATAACAGATACATTTACCATAGAGATCAAAGTCAGAGTTTACAGAAAAAGACACAGCAGTACAAACAGTAGGGAAGCCTAGTGAGACCAGTAGAGAGCATCAGTTGTCATGTACCTTAGTAATGATGTGGATTAAACTGCAACAAAAATTAAGAAAAAATAAGTAACAGATTAGAAAGATAGAGAGATAGAACCATCCATTGGTTAAGAACTAGCTGTGGCCTATTCTCCTCAGCTGTTGAAACAACCACAAGAATGAACAGAAAAGTTTCTACCTGTAAACAGAGTTGGGCAATTTTCAACATAGACCGTTTTCGTTAACTATTGACAAGTGTAATCATAGTTGACCTTTAGATGTTTCGCCGTCATCATTTACAGAAACTGACAATGAATTCCTGGTAAATCAGCATGGGGAAAATATTCATCACTATTCTGGGGAAGAATTTCAACATCAAAGTAGTGACCTATTTGAAAGAATTGCTTTCCTATTACAGTGCAAAAGCCAACGACCATAGAGAGTTGAAAGATTGAGAGATCCATATATATTCAAATACACCTGACAATACTTCATATAAGACGGAATTCATGAAGAGGCTTTGAAATTTATCTTAATGAGATAATGTGTGTGAAATTCACTGGATCTCTTCTTTCTTTTTTATAATTAACCACATCCACTGAATTCCATCCAACGCTAAGTCAAATGATTTAGGTTTTGTGAACTAAACTGGATGATAAAAGTCCATGGTAGTACTCTGTAAATATATTAAAATCACTTACTCCAACAGTTACATATACACTTTATACCTTTAGTTCTTGTCCAGTACAAAATAGCTCTGGATTAATCATTTCTTAGGTGGAATTTAAACCATCAAGATAGCTGGGCAGGCTAAAACACTTGCCAACAGCTCAATGACCTGAGTTAGAGCTCTGAAATTCACAGGAAGTCAACTCCAGTAAGCTTATGCCCTCATATTCTTGCAGATTTATATGCAAAATATACACAAAATAAATGACAAATATAATTTATACATTAAAGAATCAATAGCCTTCTTCTACACAAAAGAGAAACAAGCCGAGAAAGAAATTAGGGAAACGACACCCTTCATAATAGACCCAAATAATATAAAGTACCTTGGTGTGACTTTAACCAAGCAAGTAAAAGATCTGTACAATAAGAACTACAAGACACTGAAGAAGGAAATTGAAGAAGACCTCAGAAGATGGAAAGATCTCCCATGCTCATGGATTGGCAGGATTAATATAGTAAAAATGGCCATTTTACCAAAAGCAATCTATAGATTCAATGCAATCCCCATCAAAATACCAATCCAATTCTTCAAAGAGTTAGACAGAACAATTTGCAAATTCATCTGGAATAACAAAAAACCCAGGATAGCTAAAGCTATCCTCAACAATAAAAGGACTTCAGGTGGAATCACTATCCCTGAACTCAAGCAGTATTACAGAGCAATAGTGATAAAAACTGCATGGTATTGGTACAGAGACAGACAGATAGACCAATGGAATAGAATTGAAGACCCAGAAATGAACCCACACACCTATGGTCACTTGATTTTTGACAAAGGAGCCAAAACCATCAAATGGAAAAAAGATAGCATTTTCAGCAAATGGTGCTGGTTCAACTGGAGGTCAACATGTAGAAGAATGCAGATCGATCCATGCTTATCACCCTGTACAAAGCTTAAGTCCAAGTGGATCAAGGACCTCCACATCAAACCAGACACACTCAAACTAATAGAAGAAAAACTAGGGAAGCATCTGGAACACATGGGCACTGGAAAAAATTTCCTAAACAAAACACCAATGGCTTACGCTCTAAGATCAAGAATCGACAAATGGGATCTCATAAAACTACAAAGCTTCTGTAAGGCAAAGGACACGGTGGTTAGGACAAAACGGCAACCAACAGATTGGGAAAAGATCTTTACCAATCCTACAACAGATAGAGGCCTTATATCCAAAATATACAAAGAACTCAAGAAGTTAGACCGCAGGGAAACAAATAACCCTATTAAAAAATGGGGTTCAGAGCTAAACAAAGAATTCACAGCTGAGGAATGCCGAATGGCTGAGAAACACCTAAAGAAATGTTCAACATCTTTAGTCATAAGGGAAATGCAAATCAAAACAACCCTGAGATTTCACCTCACACCAGTGAGAATGGCTAAGATCAAAAACTCAGGAGACAACAGATGCTGGCGAGGATGTGGAGGAAGAGGAACACTCCTCCATTGTTGGTGGGATTGCAAACTGGTACAACCATTCTGGAAATCAGTCTGGAGAATCCTCAGAAAATTGGACATTGAACTGCCTGAGGATCCAGCTATACCTCTCTTGGGCATATACCCAAAAGATGCCCAACATATAAAAAAGACACGTGCTCCACTATGTTCATTGCAGCCTTATTTATAATAGCCAGAAGCTGGAAAGAACCCAGATGCCCTTCAACAGAGGAATGGATACAGAAAATGTGGTACATCTACACAATGGAATATTACTCAGCTATCAAAAACAACGACTTTATGAAATTCGTAGGCAAATGGTTGGAACTGGAAAACATCATCCTGAGTGAGCTAACCCAATCACAGAAAGACATACATGGTATGCACTCATTGATAAGTGGCTATTAGCCCAAATGCTTGAATTACCCTAGATGCCTAGAGCAAATGAAACTCAAGATGGATGATCAAAATGTGAATGCTTCACTCCTTCTTTAAAAGGGGAACAAGAATACCCTTGGCAGGGAAGAGAGAGGCAAAGATTAAAACAGAGACTGAAGGAACACCCATTCAGAGTCTGCCCCACATGTGGCCCATACATATATAGCCACCCAATTAGACAAGATGAATGAAGCAAAGAAGTGCAGAGCGACAGGAGCCGGATGTAGATCGCTCCTAAGAGACACAGCCAGAATACAGCAAATACAGAGGCGAATGCCAGCAGCAAACCACTGAACTGAGAATAGGACCCCCGTTGAAGGAATCAGAGAAAGAACTGGAAGAGCTTGAAGGGGCTCGAGACTCCATATGTACAACAATGCCAAGCAACCAGAGCTTCCAGGGACTAAGCCCCTACCCAAAGACTATACATGGACTGACCCTGGACTCTGACCTCATAGGTAGCAATGCATATCCTAGTAAGAGCACCAGTGGAAGGGGAAGCCCTGGGTCCTGCTAAGACTGAACCCCCAGTGAACTAGACTGGTGGGGGGAGGGCGGCAATGGGGGGAGGGTTGGGAGGGGAACATCCATAAGGAAGGGGAGGGGGGAGGGGGATGTTTGCCCAGATACTGGGAAAGGGAATAACACTTGAAATGTATATAAGAAATACTCAAGTTAATAAAAAAATATATATAAAATAAGAGATAAAGTTAAGCCTTAAAAAAAAGTTTAGTATTATTCTCTCTGCAATAGAACTTGATTATATTAAAGTTTTAATCTTTTTAAATTTTTCTCTAACTTACCCTAGAGTTAACTATATAAATTTTAGAATTATCGATTTTTCTAGTATCAGGAATAGTAAGGTTAATTCACCAAAACCATTTCATATAAATAATAGTCCAATATAAACATACAAAGCAAGGCCCCAAACTTTATATTATTCTGCTATAGTAAAATTTGGTGGATCAGACTTCATTTCACAGAAGAAAATGCATTTCAGGCTTGAGAAAGGAAGAGAAAGCATACAAAAACGGAAGCAGGTAGCATGATTGAAGAGATAAAACAAAAATAAAAGTCCCAGTAACACCCACAAAGGCAAACTACTTTCCAAAGAACATAGGTCAAGAATGCTGGTAATAATTAGTATGGAAATTGCGTAGGAAGTTTATAATTAATGACTTTTGTTTAACACATCTCAAAAGGCATGGGATACATGTTATGAGAATTAAGAGTATGGCAACACCATTCTGTCTGTATTTGTTAAAAGGCAGTTTAGCTTCCTGGGATGATGGTTTGGAACACAACCGTGGGGACACATATAAACTTCTCATCTCCCTGCTGTTACAAGTTTTGTGACATACAAATCAAAGGGACATTAGGAGAAACCAAAGTATTTGTAGATTGGGTATAAAAGTATATGAGGCATAAAAAATGACCCTTATATATCTATGCTGTCCCACATAAGAATAGGGGAAAATTGCCCTTTTGTAAGTATGAACAACTGGAGAGGAAGTGTAATGTTTCTTAGGGATAAGAGAATGAAGAATCTTAGATGCAATGTTACTGAAATAATTGAATATAAAGATTGTAATTAAATCCCTGGAATTGGATGTGAAAAGAGCACCTTATCATAACTGCCAGGTCCTTTGGGAGAAAATTTCAAATTCCAATATAAAGAAAAAAACAGAGAGGCTTCACCATGCTTTTGACAAACCTTGGAACAAGCTCGGTAATAAAACACAAACTGATAAATCCCCTTTTCATAGAATAGATCTATGCCCTCTGCCATTTTATGTGTGACTAAGGACATGTGGAAGGAAAGATTTATACTAATGAAAATGTAAAAGTGGGCGACAAGTAGGTTCAAACAACTGGCTTGTAGCATCAGGCGACCAAATTTCAGTAAGAGTAAAAGGTTGAAAAGTGGGGTTGGGGATTTGGCTCAGTGGTAGAGCGCTTGTCTAGCAATCACAAGGCCCTGGGTTCGGTCCCCAGCTCCAGAAAAAAAAAAGGAAAAAAAAGGTTGAAAAGTTCTCCACACTCAGCACATCACTTCCCCACAGTGTCAGACAGCTGTGGTCCCCATGTCCTTATAATCCAATAAGGGAATGCCAGAAGTACACAAATATTCCAGGCAAAAGATGCCATGAAAAAATGTTTTAATGTTCTAATTTCTCCCATGTTAATGGCCAAGGATCCATTGAATTGCCAGATTCAGGCTAAGCTGTACTGAGGCCTGAATCTGGCAATAGCCTGGTAATGGAACCCGGTTACAGCTTGTGTCTCAAGCCCATATTTAACTTATGAGGATAGTTAATATCACAATACCAATTCTTGTATATTCAGACCTATCATCTTATGATATCTATAACGCTATCCAACAAGATGTGTTGCATATTCATAAATGGAGCTTGCCAATGAAAAGCCACACAATTTAATGAACTATTCTCAGGGAAGATGCTTCTGGAAATTATAAAAACAATGAACCTGTGTGGCATGTGTTTATGGAGTTTTTACATATTGAGTGTGTGTGTGTGTGTGTGTGTGTGTGTACACATATAGGTTCTATACATAAGAAGTTTGCACATTAATATGGAAAGTGTGTGTACATATTTGGAGTATATGTTCACATGTATATGGATTGCATGTGTCTGTGCAGAGTATATGGTAAGTACATAAGGAAGATATATATGTATGGGTGTATATGATAGGCATGTATATGAAATGTGAGTATATATGAATTTGAGTGAAAATAATTATTTGTGGGTTTTTCAGATAGTATAATCACATGTGCATATTCATGGTCATGACCTTTTATACATATGAAAATATTTCTTCATTTAAACATTTGTTATGCTGACAAGGGGGTCAAGTCTTCCATTAGTTTCATAATCTTTTTATATAACACTGTTTTAGCCAATAGAAGATTCGGAAAGGTTAAATGTTTTAAAGAACTATATTTTGCTTTCTTAAGAGTTAACTTTAAAAACAAACAAATATAAAATCACAAAAAAAATTTCTTTGACTTTTCATTTTTCCACGGTTTTCTTAGTCATTACTTAAATAAAATCTCAGGTAAGAAAAAAGTAGTGTCATCCCAAGTTCAAAACAGTTTCTGATAAGGGCAAGTTTTCATTCAAAACTCTTCTTTGGGAGCTGTAGAAACGACTCTGGCTAACAGCACTGGCTGTTTCTTCTGAGAGACCAGATTCAATTGCCAGCATCCACATGAGAATTTTCAATGACCTGCCATTCAAGTTTTGGGGGATTCAAAGCTATTTTCTCACTCACACAGGCACTGTATGCACACAGTGCGTAGATATATATGTAGGCAGAACAGGCACACATATAAATTACTAATAAGGGTTAATTTTAAAAAATTCACAGTTTGTCACTACAGTGCAAAAAAGCTGAAAACACAGTTTTCAACCAAATAAAAACGGGGCTCTATGTAAATCAGAAAGAACAGAGTTGGTATAAATAACTTTATGTACAGCCATAAGGAATTTTTATTAGTCTGAGTGCTGAAAGCACAAATGAGGAGCCTGGACTGACAGCCTGGAGTCCTTCTTGTACAGTTTGAACTGAGTAATAAAGGTCACCTCATGCCCAGAGTTGCTACTACTGCCCAAAGCCATGGCTATATTTATGCTGGACTATTGGTCTTGGACTGAAAATCACTTTTAAGACTGTTCAACAAATCATCCAAGTGAAACTACAGCTCTGCCCAGAGGAAATAACAGATTCAGAGAAGCTAATAAATTCAATCCTAAAGCATGTTCTAAGTTGTGAGCCCTTGACTCTCCAGAATTGTTTTTTTCCTTCCCTGCATTAATTAGTTTTACATACTGGATTCAGTTCTTAAAAATAAAGCGAATATCCAAAGCCTTCCAAAACACTAGCTTGTATGCTGTTATTTGCCATTATATGTTTAAAAACAAGTTTGTATTTACAGTTGTTAAAAACAAATAAAAGTCAGTTCCCTTCAGGCTCTCATTCTAGCTGGATCTCATTCCTTTTTGACACCAGCAGACACACAGAACCACTCTCTACCATGGATCTGATGAGTAGTCACACTTGGCTGAGATGTTGGCAGCCTCATTCAACCCTCATATGAAAAGTCTATGCTTGAGTCAACACAGTGATGCACGCTGGACAACGTGCAGGCAATGCAAGACTATAGAGTCGCCTAGCATTTCTGGCTAAATAGGATGCTGTCATGATATCTGTCCCTTCAAGATCCAGGGATTTATGAGGAAGAAAATACAGAAAGACAGTAAGAGCTAGCAGTGGAGGATAACAGGAAGGAAACAGTGTCACCACAACACAAGAGGAAGGAAGCACATAAAACCCACAGAGGCTGTGACAGCAAACAGAGCTCAGGCCAGTTTCTGTTCCAACTATGAAGGGAGGAAGAGCATATGGGAGCTCATCACTAGTGAAGTAGTAATTGCAACCAATACACTCTGAAAAAAAAGAAAATCAGTTTTCTGTAATAGAGTGACAGTGGGTGAATCAATAATAATTCAGGACCAAACCCATACCCAGAATTAGTTGTCCAATGCAAAACACACTCATTGGCTTTACTGAATTTTGTCTTGATTTTGGCATTTATTTTGCAATTGATTTCCTTTTTGTTGCTCTCAATTTCTGTTTTCTTGGGTTTTGTTTTGTCTCATTTTGTCTTGTCTTGAGAGAGAGAATAAAGTTAGGTGGTTACAAGTAGGAAGATTTACTTGGAGTTATCGAAGAGGAAACATGACCTACAAATAATTTGTATAAAACAGAAGATTTAAATAAAAAAAGAAAGAAAAGGAAAGACCAAAACCAAAATAATAGTGCTATCAAAATTGTTCAGTGTTTGAAGAAACAAGACTGATAACTCAACTGCAGTCCCAGGACCCCCATGTTAGAATACTACAATACAATTCTGCATTCCCATCCTCTCTCTCTCTCTCTCTCTCTCTCTCTCTCTCTCTCTCTCTCTCTCACACACACACACACATGCAAAATTCTTGTTGTCAGAGAGATTTGAGTTAGCAATGTGCTTACTATTTAACCATCAAAAAGCGAGTATCAGGAAAATTTAAGCATCCTTACATGCATGTAATATAAAAAGTGACATAATAAGTACCAGGTAATTTAATCCACCATCTGTTTCTTATTTGCCATGTACCCACAAGAACATCTTGCCATGTATTAGCACATCACAGGACAAATAGTTTCTGGTTAACATTTTCTGGAAATCAAATAAGGACAGTAGTCCAAATTCAGTCCTGAAAAATACAGGGAAATGTAGAACATGATACACTTCCGCACATCATAAAGTATGAAAAACTGTCGTGAAATAAACAAATCTTACTTCTGTACAATAATTCATTTAAACTGAAGTTCAACCAAAATATCCTAGTATCAACGAGAAACTATTAGGAAAAAAATGGGTGTTTGCTTCCATACTTCCTGCTTAAATCATGTCTTAAAAGTTCTACTTTCTAAGTGATGAATGGCAATTTTACATATATTTCCTAGGCTACTGCTCACAGATATGCATGTAATCTATACGAGTAGCCATCTGTAATGATGAAACTTAAGAAATAACAATGGGGGCTAAATTAATGTCAAATACATAAACACTTATAGATATGGTCACCTACTTATTTTCCTGATCAATATTACTTGTTCAAAGAGCAGTTTCAGAAGGACAACAATACTCCCTAAACTGAAGCAATTTACTGGAAATTCGTGGTGTATGCCAAGGCTGACTTAGTGAACACTGCTCTTGTGACATTGATTTTGCGAAGGTTGAAGGAGCTTTCCCGCATCTTTGTCATTTAATCCTAACAATGGTGTTAATTTTTTAATTAATTTTAATTATGCATTTAATATTTTAAATTATCAATTAAAAACTCACATGAAAAGTAAAATTAACAAAGCAAGAAAAAATATTCTTGCTATTGACTATAAAATGACTAATATGCTATTGCTTTTTTTTTTTTTTCTTATTTCTTAAAGGAGGACGACCTTTAGGCTGGAAATTCTGTTCTCAGGTATTATCTTTGTAGCACTGTTTTCAGTTCTTAGGAAATGTCAGTGCCCTGGTGTGACACAACTTTGATAACATTGAAAGATTGAGAGCAGCCAACTGAGAGACCTGAGCCTGTCTGTCTAACTTCAGTGTTTACAGAGGGGTGTCTTTGGTTAGAAATAGTCAAAGATTTGGTGAAAGGTTTCTTTATTCACAAGTTGTAGAAATATAAACATATTGTTTTTACTAATTGTGCCTATTTTAAAGCAGAAAGGAAGAGAAAACATTCTCAGATCATTTATAATTTAACATGTCGTCACTGAAGAGAGAAGTGACTAAAAGAGAAAGCCAGTCATTGCAAAACACTTACGTAAGGGCAAAGGGTTCCAAGCCCCACCTTGTAACAAGAGGGACTTTATAATCCAGAGACCTGAATGAGTAATGGCTTTTTAACTACTAATTAGCTAGGATTCACGTTTGAAATAAAATAAATATACTAGGTGTGGTGACATGTTAGCATTTTGGAAGAAAGCTGCAGAAATTCCAAGGTTATGGTGGATTCAAAATGAGTCTGGCAGATAGAATTTGTTTCAAAAAGAAGTTCTAAAAATGTATCCAAGTTTTGCTATTTTCCTAAGTAAAGTGTGTGGCCTCAATGTGTTCTGCTCATGATATGAAAGAAAAAACGGCTCTTAATAACAATCTATCCTCCTACCACTTACCAATATTCATCCATCTCAAATAAAAAATCTACATTCCAGTAAATGTTTTGAATAATTTTTGTTCATCTTAATACACAGCCAGTAGGGAATGAACAAAAGCTCACAAATTATGTTAGTATAACTTATTTTCATTGTAGCTAGAGTTAAAATGGAAATCACTGGTATATTTTCTCTCCATCATTTTTCTACCTTACAATATTTTATACTTCACATATTATACAAAATCAGAGACGTTTCCAGAGTGCCATCAATAAAGACACAAATATCTGATGGAGACAAATATTTTGAGACAACAGAGAGTGGATACAAGGCCAAACCACTTTTTGGACCTTTAATTGAATTGCCAAGTAAGATTTTGTTGAAGATTTGTCATAAGATCTGAGGCTAAAAGTAGACCAGGAATTAAGATCGTTCATGAAAGAAAAATAAAAGCAAGCCCATATGTTGGGAAAACATATGTGGTTTCATAAAGGAATATAAAGAAAGCAGAGGAAGCTTGACTTTTAAAGGAGAAAACCCACTAGGTGCGCTGAAACCAGTAGGACCAGCCAACAGAGAGCTGACTAAAAATGTTTAGAATCTAAAAGTATTGGGAAGCAAACGTTTGAAATTTACAAGGTTATCCTTATTATTCTAAGAAAATATTTTAAAGAGATATACACAAAGAGACTAGACCAACTAATCAAGAGACCATGGATGAGATGAGCGAAGCCTGAGATGAAACAAATATGTGGAGGGGAGACATCCTATAGGTGGTGCTTACAGAACATCATCACAGTTCTTTCACTGACATTTGCCATCAAGGCCTCTGGTGTGCCTTAGGGAAAAGCTACTGATGTCCTTCCTGATATCAAGGTCAGTCAATGGCAAGAACACAAAGAATAAATGTTTTAAATAGTAAATGTTTACAGTTCTCTAATGAACTAGGAAGACATTGAGACAAATGAGAGATATTGGGATAATGTATCAGTAGAGAGAGAGAAAGTAATGATTTTGGATAGCTGAAGTGAGTGGCCTATTTGGTGTTGAAAACCAAAGATAAAGCTGGACATTGAAATCTGGAAGAACACCAGCAGCTTTTTCCCAAGCCAATGCCTCGATGGAAAATGATAGTGAAAGAAATGTTATGTAAATATGTAAATTATTCTTCCACATACATATATTCTAGAAATATAAAAATAGCCTTCTCACCTCCCTAGTTCATAGTATAACACATTTTCCTTGAAAGAACTGCTTCATCTGTGTGGACACAAAGACTAACCATGGTCAGATGTCCTCGGGCTCATTTCTATTGAGCCAATGTGAGGAAAAATTTTTAAATACTTTCATTGATTTTTTAGTTATATTTTTATACTTTGAGGATTTAATCTCATCATTTCTTATTTCTTTTCTTCCCACAAACCCTCTCATGAAACTCTCCTTGCTCTCTTTCAAATTCATGCCTACTTTAATTGTTACATATACACTGACATGTATATGCTATATATACATATGTATGTCAATTATCACCATTTCTTAGTTAGCATCAATTCTTTGTATAAGATGGAAAAATGAATAGATCCCCTTATTCCATAGTTGAGCTCATGCTTAGGCAGCCATAATGATGAGACTTTAAGGAACTTGCTTTGGTATTACTGGGGGACAATCTCTGAGCCTGGTGCTCTGACTTTTACAATCTTCTAATGCCCCATTCAGTAATTATTTCTGAGCCTTTGGTCCAGGGTTTATCTAGTAGATATAGATACGATTCCATAATCATGCCTATCGATTGATTGCGGTGTTTGGTAATAGTCTTTGTCTGTTGTAAACATAAGGTTCCTTGAAGACGAGGGAGGACTACACTTTTCTATGTGTATGGGGATAAATACTTAAAATATAGAGATGTTTAGGGCATTGGTTGTTATAAGTTTTCCTTCAAGATTTATGACTTCACTAGCCATAGATATAAGAACTTAACTTCTTTGAATAACTTTTGTGTATTTTGGGGGGGAACAAACATTTAGTGATATAAAATAATAGACAGAAAACACTACTTGGCAATGAAATAACACAGGAGGAAATGATAGCACGGAAGGGGGAAAATACATTTATTCCTATTCCTGCACAAAGAACAACGGAATGCAGAAAGCCTGAGAAAGGACATCTTGATGCAGGGAAGAGGTTCCTCAATTTGTTCCCAAATGGTAAACCCTGAAATCATATAATCATATACATACAATTAACAGGGAATGGTGATGATTAGGTTCTGTCGACAAATTTAGGAATGAGTATATACATATATATATATATATATATATATATATATATATATACACACACATATACATACACACACACACATATAAACAATTAACAAATAAGAAGCCATGTGGTTGTAAAAGAAAAAACAGTTTTATGGAGTGGGGGGAAGGAAGTGAATGAAGGATGACATAATCATAATCTCAAAAATTAAAAAATGATGGTAAAAATGATAAGATATGTCATGCTTTGTTGCACTACTAAAAATAACCCTAGAGAATAATTTTGTTACTGGCATGAAAATCTGGATTTCTACAGCAGCAGGTAGGGTGCTAATCCAGTGCATAGCCAGGTTTGTTGTCTTTTGAAGATAACAGCTAAGTAAAATTATCTATTTCTTTCATCTTAGATCATAAGAAGCTTTACATAAAGAATATATTGAATCTTAATGTATAGGTTTATGCTTTTCTTGTAAAAAGCAACTGTGTGTCAGTGTGAAAAGCTCATTTTCAGCATTCTGTCTTGTTTCATTTTACCAACATTTTGCTACCTCACCTGTATTAATGTATACACTCATAGTGTCCCATCTCTAATAAGAGTTTCATTGCATAAACACAAACACAAACACACACACACACACAAAACCACTTCAAGTTACAGACATAATTAAAGAGATGTAAAACAAGGATCACATACAACATTTGTCAGTAATTATAAAGTCTTAAGGGATATGCACAAGGAAATATAACTTGGGTATATGGGAGTTTTATTTCTAGCTTTTTGAGAAACATCCAGATTGATTTCATGTCAAGTTATTCTAGTTTACAATTTCACCAACAGTTTTTAAGATTTCAAGGATGTTATAGATGAGAGGTGAGTGTTGCAGAAATGAGAGAGTGGGAGAAGATTTAGAGGAAGTTAAGGATATATATCCTTAATATACAGAGTGATTTATCAATGGAATAGAATCAAATAACCAGAAATAAACTCACACACATACCTATGGACACTTAATTTTTTTTACAAAGAATCAAAACATACAGTGGAAAAAAAGAAAGCATCTTCTCTAACTGGATATTTGAATGGAGAAGAATGCAAATTGACCTATATTTATCACTCTGAACAAAACTCAAGTCTAGGAGGATAAAGAACCTTGACATGAAATCAGATACACTAAATCTAATAGAAGAAAAAGGGGGAAATAGTTTTGAACACATTGATAGAGGAGACAATTTCCTGAACAGAACACCAGTGGTTAAGGTTCTGAGATCAAAAATTGATAAACTAGACCTCATAAAACTGCAAAGCCTCTAAGGGTTAGAGATTTGGCTCAGTGGTAAAGCACTTGCCTAGCAAGCGCAAGGCCCTGGGTTCGGTCCCCAGCTCCGAAAAAAGGAAAAAAAAAACTGCAAACTTCTGTAAGGAAAAGGATACTATCAATAGGATAAAATGGCAGCCTACAGACTGGGAAAAGGTCTTCACCAGCTGTACACCTGACAGACAGGTAACACCCAAAATATATAAAGAACTCAACAATGTAGACTCCAACAAACCAAATAACCCTATTAAAAATGAGATACAAAGCTAAACAGAGAATTCTCAACAGAGGAATCTCGAATGGCCAAGAAGAACTTAAGGGAATGTTCAGCATCCTTAGTCATTGGGGAAATGCAAATCAAAACAACCCTGATATTCCACCTTATAGCCATCGTAATGCATAAGATCAAATCTCAAGCGACAGCACATGCTGATGAGGATACGGAAGGGAGTCCTCCATTACTGGTGGGAGTGGGAACTCATACAATCAGCAAATCAATCAGGTAATTTTTCAGGTTATTTGAAATGGTTCTAAATGGTAATGTTGAAGAACCAGCTATACCACTCCTTGGCATACACCCAAAAGATTCTCCATCATACCTCAAGGACACATGCTTCAAAATGTTCATAACAGCTTTATTTGTAATAGCCAGAAACTCGAAACAACCCTCAATCAAAAAATGGATAAAGAAAACGTAGTTCATTTACACCATGGAATATTATATAGCTATTAAAATAAGAAAATTATAAAATTTGCAGGTAAATACATAAAATTAGAAAATATCATCTCATTCTGAGAGGAGTAATCCAGACCCAAAAAGGACATTCATGATATGTACTCACTGATAAGTGGTGATTAGCCATAAAGTACAGAATACTTAGCAGGAGGAACAAAAGAGTCATGGGAGACAAAGGGAAGGAGGGATCTGGGTGGGAGAGAGGAGGAGGGGAATGATAGGGCAGGGTTGAGTGTGAGGAGAGAGAAGAAAGAGGCCCAGAAGTCCAGAAGAATGGATAGAAATCTGCAAATGGCAGGGGTGGGTAGGACAAACCTCTGGGAAGTCCCAGAGACCTGGAAAAGGGAGAGTCTTCCTACAGTGAATGCAGGTGACCTGAGACGAAATGTTTAACAGTTGAAACATGGAAACTGAAGAAGCCACCTTCTATATCCAGGCAGGTCCCTTTGTGGAGAGATAAAGGCAACAACTCCCCCATAAAACCTTCAGCCCTAAATTTTTCCTATCTAAAAGAAATGCAAAAACTAATGGAATGACCAACCAATAACTGGCTCAACTTAGACCCATCCCAGGGACAAACACTGATCACTAAAACGGTTAA
The DNA here is from genome assembly GCF_021556685.1 of Rattus norvegicus. Lineage (NCBI taxonomy): Eukaryota > Metazoa > Chordata > Mammalia > Rodentia > Muridae > Rattus > Rattus norvegicus. Next base: position 54,369,764 of record NC_141546.1, on the reverse strand, counting down.
TGATACTCTGTTATGTTTGTAGAAATGAGCCTAGCAAATCTGTCTTCTGAGAGGTTCTAGCTAACAAATGTCAGCAACAGATTCAGATGTCCACAGCAAAACATGGGATATATGTATGGGATCCTAATGGAAGAGTTGGATGAAGGATTAAAAGTTCTGAAAGGGATAGAAACCCCACAGAAAGACTAGCAGAGTCAATTAACCTGGACACCTAGGAGTTCTCAGAGACTAAGCCACCGACCAAAGAGCATGCACAGGCTAGACAGAGGGCATTGGCACATATGTAGTAGATATGCAGCTTAGTCTCCATTTGATTTCCCCCAACAATGGAGCAGAGGCACTCCTTTAAAGCTGTAGCTTATTGGCCTGATCCTTTCCTAAACAGGGCTGCCTTGCATGGATTTCTTGGGAGAGGATGCACCTAATCCCGCAGAAACTTGATGTACCAGGGATACACAGACAGGCTCTATCTTCTCAGAGGACATGGGGGACAGGGGCATATGGAGAAAAGGAATCTATGAGGTGGGATGGGTGGGAGGATGCATTTGTGATGTAATTAAACAAATAAAAAGATATACATAATAAACATGCAATTATTGGTAACTGTAGTAATAAGTATAAGAGTAAAATAAAAAGGGTATATTAAGGATATATATATGTGTGTTTATTTATTTAATTTTCATATATATTGTATATTTTTAAAGAAATATATGACCTATTCTATTCATATTTACTATATATTAGAAGAATAAAATGATAGGAAAGAACATAATAAAATAAATAAATAAATATATATCATATATCCTAAATATACATGTTTGCATATTATATATCTTTATGTATTAATATTTACATATATTATATGAATACTTATTTATTCTAACTATTCATCACCCTCATATATAAACATACATATGTATATACATTTGTTTGTGTGTGTTCTATGTGTATGTGAGTATGTCTGTGAATTTTGTTATGTGTAAATATCATATATATATCACATATATATATACATGTATATATATATATATATATATATATATATATATATGTATGACCAAGTATCTATCTTATAAACCAAGTTAAAATATAGATGGGTAAGTAGAACATGTGCACACAGGTAATACTGGAACTTAGTTAATGTATTCAAAATTCTTATAAAACCCACTAGTCTGGAAACTTTTTGAAGATATACTTTAAAACCAAAATTTGAATAAGGATATACTACATGGATAGACAGGAATACATGAATTATTAAACGAAAACATGCCAAATACAGAATGCCATTTCTTTTAGGGTTTCCAGTGCCATGAAGAGATAGCATGACCAAGGCAACTCCTATAAAGGACAACTTCCAACTGGGGCTGGCTTACTTATTTCACAGGTTCTGTCTGTCTTCATCATGACAGTAAGCATGGCACCATGCAGGCAGACGTGGTACTGGAGAAGGTGAAAGCCCTACATATTCAATAAAAGGAAGCCAGGAGCAGACTGTCTTCCAGGCAAGGAGGAGAAGGCTCTCAAAGCCCTCGCCAAAGTCACACACTACCTCCAACTAGGCCTCACCTGCTAACAGTGCCACTCCCAGGGCCAAACGAATTCAAACTATCACACCTTTCTACAGGTTTTTGGTCTGAGGGGCCTTAAAAATACTAAAGACAGCGTAGGTTACTGTCATTGCTCAAGATACTAAACAGCTTGCTCAAATGACACGGGAAGAGGAAGAAAAAAAAAAAAAAACAACTCGTAATGATGAGGAATTGTTCTATTTGCTGGGTGGCTTCCATAGAGCCAGAAAATGTTAAGCAGGCTTCTGTGGGGAAGGACTTTAATTGTTTCACCTGGCACTGCATTCATTATCCTGTGCTACAGACCTACCAGACTGCGAGGAACCACTGTCGCAATAGTGGCATGTTACTTATGGGGATAAACAATAGATTGCTGATTGTATTTGAGGCTTGCTTCATAAAGGAGATTCCAGTCCTGGTATTGTAAATCCGATCAAAACTTTCTGCTCTTGAGAGATTATAGACCTAATTTAAATATTTTATTGTTTTGTTAAGCTATCATGAGTTCAAACTGTCTTGTAAATGTTTGTGTTTTTACCCACAGACTGGAATGGTCTCAATGTTGATCAGAGATGCTTCTTACTGAAGTGCTTCATACACAGATTCATAAAGGGTTAGAGTGCTAGAAATGAGTGCTCAATGAGTGACGAATCTTCCCTTACCCAAGACTAAGGGAAATTTTTGGAAGAAAGGATAAAAATATGGGGAGGGAAGTGGAAAAATTATGCCTTCCAAACACGACAAGGCCTTTGCATTCAAGAAATAAAAGGGCTTTGGGTACCTGCCCAGGAACTCCACAATATACCTGTCAAAATGTCACCATGGCTGAAGAAGAGGGCCTGGCTGAGGGACTTCTGAAAACTCTTGTCTGAATTGGCAGGGGGAGTCAGTTGTTTTGCAGTTGGTTCCTTTGTGCCAGTGCATTCGCACTTACATTTGGGCAGCACTAACAGGATTAGGACTTTTAATTTTTTTTTTTTTTACTAAAATAAGAAGATATAAAATTGGAAGGGAAACTTGTTGTGGGCCTTCCAGATAGGTGCTTCAGGGAGGTAGTTGGGTAATCATCTTGCACACCTATATTAAAGTTTTAAAGACTAAATGAAAGCCACTATTTCTTTAAAACTGTCTCAGCTCTTTAAAAAATGCTTATGCAGTATGGTTTTATCCTCACGTTTTAAAAGGAAATCATGGGGCTGGAGAGATGGCTCAGCGGTTAAGAGCGCCCGACTGCTCTTCCAGAGGTCATGAGTTCAATTCCCAGCAACCACATGGTGGCTCACAACCATCTGTAAAGAGATCTGATGCCCTCTTCTGGTGTATCTGAAGACAGCTACAGTGTACTTATATATAATAAATAAATAAATCTTTAAAAAAAAAAAAGGAAATCATGACACAATGAATATTTTTTAAACTGTACTTATAAAAAGTAGAGGGCTGGAGAGATGGCTCAGCCGTTAAAGGCTAGGCTCACAACCAAAAAGTAGAGAATAGCCAGGAGTCCATCAAATCTACTCTATTTCTGAAGAAATGCTCCTTTATAAAGCTATACATAGTCCCAACCTCTGAGAAGGAAATATCTAGAGAAAAACATTTTCTATGAAACTCTTAACATTTTCCCTAAATTATGGAAATAAAAGGCTGTTCTATAATTGAATGGTACATTGTGGCTTGCAAGTTCTTGTATATAGATTATCTCCTTTGCGGCTACTCAGTTCTGGTAGCTGTATTTCAATTTATACTTAAGTACTGGAGCAGATTTAGACAAAAACACACAGACAACAAATAAAATATCCCATGGGGAGAAGTTCTACCATTGAGGGTATATTTTGGTTGCAGGAAAAAAAAATAAACTGAGTGCTCTCAATGGTCGATATAAAAGATAATTATAAAGTAACGGATTGAAAGTGGTTTTTTTTTTTTACCTTCACAGTTGGCACACTAGCAGGAACCAGCTTATATGAAATTCAAATGAGATATTTAGAACACCCTAAAATCAATTTGCTAGCAAATCAAGGACCTAAAAATAAATACCCAAACTTTGCACATGAAGACAAAAGTCTGTAATCAATGTAATTCAAGTGGGAAATGAGAATTATAAAAAAAATATTCGAGTGGCTCCATGAAATTAAGTTATTATGAAAACTAGAGGAGAGCTATATAATATGTACATAGAAAAATACTGGTGAAAGGTAATGTAACCAAGATTATGACATAATTAAGTCAGATTATAGAGTGTAAGTACAAAAGAGACAGTGCAGAAGTGAACCTCCTCAAGTTCCAAATATACATGCTTTATAACATACTACCAAAGACTAGAGAAAAAGAGGGTAAACACTACTGTGACACACATAGAAACTATTCAGTTGGGAAATTGTAAGAACAGAGCTGAAATGTGTTCAAATATAAGGATATTAAGAATCAGCCCCATGGCTGGAAAGATGGTGTAATGGATAAGAATGATTGATATTCCAGGGTTAGAACCTGAACGAATCATACACACATACACATACATACCACAAACACACACATACACACACACACACACACACACACACACACAAGAGAGTAACATGAACACATACCACACACTGAGAGACACGTGCATACCCCACTCACACAAATACACACCCAGACACATTTCACACACCTACACCCACACACAACACACATACTTATAAACACACATCACACACCAAACTCACACACACACACACACACACCTTACACACATATTACCATACACACAATACACATAAACACTTGAATGCACATACATACCACATACACCAAACATACCACACACACCACTCACACACATACACACGACACATACACACACCATACACACGCACACCACAAACACACACCTTACACATATATTACACACCAAACATACATAAACATATGACATACACCACACAGACAAATGAGAGGCTCTAAAATAAAAGTGTCTAAATTAAATTTAAGAAGCTGGGTAACAAAGAAATTAAGAAGAAAGGAAGACAGAATGAATATTTAAGAAGAAAATTTGAAAAAGTAAAAAATGGTGGTTTGTTTTGGAATTTGGTTTTGGTTTTGGTTTTTTAAAGATATATGAATTCACCCAGGATCTGGTTGCTGGTTGGTCTGAAAATGGTTTGATGATCATAAAAGTGCTCTATAAAAACTGACATTGAGTACAGTTTAAAATAGACAACCATCTGGGTTGGATAGTATAGAAAGGGCTCTGTTTGCAAAAGTGGGAAAAAAAACCCTCAGATTCATTTTAGTAATTCAGCACTTCACAAAAATCTGCAACAAATAAACTTTGAGTTTTGTTTTTTTTATTTATTTTCACTTTGTACACTTAATAACTACGTTTGAAGATTTATAGGTAAATGAAAGCCATTTTTTTTACAAATTTTGTCTTACTCCTAACATAGCATTACCTTGCTTTCTACTTGTTTTGGCCACAGGAATACCTAGATTCTCTTTTCTAAATACTTCAATATTAACAAGAACTCATGGGCTAACACCTGCCAATTCTGCAAATGTAGCCCAAGACTTAAACATCCAGGCTGTGGTCTCATGTTTATTTATTGTCTTCTGTTGGATTTCTTAATCACATCTCTACCATAAGAATCTTTATATCTCTTTCCCTGTAGGTTCTATCTAGATTTATGTGCTTTAAACTGTCATCATTGATTTTTCTCTTTCTCAGAATATAAACTTCAAATTCACCTTTCTTCTGTCTCATAACCTATACCTAATTCGTCATATCTATTTCACATTTATCTTCAAGATAGATGTCAAGTCAAATGACAGTTCACCCTTTTGCTATTGTTCCAAATCAAGATGCCATGACCTTCTTCCTGAAATCCTATCACAGTCTTCCAGTCAGGATTTCTACCTCTGCCCTTTCCTCCCTTCAACCTACACTCCATAGAGTTGTCAGAGTGCTTTTTAATCTGATATCTGTTGGAGCCTATTCTGCTAAAAACATGAAAACTGTTCCAGAGTGTGTGCCCTGATGGCTCTTCATCCTGAATAGGCTTTTCCCAGAAATATGCTTTGTTTACAATGTGTTCTTTATTTCTTAATTAAAATTCTGCATTTTTGGACAGCCATTTCCTGAGAACCCTACCTATCTAGATAAACAACCTGCTTCCAAGCTCATCTCAGTTTTATATCTGAGTCATACATTCTTTATTGTTTATCACTATTATTTTTCTATTTTTCCCACTCTACACAGAAGAAACAAAAAAAGAATGAATAAATATAAACACCTTCAGTTCTCTCTCTTGTTTTGAGTTTGCATGTTTTCCTTGCAAACATGCATGAACATTTTATTATGTCTTAAATTCTTATAAAATCATTGCTTTTCTAAACCATCAATTGCTTCTTTAGCACAAAAAGCTTAGCTTCTATTAAAGGACTGAAGCATCCACACTTCATAAGCCATTAGTATTTTGTTCAGGAAATTTTCCCCTGTGCCCATGTGTTTGAGGCTCTTCCCCACTTTCTCTTCTATTAGTTTCAGTGTACCTGGTTTTATGTGAAGGTCCTCGATTCACTTGGACTTGAGCTTTATACAAGGAGATAAGAATGGATTGATTTGCATTCTTCTACATGCTGACCTCCAGTTGAACCAGCACCTTTCTTGAGAATGCTCTCTTTTTTCCATTGGATGGTTTTGGTTCCTTTGTCAAACATCAAGTGACCATAGGTGTGTGGGTTCATTTCTGGGCCTTCAATTCTATTCCATTGATCTACCTATCTGTCTCGGTACCAAAACCATAGAGCTTTTATCACTATTGCTCTGTAATACAGCTTGAGGTTAGCAAAAACTATTCTCAACATTTTCTTTAGTGCACCATGAGAACATCCAAACAGTTTGCAGCCAGCACATCCTTTGGACACTCATGGTCATCCATGCTTGCCTGGATACAATCCAATTGGCCTCATAGACTGTTTTACACTTCCTATTGAGTTATCTTCTCTTCTACTACATATCGATTATTTGATCCACTATCATATCTCAGAGAGTCCATCTGTAAAGACTGTCCTTCAAATGTCACATTTACAATCACTTTTATCAATCTATTTGCAATTATATATGACACATCCCTTCACATTTATATTACTTTCTTTTTATGTAGTGCTTAACTAATACTCAAAACTAAAACTCAAAGAGTGCGTACTTCGGTATTTGTCATTTGCCTTTCTACTCATCCTCATCTATAAAGTTGGCAATAGGAAAATACTAAAGGCATCTACTTCCCCATCACTGAATATTAAATCTCAATGAGGTCCCGGAGAATAGTGCCTCCTAATACATAATACATAGATAGCATAGTCTATAACTATATTCAAACCTCTTCATATTTATATATTGTTAGACATCCTCATGTTGTCTGATGTCTCTCTAGAGGTGTTCTGCTACATTTGAATTTACAGTTTGACATGACACAAGATGTCAGTACTTTTTTTTTTTACTTTTCCACTGGAAATTTGAAAAAGTTTATTTGTCCTTGAAGTTTAAAAAAAATAGAAGTATAATCCAAGGTATACCTTTTTCCACACATCTTGGTTTACACCGTTCTTTGACAAAGTTTATCATTTTCCTGTCATTTGCCTATTCTTCCTTTACCCTTCACTATTCATCATACTGGTGGCGGTAAAATCAATCTGACTCCCCAGGTATATCTGCCAATAATTTCATTGTGCATTTGTCACCTTAGAGCATATTTGCTTCACTATAGATTTATCTAGATTATTCTCCATGTACCACACTTTGCTTACTGACCCTTCTGGATATTTGTTTACCTTTCTCTCAGTAAAGAGTTTATGGTGGAAGTCTTGAGCATGCTTCTGCTTAAGAGCCATCTTATGCCTACTATCCTGGTTAGACCCTTGGCTACAATACCAGGAAGCCCCTTCTTCCCCAAACTTTTATTTTCCAAACTTCTTATACTTAGTTGGTACAAAGGCATCAGTCAAATTACTTACTGCTTTGCTTTTGGAATCCACACAAAATGATTGAATACATCACAGCCGGTATTGACCATACAATGAAGTCCATGTTTAAACAAGGCCATAGAGATGATGTGTTCAGTTACATCCTCATGTGTCCTGTACAAGTCTCATGCTCTTCTACCTCCCCAGCAGCAAAGATTGATCCCATCATCCCTAGTGCCATTTGGGGTGGGGGGACATTGAGGGGTAATGGTTAAGATATCATAAAAACATATAAGTTGGTATTTGTAGCAGAGAAGGAAGAATGTACTCAGGAAACTTTTCCAGTCTGCTTTGCTTTGTCTTGATTTGCTTCATTGTGGTCTATTTCAGCAAGGTACTTTCTTGAAACAGATAAGGTTCATGAATGTTATCCATCCACAGTATTGCTTTAATGGCTAGATTTATCTTTTGTGGCATTTTCATCATCAGTTTTGGTTCCACCATTTTATGGGTGGCAAAAATATGAAACATATGCTTCTACCTGAAGCATTGTTTATTTTGTTTTATCATTGTTGGCTTTATTTCTGAATATGTCTTTTACTTTTGGTCATCAAAATGTATATTTCTTAACTAATTTCAGCTCTTATCATAATTTATACACATTAAAGCGTCCTTAATATTTCTTAAAGATCCCACAAGGACTTTTTGGTCCCTGCTACCTTTTTAACTTAGATTGAAATTATTAAGAGAAGTTAAAATTTTCCAATTTCATTTTCTTCATGTTGATACTATAATGTTTCTTCTCCTACAATCTTTCCCCCAATATTATAACATTCTTAAGGTCATAATTATTATTGAACACTTCACTAGTATTTAACAAAAAATCCTTATAGAAACTTAAAAGAAACACTTTATATAGAAAAGTAAAATTTTGTTTTAATAGACACTGTAAAAATAATAAGTGTGTGACTATAAGTATTCAAAAAGACACAAAAATGATCTAAATATAATTTTATGAAATCAATTTTGAGGAGATAATTAAATTATCAACTCATATGAGAATAAAATTATGAACAATTTTCCAAGCAAAATAACTTTTACTTCTAATCTCTGATTTCGATATCAGTTCATATACATTTATTTCATACTTTCCTCTAACTGCCTACTAACACAGCAGATAAAATTCCACACCTTATAGTCACATATTCTCAGAATAATAAATGAAAATACTAATACATCATTATTTTAACACGAGTGCTCATTATCGCTTACCATTGACATTTTCATAATTCACCCAAGAATTATGTATTTGTCACAAGATTCTTATTCGTGCAATGCAAATATTAAACTACAGCAAGGCATCTAAATGTTATGACACCAATCACTAGATTAAAAAATGGAAAAAGCACAATATGAGCTGAAGAATGTATAACTTAACACTCTGCATGTGTGTTTCTCTCAAAAGGCAAGCACACTACAGAGCTATTGAAGAAAGCTCATCTTTGTAGTCACCCTGGCCTTAGAAACATGATGGCTGAAATGTACATCATCCATGAAAAAAGTGAGAGCCATCTGAAGCAGAACAGACACATAATACTGACTGCCATGTTCTTTTTTGCCAGCAGTTGTCCTAATTAGTGCACAACTTGTCCTGACCCAAAAGAGATTACACTAGTTGTTTTAGCTTACAGGTGAGACAGTGTACAGGAATGAATTGATCTCAGAGGGTTCTGTTCATAGCAATGACAGGCCACAGCTCAACATGATAACACTGACTAGAATAAGAATTCTGGCCTTGGCACTGTGTATTCAGCGCAAAGCTACTAGTCCAGGGAATATGTAAGAGTAAACAAAGCTTGACTAAGACACCCTACTTCATCCCCATCCCATCCTGAATCTGCACTGGAGGCAAACCTTGCCTAAGCATTGTGTTGGTTTGAATAAGTTTGGCTCCCACAGATCCAACCCATAGGGACTATTAAGAGGTGTAGCCTTGGCGGAGGACGTGTCACTGTGGAGGAAGGCTTTGAAGTCTCAGATGCTCAAGCTATTCCCAGTCTAGAATACAGTCCCCTTCTGTTGCCTTCATGTCAAGATGTAGAACTGTCCAGCATCATGTCTGCCTGCATACTGTCGTACTTCCCACCATGATGATAATGGACTAAACTTCTGAAACTGAAAGCCAGCTTTCAGTACTGTTATCGTTGGTCATGTTGTTTCTTCAGAGCAATAAAACTCTAACTATGATAGTATTGTTGTATAAACTTTTCTTGATCTCTACAAACTAAATATATAGGTAGGGATATCATCAATCCTTGTTGAATGACAGCTTTATAAAAAAGCAACATTCTAAAGCAGAAAAGGCTAGGGATATTGAAATGCTGATACTGGGTTAGTAGTATTGTTTAAACAGACAGGCAAAGAATGTTTTTGCCATGTTTGATTGAACTTTAATGGTGTAATTTTTAAAATCTGTTATTGTTTCCTTGTCCAGGTCAAAGAGACATTTGTTCTTACACATTCAAAACAGGTTACAGAGGGGTAGGTTATTTAGATTTCAAAAAGATGAAATATTTCGAGTTATACTATCCTCATAATCTTTGTTTAAAAATATTTTATTTAATAGTCACATCCTTGCCTCCTCCCTGCTAGATGAGGAGCTATGATAGTCATCTTTGCACATTAGTTTAGCAAGATATTTAAGTATGAATCTACCTGATACATTGGAAGTATTTTTCTTTTTTTTTCTTTTATTTACTGGATTTTTAAAATTTACATTTCTAACGTTATCCCCTTTCCTGGTTCCCCCTCTGGATAGCCCTTATCCCATTCCCCATCCCCCTACTTCTATGAGGATGCTCCCTCACCCACCCACTCCCTCCTGTCTCCCCACCCTGACATTTTCCTATACTGGCGCATGGAGCCTTCAGGGGATCAAGGGCCTCTCCTCCCATTGATGCCTGACAATGCCATCCTCTGCAACACATGCAGCTGGAGTTATGCGTTGCTCCATGTGTAAAATCCACTTCAATATTTAAGACAATTCAAAAGAATATTAAATTTAGTTGTGAGTCTGCTATGAAGTTTACTTCTTATAAAACATTGTTAATATTTCAGTATTATCTAGAAATGAAACTTCTCAGTTAACAACAACGACAAAAAAATCTGGAAAACCACAACCAGTTTGATTTGCTATAGACCAATACAGAGTAACAAATCACATGCATTAGAAGTCTCTTACTCCATGTTTTAAAACCTTACTTCTAAATGCTGTGTGTTTAATAATGAAGTTATTTAAGTTTAGGAATGATTGATAAGGAAAACATCAATTTGAATGAAAAAATTTATCAAGATTTTAAAGTTGTACACCACCTGGTAAATGTCAAATTTCAGGGGGAAAAAAACAATATTTCTCATAGCAGAAATAAATCACCTTCAATATCCATCCACTCCCTGTGAATCCTTTCGCTGTGCACAGTTACTGGAAAACTTAATTAAGCACTGGCATTCTGCACTGAAAGCATCTAGCACTTTGATTCTCTGCCTGTAATTCAGGCATTAGCATTCAAATCAGGCCACAAATTGCACTTTGCTATTTGTTGAGTGAATGCCAATTAAATGGTTTCAAGTAATCATTTTTCATTTCCTGCAGAGTATCCACTAACACCTAATATTCCCATGGAACATAAGGTAATTTGAGATGTTAGGACTTTACATTTTTATTGGAAAAAAATTTTTAATTCAGCAAAGCCTGTTTCCATTGCTGAAAGAAATCTCTCCTTCTCTTTGTTACAGTATCTATGGAAAAGGTTAGTTATACGTATGTGACCTCTGAATCTAGAGATAATGAACCCCGCTGTTTACTAACTCATCAGAGCCCATCACATTGTCCATGCACAAGCATGGTTTGCTTTATTTCTATATATTTAAGACACATAGACATTTAAGATGTACTCAAATTTTAGATCAGAAGGGAGGAAAAAAATTCTAAAGTATAGGGGAATGCTAGGGCGCTGACGCAGGAGCGGGTGGGCAAGTGGGGGAGCACCCTCATATAAGCAGGGGGAAGGAAGAAGGAATGGGGCCTTTTGGAGAGGACACTGAGAAGGGGGATAACATTTGAAATGTAAATAAAATAACCAATAAACATGAAAAAAAATAAAGTTCCACCACAATAAAAAAGCTTTGAACAAATTCTGAAAACAGCACAATCCTCAACCATATAGTAAAATGTCCACAAAATTACTTTGCAATACACTTAAAGAATAGCCACACCATTTTAAATTTTGCTGTGTGTGTGCAGCTTTTTGACATGGTTCACCATCCATACTCAAATAAAGTATTATTTGAAATGTCAAAAAATAAATCATGCCAGTTCAAAGGGAGGCTCCAAGGCCTGACACTATTACTGATGCTATGGTGTGCTTACAGACAGGAGCCTAGCATGATGGCCCTCCAAGAGGCCCAACAAGCAGCTAAAAAAGCCAGAAGCAGATACTTACACTGAAGCAATGGACAGAATTTTTGGTTTAATTAAGGAAAGGCTGGAAGAAGCTGAGGAGGAGGGACACCCCTTAAGAAGGCCAGCAGGACACTGAGCTACCAACCAGGCAGCATATACCAGCTGATATGAGGCCCTCAACACATACACAGCAGGGACTGCCTGGTGTGGCCTCAGTGAGAGAAGAGGCATCTGGTCCTCAAGAGACTGGAGGCCTCAGGGAGTGGGTTGTTCTGGTGGAAGGTGGGATCAGGGGAGGAGGAATGGGATGAGGGACTGTCGGAGCATAGACTGGGAGGAGAGGAACAACTGGGTTGTAAAAAATATTTAAGAAGAGGAGGAGGAGGAAAAGGACAAGGAATCATAAAATGAAAAGCTAAAATTCTGCATAATTATAAGAAGAGAATATGATGAAATATGGCCACACTTTTAGAGCTTAATCAGTTTGCTTTTCTGCTTGAAAAAGGAGTATTAAGATTCAATAATTTCATAACATTGTTCTGTTTCCACAAAATCAAAGAATGGGAAAACTACCTACATGAAAATTTTTAAATTATATGGACAAAAAAGTAACGGGCAAATGTGAATTTATCTGGTAATTCATTTTAAAAGGTGTGAAAAACTTAAGAATTACTTGGAAGCTGTTACATTATACAACTAGGTTAAATCCCTTTCTCAGAAGCAAAGCTTCAAGCCTGTAAAGTTGGGGCTTCAGATTCATTCCCAAAGTTGCATAAACGTTTACTGTGAAGAGAGGAATGTTATATAAATCTTCAAAACAAAGAGTTTGAAATGCTCTCAAAACCTTTAAGAATCACTATTTAGAAAGGATATTCTTACTTGAAAATCCCACTACTTTTCCTCAGTAAGTATTGGTTAAGCATCTAAGATCATCCAAGTGTTTTGACAGATGTTAGATATGATGTGACTAAAAGGTAAAATTGAATCATTACTCTTATATGTAAAACCTGTAGCCCAAAATATAAAAAGTAAATGTTACCCCCAAGCATTAGGCCATCGCTAATTATTCATGTAGATTTCAGAAATATTTTACGAGAGAACATGTGTGCTTTTGTTTATCCAAGACACCAAAAGATCCCTAAAAGGAAAACTTTAAAATTCCCAAAGGCAGAAAGTAAGAACGACACTATAGGTCAAGCAGACTTCTTATGCTTGTGAATTGGCAGATTAAAAGCGTGAAGAGAACTGTCAGAAGCAACCCAAAGCTACTGGTAGTAGCAGAACATACCTCTGATCCCAGTATTCAGGAGGCAGAGGTAGGTAGATCTATGTACCAGCTCAGCAACCCTCCCCCCAAAAACCAACTGCAGATCCATTAAGATGTTAGTATAAAACGAAATGCCTGAAATTGATCAAGGAAAATGCAGGTCGGTACACTAAATGATACTGAAATACAGGGCAAGGGATGATTAAAAAATGTGACAATTAACTGACAGATGGGAAGTTATGGAATATTTTATAATGTTTCTACTAGAAAGGAAATGATCAGTCAAGTAGGAAGCCAAGCTATAAACCTGACAAAAAATTAATACCTAAAATGTATGTGGGATTGAAATGCTAAACATCAGTGCAACAGATCCATGCTCAAACAATGAAAGATGAAATTAAACAGTGATTCTCAAAAGGAGAAATAGTAAGCGTGAATAGTAAACACTCTGAGAAGTGTTGGATATCATTAGCCCATTGGAAATGCGAATTAAAAGTACTTTTCAATTCCATCTTGCCAAAATAAGACGTATCAAGACAACAAATGACAATAAATGCTGGTAAGGATATGAAGAAGGGAAACACTTATACATGTTTGCTTGATGTATAGATACTGCAGAGATGGTAAAAAGGATTAGATTTGCCATACGACCTTCATGTAGCATTTCTGGAAATACAGCCAAGGAGTTTCACATCCTGATATAGAAATTTTATTTTGATTTAGCACTGCTTTCTTTATAAAAGCAAGGAAACAGAAAACGGAATCAGCTGAGGTGTTCATCAACAAACACATAGATAAGAAAACTGTACTGCATTCATACAACAGAGTTCTTTTGACCATTTACAAGAAATGAAATCTGTAGGAAAACAGTAAACTGAGGAAGACCAATACCATACTCCATATTTTCTTTCTTCTATGTGGACCTTAACGTTAAAATCTTAACGAGATGTGTTTAGTTGGAGTGAGATATCAATAGTGCCAATCTCTCTCTCTCTCTCTCTCTCTCTCTCTCTCTCTCTCTCTCTCTCTCTCTCTCTCTCTCTGTGTGTGTGTGTGTGTGTGTGTGTGTGTGTGTGTGTGTGCGTGCGTGTGTGTCTGTGTCTACACATATATATACAATGAAACAGGTTAGAAGGGGACAGGCACCATCGAAAACTAAATACAAAAGGCAACACTATGAGGGGGCAGTTAAATGGTAGATGAAGATATAAGCATAGGAGATATTTGAGGATTGGAGGACTGGCCAACCAAAACTAAGAACACATGTAAAACCCATGTAGAAACCTACTACTTCATAAGCTACCTGAAAAGCGATGACTGTATAATAAACCTGAAGTGTCTGTCACCCAAATCTCCTTGCTGAGCGAGGAGCACTGTCACCTGACTTGTTTCTTCAGGGAGCCTACAGACTGTTGCTGCAACTAAATTGCCTTTTAGACTTAAACACAAATAAGCTCTTGCTCAACAAACACCCCATACTCTGGACACAGGACACAGGACACAGAAACCCAAGTTGGGGTTGCACTGAGGGTTTCCTCCCTGCAGAGCAGTGTTCCACATGCCCCAGGTATTCTGAAAAATAGTACAATATTGAAAATCCTGCTGAATTTAAGAAATTTAACTGATTACTTATCTATAATACAAATAGTGTAATCTTACATGATATTCAAAGAGCATTTAAAAAAATACTTTAGTTATCACGTCTGTAACTGCACATGAAACAAAAGCTCCAACTTGAGAGTTAATGAGAATTTCAGTTCTGTCTTATTTTTTTCATTTTCTATTTCCATATTCATAGTTCTGACATTCCATTGAAATGCTACGTCAGAGGTTAATTAAATATTTTTTCAAGTTCAAATCTGAATTTGGCTTCTCAAATCCCAAGTGCCTACTTACCCGCCAGACCAGCCGAGCCCGACAACTTAAGAGCACATCACTCAAACAAACATCAACCCATGAAGAAGAAAAGGCCACATGTTATTGAACTAAACGTTTAAACAACAGTTAAAGCTTAAACGTACTTAGGAATAAATGAATTCATTTCTCATAGACAAAAGACTTAGAAGGGAGATTGAATACTTTACATTGGACCACAACCAGAAAAAATATCCATTTGTGCAAATCTTTGTGTTACAGCTCTATGGAATAACAATGTGGAACTATGCATATGAATTAAAAAAAACTAAAGATTTTGGCAAAGAACATGAAAAAATAAGTCTATCTATGTAAAATTAGAAACAGCAAGAGCATTATCAATTATAGTACTTATCACTGGTTGGAATATATTGATAATTGAGCGAAAGTCATGCAGTTAATTCCCGGATGGACCAGTTACAATGGCTTTGTTACCAAGATGCAGAATGAATTGCAATGGCCAGCTGTCTCCCCAGCTAGCATCGCTGATGAAGAGGGGTAGGGAGCCAGCATGTGGACAGATGAGTCCAATTCCATTGCAATGATGGGAAAAACACTTCAGCACATTTTCTGGAAAGAATGGGTCAGCAGCTTAATGCTTATTTCAGTCTGGCAATGAGCTTGAGTCCCTCATAGGCAGATGCTTAATAATTATGCTTTATACAATGTTAATAATTAGGATGCCTACATGTGTTTTAGAACTAGATAGCAGCTTTCTAAAACAGGTAATCTTAGGATTGGGAGGGTTTTGTTTTGTTTTTTAAAGAAAACAGGCAATGTATCAAAATATAAGTTGATGAACCTTCTAGCTTCAAATTTTAAAGGCTGTACTAAATTACATATGTGTGCACACATGCACATGCACACGCCACACACACACACACAGACTTTAAATAAATTATGTATACTAGGGTTTGACTGCATGTGTGTATATAGAACATGTGTGAGTTGAGTCTCTGGAGGCCAGAAGGAGGTGCTGGATTACATGGACCTGACTTGTTGTTTTTGAGCTAGCAAGTTGGTAGGAAGTAAGTGTTGATATAGCAGCTTCCTTAAGCACGGAGCCTTCCCACCACCAACAAAACACCTCCATTATAGTTTCATGGATCAGGTGAAAAGAGCACTATGTATTTCTGGTCTTAATATTCAAAAGCGGATTATAACATGAAAAGATGTCCATTAACAGTAGATATACTTCTACATAGCCCAAAACTATACACTTATTTTTCCTTCATAGAGCAGTCACCAACTATGGTATAACTGAAATACAATCTCTAGACAAATACGTCTTTACCAAATTCATTTTATATTGTACCTAGAAATTAATAATTTTGACTTTAGGACTTATCCAACATTAGGAAAAAAATTAGTCTTTCCACATAGAGATTTTAATTTTCAAAGTTTCTAAAGTAAAATTTATTATGGAAATAATGTGATTATTTTTCAAGGAAGGAGGTTGGGAGGACCCTCTAGAATGTACCAGAGACCTGGGAAGTGAAAACTCTCATGACTCGAGAGGTGGGAGACACGAGATGAAATGCCCTCTAGTAGTAAGAAGGAACTTATTGAACCAACCTCTAGCAGAAAGACAGGGCACCAGGCGAGGATGGGGCTGCTATCCCACAGTCAAAGCTCTGACCCATAATTCTTCCTGTCTGAAAGAAATGCATGGATGGAAATGGAGAAGAGCCCGAGGATAAGAAGGTTCAGCGACAGGCCCAAAATGGGATCCAGCTCAAGGGGAGTCTCCAAGTCCTGACACCATTACTGAGGCTATGGGGCGTTCACAAAAAGGGACCTATCATGATTGGCTTCCAAAAGACTCAAAAACCAGCTGAAAGAGTCAGATGCAGATATGTGCACCCAACCAATGAACAGAAGCTGCTGACCCCTCTGAATTAGGGAAAAGCAGGAAGAAGATGAGAAGAAGGGCAACTCTGTAGGAGGACCAGCTGTCTCAATTATCATGGACTCCTGAGATCTCTCAGACACTGGATCACCAACCAGGCAGCATACTCCAGCTGAGATGAGGCATCCAACACATATACACCAGAGGATTCCAGGATCTGGGTTTCTGTCAGAGAAGATGTACCTAACGCTCAAGAGACTGGAGATCCCAGGAAATTTACAGGACTGGTGATGTGGTTGCGGTGGGTTGGGTGGGGACATCCTTGTAGAGACACAGGGGTGGGGAGGAGCGCGAGGAGGAATTATGGGATGTAGAAGTGTCGTTGGGTAGTCCAAGAGGGGAATTAAATCTAGAGTGTAAAAATTAATTAATTAATTAATTAATTAAATTTTAAAAAGAGAACAAAAAGGAAGTAAATAGGGCGTTAAGATAAATTGGAGACACTTGCGGAATGAAATAACACAAGTCAAAGTAAGACAAAATGAAGGCTCCACATCTCCTAAGGGGGAAATAAATATATTTCGGTTTTGCACTGAAAAAAAAAAGAATTCTTAGTGGCATTGCTTCAGAAATCAGTTAATTTAATAGAGTTTTCAGTACTGTGTGATGGAATCACTTTTAGCATTTCTATAGATTTTATTTATGCAGTTATATATTTGTCAAGAGAATCATAAATCCTGTTTGTGAAGGTTAAAAATATTCTGTAAAAATTTTATAGCGAAATGTTACATATATTCCTCTTAAAGCACAGAAGTCTAAAATAAACATATTTATGATCAATTTAGTATTAACCACTTACTAGTAATACAAAATAGATCATTACCCCCCACACACACACCTATGTTTGCATATACACATTTGTATCTAGCAGATGTAGCTGTGTATGTATAGATTGAATGTTCCTAACTCCAAATGAGATATTTCTCATTCTAAAAAGGCCAAGGACCTTACAGATACAAGCAGCATCTAAATCGCCTGTAAAGCAGATTCTACTCCACTCACTTTTGACCTTTTACCTCTTGCAAATGATACACATGATTGCAAACACAAAACATTTCACATAAATCATTTCACACAGGAATACTCCGCAAAGTTAAGTATGACTTCCAAAAGAGAAAATAAGTCATAATAAATCAAAGTGCCAGGCCTCATATTGCAACACGAAGAGGCTTTCCATTGCTTTGTAGCCACAGGGTCTTCTACTCTACTCCTTTGTTCCCAAAGTAATGACTCCAAGACTTAACTATTTATGAATAAATTCCTAGGCCATAAGCTATGGCTCATTTCCTGTCTAGCTTGTAACTTCCATAACTTGTGTATTCTGGTCTATGTCGGCTGTCTCTGTTTATTCTAGCCATATAGTTGGTTACCTCTCCTTGGATTCATGCGTCCAACTTCCTCAGAGTTCAGGGTGAATCTCCCACTCTTCAGTCTCTTTCAGAATCTTATTTCTCTATGTGATGTCCCAGCTTCTAGTTCCCACCTCAACTAATATGCCATCTGGGTCTTACTGATAGGTGATGGGTCCACGCAGAATATAAAAGATTCTTCCTTTAGCTCTCCTCTTTAGTCCTATAAAAGGCTTTCTGTAACAGTACATTCTTGCAGGTCTCACAGTAAAACACTGCAGACACAGAGGTATATGTGGTGACTGATAGAATTAAGAATATCCTCAAGAATGTTTCTAGTCTGAAGAAAAGAGAGGGAGGGTGCTGCTGTATGTCAAAGATTTGAAGGGAAAATGGGAGTCTGACAACCAAGCCATATAGGCCAGAACCTTGTAACTTAGCTCTTTACCTTTGAGAAAATGTCAAAGTTTCAGTAAATCCCAAAGTCACATGATACATGTGCTCTCTTGTTTTGTCTGTAAAACTAAGAAAAAAATTCATTTTACTTCTGTAGATGAAGTTTTTAGGTATTACAGTAAAGTATGTCTTTATAATAGCCAAATATTGATAAAACTGATTTATAATCGTTTCCCATAAAAAATGAAAAAATATTAAAAAATAAGAGAACTATATATGGTCTTACCAAGTGAAGATAAGGCATAGTAAAGTAGATATCAAAATCAGAACTTGATTAAACATTGCAGACTGTGTACGCTGAATGGCTCGATGAAGATCATTCTAGAATAAAAGAGAAGAAGCATATTATAAATTGTGACAAATACTAAAGCACTTGAGACTAATTATCAAATATCCACTGTACATAGTATATATTTAAATGAACCTAGTAGTATATTTTCATTTTACATGGATCTAGAAATAACTAATGGTATAATTCATATTACAAAGTTAGAATATGGGAAGAATAATAAAGTGCTAAATTTCAGCTCAGTTGCTTTGCAGAAAACAGAGAACATGCTGCAGTTATTAATCCCAGGCTTGCCATTCCCTGTATGATGGTGTAGGCTCTTCCCTCAGTATGCAAGCGCCTAAAAAAGGGAAATCTTGAGTTCACACACAGGTTGGGCTACATAGCCAAAGGCCATCTCAAAGACAAAACTAAAAAGAAAACAGAAAAACACTTCTTTCAATAATAATGCTTCTTCAATATTTTTTCACAAATTTCTGTTAATCTCAATAATTTTAAGAATTCACTCTTATGCATATTCTAACTGTGGAACTGTGAGAAAATGAATGCCCTTAAGAAAATGATCTCAGTTTAGTCACTGTAGTTTTCTGGATTGCATTAAACCAAGACTGTTCAAGACTATTATAAAAAGAAATAGCTATATTTATTAGCTAGAATTTCATGTCTGATTCTTTAGAATCTTAGAGCAAAGGAGGCAATCGTCAGAAAAACAATTAGAACTTCAACATCTAGAGAGAGCCAAAAAAGCAAAGCTACAGGACTGGAGTGGCATGTAGTCCTAAGCTAATGTTGTAAATGGTCTATTTCTCTGGAATGCTGACTAAGAGTTCCTGACTTTGAGAGACTATTTTTTTCCAACACTGAACTACATAGCAATGCACAAAGATTTATTTGATTCTGGGAGCAGTTTTTTCCTTAGTAATTTATTCAGTCAAATGGTTATTCTTTGTGTCAGGAAAAGACAGCAGGAGCTGGTCCACAGGCCAAGTTTGCCCACCCTTTGCTACCATTGGCCATGTGCTTTCCTGAGGAGTGTGGGCTTACTTCACATGAGTATTTAGAAACAATCATCTGCTGTAAATGCTCAAATGTTATTCTAATAATTCTCTAGGCACAGCTTTTAACACAATGTCTGCTTAAAGGTCATCTGAATGAAAAGCAAGTGTTAATGCTAATGAGTGTACTTTTCCAAGAAATGCAATCAATACTATTAAACTCTACCCACACAAGATTCAATACCATACATGTCATAAATATGTATTTGTGTGATTACTTTCAAGGAAAGTTTGCAACTAAATTACCTTTTTTTTAAACATTAGCAGAGAAATTAAATCAAATTAAATCAAATGCCGATACTATTCAGTAGGTCTGCTGTGAAGACTCATGTGTTTCAAAATTTGGTCTCTAGCTGATTTGCTAGTCTCAAAAAGTTGTGGAAATGTTATTCTTGTAGTTAAAATGTTTATCTTGGGAGTGTTAAGAGTGTATGTGTGCATGTGTGTGCGCATGTGAATACTATAGCCTCCCTCTAAGTGCATATGATATGTTTCAGGGACCTTGTGTGAATGTTGGAGGACAACTTGCAGGAGTTCAGTCTCTCCTTCAACCACATGGACAGAACTCTAGTTGTATAGCTTGATGGTAGGTGTCTTCACTCACTGACCCATCTGACCAGCCCTGTAGTGGCATCCATAGAACATTGATCCTTGTTGAAGAACTAAATCACTTGAGACGTTGAGACTTATAGCTTAATCCTATTTCCTGTTCCCTCCTCGATTACTGTCTACAAAAACAATGTTACAAATCATATAACACCTGCCATAACTTCTACACCTTTGTGAAATAGCTTCTAGAACTATAAGCCAAATAAACTTTTCATTAATCTATTTTGTATTAGGTATTTGATCATAATAACAACAAAATAAACAAAAATAAAAATAAAGTTTTTTTACTGTGATAAATCATATAATGTATTTGTAATAGCATTGTACCAGTTTACAACCTAATGTGGGACAGCCTTGAATTCTGGGCCTGAGAACTTCTAACATGTTTAAAGCAGAACTTAATGGGATTTTCTGGTTGTCCTGTTCAAGAACAGAGGTTCAAATTACAAAGCTTCAAAGGGGAACAAGGACTCTATAGAGAAACAGGATGGAGGTCATTGATATGGTATTGTGAAAGCAAATCTAGAAGCCTGTTGATTATGCTCTGATAATTTTAATGAGGCTTAATTTTAAACTAATAGACCAATACACTTAGTACAGTAAAGTGCAAGGCATGATAATATACAGGCAGTGACACTGTCATAATATTGACTGTTCTTGTACAGATTTTGTTGAGAAAGACCAACTACTAAAGCAGAAGGACGAATTTTTTTCATGTGTCATTTGATTGTGAAAGAACTGAACTTAAAGTTGAAGGCTAGACTGCTAAAAAGCAGCTGTAATTGCTAAACAGATTAGAACCACAGAGAGCAACAAAAGGCTTTCTCCAGGGTCAGCACACAAAGCAGCTGCTTCCCCGGCTTGGAGGGGGCACAAATTGGCAACCTCATCAAGCGGTTCTGGTTTTGCAAGAATGAAAGATGCCAGACTTAGGTGTCACATAATCTCAAACTCTGGTTTTAAATAGATACTGAGGCCTGGAAACACATGGCAGGAATGGCGTACTTGCAAAGAGTCCATGAGAGACCACTGTGAAATGAAGGCAGGATCTAGATTACAGTGGAGAAAGTGGGATGTTAAAGATGGCCAGTCACTAGGAAGTCCGCTAAGAAAAACAGTAGACATATAATGACCAGCTCAAGAAAAAGGAAATAGGTTTTGTGTGCTACAAATAGTATCTATTGATATCAAGACTATTATTGGAACTGAACTAACTACAGCACAAAACCCAGGTGCTACATATAAATGTTATGCCCAGATTGTGAGACCCCCACTCCACCATTCCAAGAGACCACCAGGGACCACAACTCTGATGCAAGTACAGGAGAGTCTTTGAGTTTGGACTCCGGTCACAAATCTTCCTGATGCAACAGGTTACTAAAGTAATACTCAGATCTAGGGGATTAGGGCTTATGTAGGGGAAAAGTCACAAGCAGATCTTTCGAGTCTTGGCATTACATGCTTGGGAAAATGGTTAAAAGAATGTTAGCCTTTAAATTGATTGCTGCATAAGATCTATTCAAACCACAAGGAGAGACCACAAATCTAAAAGGGGAATCTTGACCTAGGAATGACTTGTGTTTTCTTTCCTGTTATTGTGCTAGTCTATCGTGTTATTGTGAACTGGCCACAGCTGTTATGTCTATTTTCAACTGTTGAAAGGACTTTGTAGTCTCTTTTCCAGAGCCCAAGGGTGGGGGCCATGTCACTTTGAGGACAAGCAACTTGAAATGGAGTTTGGAAAGCAAGATGGAGTTTTTCCTGCTACTTTGGCCTCTTCAGCTCTCCCTTCTACTAGTGGCTTTACAAGCCAATCTTGGGCTTCTTGAGACCTAAGTCATCTGTACTAATTTGATGATAATGTGACCTCATTACCATCATTGGAATAGTTTCCAATCTCTGTTTAATATATTGTAAAAGTCTACTTATAATACATTGTCCAAAGGTAAGGAGAAGTAAAAGAATAACTAAGGGTCCCAGGAAAGTGGAAACAAGAGTTATTAACCAGGAGGAGAAATCAAATAGTGAGTGGTACTAACTTTTGGAGTCTTTCCTTTCCCTCTGGCATCTGTCTAAATTTTCCCTAACTTTGGCCAATGATTCTTGAATAACTCCAGAATTGTTGACATAGAAACAACACTTTTCAGGTAAAGCAGCACATAGTCTTCCCTGACGTAGGAACATTAAGTCAAGTTCTCACCTATTCTGTAACACTACTTCAGTGAGAAAGTCCACGTTGTACTCCAAGTGCAAGATGGATTTTTCTAGGTGCCGAATGTCCTCATTTATGTCTGCCTTTAAACTATTATAATTCTTTTGTAATGTTAGTGCAGCTATTCCAGTACAGGCTCCAGCTAGTCCTGCCACTAGAATTAAAGCTAAGGTTAGAGAGATGGGTTCTCTCTTCTGTCTCATAAGTTTCCCCTCGATGTGCCCTATTAAAGCTCTTAGCACTGCTTCTTCTGGGTAATAGGACAGGGCACTAATTGAGTCAAATTACAGAACCCTCTTGGGGTCAAGGAATTGAGAAATTCTCCATGCACACAAGGGGTCAATTCCATTGAACAGGCCCCACCATGCCTATTCAGAGGGAATAATCCATTTGGAATAAAATGGGTATTTGTCCAATTGCAAGGGTGTTGATGTAACAAATGGACCTTCCCCAGACAGATACCCAATCCCAATATAGTCTAGAGAATTAAAGCTAGACCTTCTTCTGACCATCTACATGGAGAGTCCCTTTCAGAAACATTACACTCAGCTATAATATGCCTTTATAAAAGGGGAGCCTAGCATTATAACACAACCAACAAGAGGTGGTAAGTTTGGGCTTGGAAACATTCAGAATTTGAAAGGTTTTTAACATCATTGACCAGAGGGGATCTGATGGTTCTGGTTGTTCAGGGGAGTTCTGGAACAGAGGTTCCCTGCAATTGGATAACTGGAGGTAAGGTAGTCATCTGTCTAGAGGATAGGGTCAATACTGGTTTAGGGTTGGTCAGGACTCCTTTGGGCCTACTGCTGCTGGTGGTTGGCTGGAAATCAGCCTTATTAAGAACTTGACTGTAAAGAGTAATCCAGGATGGCTACCTCTGATGGTGTGGAGCGCAAGGCCCTGAGACTTCCCTGCTTCCCATTCCTTTGCTTCTTTTCCCTTGTCAGTTTTCCACTCTGCGGGAAAATGTGCTATGATTTTCCTCTGACACTCACTCTCCTACTGCCATTTCCAGCAACTGATGTTTCATACTTATGTGAAAGAGATTATGTGTGCTAAAGGTAGTGATTATTGATATCAGGATTATTATTTGAACCTAGCTAATTGCAGCATGAACCTTGGGTGTTGCGTATAAAGCCTCAGAAGTTCAACTTTTCCCTGCTAGGTTGAGTCTTACTTTGGTGAATATGTCTTTTTGTTATGGTTGTAACCTGTTGGATACGGAAATACTTAGTCTGACTTTGTATATACATGGACTGACCCAGGGCTCCAACTGCATATGTAGCAGAGAATAGCCTTGTTGGGGCACCAGTGGAAGGGGAAGACCTTGGTCCTGCCAAGATTGGACCCCCAGTGCAGGGGAATATAGGGGAGGAGGTAAGGGGGATGGATGGGTGGACATACCCGTATGGGGGAGGAAAAGGGACAGGAAACCAGGAAAGGGAATAACATTTGAAATGTAAGTAAAGAAATATATCTAATAAAAAAAAGTGCCTAACTTTTTTCAGAGGCTCACGGTGGATCACTTCCCTTGGAGTTCAGAAAAGAGTTTGGAATTTGAGCAGTGTTGGAACTATAACAAACATAAACTTTTCATATATAAATAAAATTGGGAGGGGGTGTCTTATGAAGAGGCCATGAGCAAATGTGGTGTGCCAAAGACATAATATTGTGGTATGAATATAAAATGTCCCAAACGCTTATGTGTTTGAACACTTGGTGCTCAGCTGGTGGTAGTGTTTTAGAGAGTTACAAGAACTCTGGAAGATGTTCTCTGTGGTAAACAGTGTGGTTTTTTTTGTCCTGTTTTGTTTTATTGGATATTTTTTATTTACATTTCAAATGTTATCCCCTTTCCATCACCCAACCACCCAACACTCCATGATATTCCCCTACACTGGGACATCCAGCTTTGACAGGACCAAGGGCTTCTCCTCCCTCTGGTGCTCAGCAAGCCCATCGTGAGCTACATATGCAGCTGGAGCCATGGGTCTGTCCAAGTGTACTCCTTGGAAGGTGGTTTAGTCCTGGGAGCTCTGGTTGGTTGTTATTGTTGTACTTATGGGTTGCAAACCCTTCAGCTCCTTCAGTCCTTTCTCTAACTCCTCCGAAAGGGACCCTATTCTCAGTTCAATGGTTTGCTGCAAGCATTCGCCTCTGTATTTGTTTGCTCTGGCAGAGCCTCTCTGGAAACAGCTCTATCAGGCTCCTGTCAGCATGCACTTCTTGGAATCAGCAATATTGTCTGGGTTTGGTGGCTGTATGTATATGGCCCGGACATCCAGACGAGGCAGAGTCTGAATGGCAAGAGTTAAAAAATAAAGCTATGTCATTTAAACGTCTGTTCAAGCATTCATTTCAAAAATGACTACTATTCACTATGACAGACTCTTAGATCCAGGCAATGACCTCTGTCTATTCTAATACTCAAGAAAACTCCAAATTAAACCAAGCAAGACAAATCCATTCATACTTGTAAAAGATATAAAGACACTAGAGAAAAACGAACAAATATTTCTGGAAGGCCTTCTGGTGGGCACTACCTCCTGGTACCTAGTAGTAGACACAAGATCACTGAGTCTGAAGAAAAGGGGCAAAGAATGAACAGTCAGAGGTGAAGCTACTGGGAAAGTGGGATTTAAGATAGGCAGATTCCATTCGAGGCAGGTGCATAGGAACAAGCTTTACACTTTGCTGGCACAATATTATAGGCTCCAAGGCCTTATACTATTACTGATGCTATGCTGTGGTTACAGACAGGAGCCTAACATGGTTGTCCTCCAAGAGGCCCAATAGGCAGCTGAAAGAGACAGATGCAAATACTTAACAGGCAACCAAAGGAAAGAAGCTGGGGACCCCTGTGGTTGAATTAGGAAAAAACTGAGAGAAGCTGAGGAGGAGGATGACCTCATAGAAAGACCAAGAGTCTCAACTAATCTGGACCACAGAGGTCTCTCAGACACTCAGCCACCAACCGGGCAGCATACACTAACTGATATGAGGCCCCTGACACCTATAAAGCAGAGGAATAACTGGTCTGGCCCCGGTGAGAGAAGATGCATCTATTGAAAGGCCCCAGGGGTTGGGAGTGGGGTGGGAACATCCTCTTGGAAACAGGGAGGAGGAATGGCATGAGGAACAGTCAGAGGGAAGACTGGGAGGGAGATAATTACTGGACTGCAAAAAATTTAAATAACGACGATGATGATGATGATGATGATGATGATGATGATGATGATGATGATAATAATAATAATAATAATAATAATAAAACAATAGGGAACATTCAGAAACTAGCAAGATTGACCAGCAGACTGCCTCAGCAGTACTGACTAAGGCATCATACAGGTGTATTGAAAAGCAATGGACAACAAAATTGGAAAATCTGGATGAAAGGGACAATTTTCTATACAGATACCAGGTATCAAGTTAAATCAGGATCAGATAAACCATTTAAACAATTCCATAACTCCTAAAAATATAGAAGCAAGTCATTAAAATTTTCCCATTAAAAGCAAGTCAAAAAATGCCCAGGACCAGATGGATTTAATGCAGAATTCTATCAGACCACCATAGAAGGCCTAATACCAACACTCTCCAAACTATTCCACAAAATAGAAACAGAAGGAACACTACCCAATTCCTTCTATGAAGCCAAAATTATGCTTATACCTAAACCACACAAAGATCCAACAAAGAAAGAAAACTTCAAACCAATTTCCCTTATGAATAGAGACACAAAAATATTCAATAAAATTCTCGTGGCCAAATCCAAGAACACATCAAAACGATCATCCGTCATGATCAAACAGTGCGATTTTAATGTCTGGTCCCACTTTCTGTGCACTGTTTGATTCCCTGATCAGCATTCTATGCTGTTGCTGCAATGTCCTCCCTGATGTGATGCACTGTGTCCCTTGGAACAGTAAACCAAATAAACCAAGCCTTAAATTGATTTCCATAGGATACTGGACACAGCAAACTGGCTTATTTCAGACACTCATTAGAATTTGAACAATCAATGACAAATTGATAAATGCCTTCTGTCTTGTCTGTAAGTACTGAAAGCTGTGGAGAATGCTTTCACGTCATAGGTATAAATGATACTTTCCAAAGAGTATCACTTTGCGGTGTAGACTCTGACTACAGCAGAGCTGGAAATTTCGTGTGTATTTCTCCTTCTCAACCCCTACTCATAAGAACTGCCCCTCAGGTCAACACCAATCTGTGAGAAGGAAAAGTGTTCAAGCTTATGAACTATTAACTGCACATGCATAAAAAGGTAGTCTTAAAAGTGGAGGATGCTGCGCTTCAAAAAATTGGTCACTCATACCTGTGTAAAAAGCAGGTAGGTGTTCAATCGGTGACATCAGAGCAAATCCCAAACCAATTCTTTTACTCATAACTGAACCACTGAATACCTCCAGAATCCAGGCATGTGACAGATTTTGCATCTTATTAGAGTATAGTAGATTCATCACTTAACGTTTATTGACTATGTACATATTTAACTATGTAGGCTATGCAGTACAATAAGTATGTAACAGTAGTTTAACGGAAAATATTTAAGTAAAACTATTTAAAACCGTGAATTATGGTGAAACGTTAAAAACGAAAACACTTGAAATTTCAGTGACCTTGTAACTGAACAAATTCTGCATATTATGCAAATTCCCAGGAGAAGATCGAAAGTCAAAGGACAAGATTGGAGGCCAAACAGCCTTCTCTTTGTACTGAAAACATTGAGGTAAAACAGAGGAGACAGAAACATATTCTTGCTTTAAACTCTACTACCCATTACTTATTACTTACAATCATATTTTCCAAGGCATGTTTGGCAAGCCAACAATTTAGAAAAACTGGAACAAAGAGATTTCTTAACGTAGGCCAGAATATCTGAAAAATAAGCAAAATACCCTAAACTTCTGTCTCACAGAAAGAAATCATATCAGGCAGATTAAGAAGGAGCATGAAGCAGCGTTAAGCTTAATAAAACAAAGAAAAGATTTAAAACAGCACCAAATACTAATCGATCCTAATGAACAGTCTTTCATTGCTAGAGTCTTTCTGTGGGAAATTAGTACAGGCACATAAAGTAAGAGGCTTCACAGATGTCGGACATGACTATGCTGGCTCTATTGTTAAGTCTTAGCATGTGTTATTCTCTACCTGAGGTGGTAAAGAGGTACAGGGCTTGTCTTTCATAGCACATCGCTGTCTTAAGGTGCAACCAATTTAAATGATGTAGAGAAGCTGCAGTCACGTTTGTTTATATTTAGTCAGCTTCTCGTTGAATCTAGGTCCGGGTCTCTCTGTAGAAAAGTCACTCAAAGTAAAATATAAGAAGTGAGGTGCAACTACACACAATAATGTCTTCTTTTCTTTCTTTTTAAAGTAAAGTCTACACACCCCTAATTTTAAAAATCATTGCTGTACCAAATTGATACCAGAAGCTAATTTTACCAGTGAGATCCTTAGGCTTACATACATAATGGACAGCAGTGGGACAGAGTGACTAACATGGGACTATTGCCAGGGAAACTGAGTACTCTGAGGAGGAGCCAGCTATTTGGCTCTAGTGAAGAACGCAACTGAGTAAATTCCATAGATGAACTAGATATGAAAGAGCTCTCGGTATGAAAACTGTGGGAAAGAGCTCATACTCTGAGTTTGTATCTGAAAACTTCCACAATATAAGTAATGTAATTTTGAGGATCTTTAAACAATACTGGCCTTTGTTCAAATGATACCTCTGCACTGTATAATTCTTCACTAGGTTTCATTTTGCTATTGAACTGAAACATACTAGATTTCCCTTACCCCTTCAATTGAGTCTTCATGTCGACTTTATTCTTTTGTAGGAGCCAGGTTCTATTCAATGTCTGAATGCATGCCTTTTAGCATATATTATCTAGAGGTATTTAGAAGTAGAGAATGTATTTACGCCTAATGACAAATAATCCTTTTGAAGATGTTAATACTTACTGAGATGATGAAGGGAACTGCATTGATTATTTCCAAGATGAATGGAACTCGTAAAATCTGCTCCCAGATATTCCCCTATAAATAAAGGTTGAATAAAAGCAAATGTCAGAGAAGTAACAGGACTCAGAATTTCTCTAGGAATAACAACACCTTTGTATATGAATGTAGCAATGAGTTATAAACTAATTTAAACAGAATAGTGTGCTTTAGTTTTGCAATGTTAGAACTAAAGTAAATATCCAAAGCCCAGCAGGCATAATGTATATAACATTTATTCTATAATAGTCTCAAAAACAAATTACTAGTAATAAAGTACTCTAACAAGACCTTAGGCTAAATTGCCACAATTTCTTTCCACTATCACAAGTATACTAGCATCCTGTAAGGTATCTCAGGTCTTTTATAAATCTAGTTACAAGTTTGTTAACTAGTATTAGTTCTTTTTTAATTGAATCTATATTAAAGTATCATTTAATCATGTATATGCTATTTTCCCTATCCCCACTGTGAAATTAATAGGGACTGATTACGTAATTGTCAGAGCCCAGTGAATAATGAACATATGGGGCCTCTTAATACTTTCAAGAAAGGCTAGGACAACATTAAAACACAGATCTTGATGTTGTGGAAATCTTTGTTATTTTGCAGATGACAAAGGTACCCATTGAGGTCACCTTGATATTTAAGGTCTGGGTATGGTCTGAATATGCCTACCTCATACTGGAAGGTGGCTCCTACATGCAGAGCCTTAAGGGGGAAATGAGTCAAGCCTTGGGTAAGGAGGATTAAATTTGAAGGGGATCTCAGTGAGTTCCAGCGGGGCAGAGTTTTCACAATAAGAGCAACTTTGTGATGTGAATATCCCTGACTTCCTGTCTCAACAGTGCATTTTCCAATGCTCATCCCCTTACTGGAATATGAAACAACAGAGGGACCTTGACTAAGTCAAATCAAGCAAGCTACCTAACAGAACTTTCGGGCCAGTATGACAGAGTCACCTTTTCCTTTGTGAAATACCTAGTTTACAGACCAATTCGATATTGCATAGGACATCCTCAAAATGCCATCAAACAATTTAATGTATGAAGAGATCCATGCACTGGAAAATCTAGATTGCCTACATGTTCCACCTACCATATAACACTAGATGTAAAAGGAAAGTTGTCACTATTCCTTGAGGGTTCAATATTTCATTACATTACAGTGGTATGAGTTAGCCTATATCCCCAAAGCATTGTGTTACATCATCTACTTGATGCTAAGATGTTAAAAATGGCTGTCGTAAAACCCAGGATAGCTAAAACTATCCTCAACAATAAAAGGACTTCAGGTGGAATTACTATCCCTGAACTCAAGCAGTATTACAGAGCAATAGTGATAAAAAACTGCATGGTATTGGTACAGAGACAGACAGATAGACCAATGGAACAGAATTGAAGACCCAGAAATGAACCCACACACCTATGGGCACTTCATTTTTGACAAAGGAGCCAAAACCATCAGATGGAAAAAAGATAGCATTTTCAGCAAATGGTGCTGGTTCAACTGTAGGTCAACATGTAGAAGAATGCAGATCGATCCATGCTTATCACCCTGTACAAAGCTTAAGTTCAAGTGGATCAAGGACCTCCACATCAAACCAGATACACTCAAACTAATAGAAGAAAAACTAGAGCAGCATCTCGAACACATGGGCACTGGAAAAATTTTCCTGAACAAAACACCAATGGCTTATGCTCTAAGATCAAGAATTGACAAATGGGATCTCATAAAACTGCAAAGCCCCTGTAAGGCAAAGGACACTGTGGTTAGGACAAAACGGCAACCAACAGATTGGGAAAAGATCTTTACCAATCCTACAACAGATAGAGGCCTTATATCCAAAATATACAAAGAACTCAAGAAGTTAGACCGCAGGGAGACAAATAACCCTATTAAAAAATGGGGTTCAGAGCTAAACAAAGAATTCACAGCTGAGGAATGCCAAATGGCTGAGAAATACCTAAAGAAATGTTCAACATCTTTAGTCATAAGGGAAATGCAAATCAAAACAACCCTGAGATTTCACCTCACACCAGTGAGAATGGCTAAGATCAAAAACACAGGTGACAGCAGATGCTGGCGAGGATATGGAGAAAGAGGAACACCCCTCCATTGTTGGTGGGATTGCAGACTGGTACAACCATTCTGGAAATCAGTCTGGAGGTTCCTCAGAAAATTGGACATTGAACTGCCTGAGGATCCAGCTATACCTCTCTTGGGCATATACCCAAAAGATGCCCCAACATATAAAAAAGACACGTGCTCCACTATGTTCATCGCAGCCTTATTTATCATAGCCAGAAGCTGGAAAGAACCCAGATGCCCTTCAACAGAGGAATGGATACATAATGTGTGGTACATCTACACAATGGAATATTACTCAGCAATCAAAAACAACGACTTTATGAAATTCGTAGGCAAATGGTTGGAACTGGAAAATATCATCCTGAGTGAGCTAACCCAATCACAGAAAAACACACATGGTATGCACTCATTGATAAGTGGCTATTAGCCCAAATGCTTGAATTACCCTAGATGCCTAGAACACAT
Source organism: Rattus norvegicus (assembly GCF_021556685.1). Classification (NCBI taxonomy): domain Eukaryota; kingdom Metazoa; phylum Chordata; class Mammalia; order Rodentia; family Muridae; genus Rattus; species Rattus norvegicus. Next base: position 54,338,154 of record NC_141546.1, on the reverse strand, counting down.
GAAACTCAAGACGGATGATCAAAATGTGAATGCTTCACTCCTTCTTTAAAAGCGGAGCAAGAATACCCTTGGCAGGGAACAGAGAGGCAAAGATTAAAACAGAGACAGAAGGAACACCCATTCAGAGCCTGCCCCACATGTGGCCCATACATATACAGCCACCCAATTAGACAAGATGGATGAAGCAAAGAAGTGCAGGCAGACAGGAGCCAGATGTAGATCTCTCCCGAGAGACACAGCCAGAATACAGCAAATACAGAGGCTAATGCCAGCAGCAAACCACTGAAGTGAGAACAGGACCCCCATTGAAGGAATCAGAGAAAGAACAGGAAAGCTTGAAGGGGCTCGAGACCCCATATGTACAACAATGCCAAGCAACCAGAGCTTCCAGGGATTAAGCCACTACCTAAAGACTATACATGAACTGACCCTGGACTCTGACCTCATAGGTAGCAATGAATATCCTAGTAAGATCATCAGTGTAAGGGGAAGCCCTAGGTCCTGCTAAGACTGAACCCCCAGTGAACGTGATTGTTGGGGGGAGGGTGGCAATGGGGGGAGGGTGGGGAGGGGAACACCCATAAAGAAAGGGAGGGGAGGGGTTAGGGGGACGTTGGCCGGTAAACCGGGAAAGGGAATAACACTCGAAATGTAAATAAGAAATACTCAAGTTAATAAAAAAAAAAGTCTGTCGTGTTATGTCCAACGTAGTACAGCAAGGAGAAGCTGGGGAATGGGAGCAAATAAAGATCTTTTCTGGATAGAATGTTAAATGATACCTTTCTCAGAGTTTCAGTCTAAGTGAAAAGGACTCAAAGGAATCACTTAGCTTCATGCAGACTTGGGGCTATATTTAGCCCATGCCTAAAGCATGAGAAAAAATGAGGAAAGCAAAGGAAATGAGAGCTAGGCTAAGCCACAGTTCCTTTAATAATAAGGCAATAGCTAAATGGAGAAAGAGATTTACCCTCACAAAGTGTGTGACTCGGGTCACAGAGGACTGGAACAGATGGGGATCACAGGAGCCCACCTCTTTACCAGACCCTGAGAAGAAAGCCTGAACCACCACATGAAGGACTTTCAGCCCAAAGCCCAAACAGGACCATGGAAGCTGACATAGAAAGTGAGGAAGAACTTTTCCTTCTCACTCCAAAGGATGTCATACCAGATTCAAGTGGAGATACAGTTCCCTCTTGGCTTTCTTCTGTCCTGGGGTACGAATTAAGTTGGTATCAAACAGAATGGAAATGGAAGTGAGAAAGAGAACCATGATAAGGGAGTATCTGACCTGAGAACAATACACACGCCCCTGGCCTTACACAGTTATATATAAATTCCTTACTCTGTCCAATGAACCAGAATGAGGACGCATGGACCTTGGGTAGTATACGATTATCAGATTTTCTATAGTAATACTGATTCAGACTTCTCAACCACCTCACTTTTAACTTATTTTCCTGATGGCAGGATATAGTTTTACTTCACAGATTAATTTTTTCTATCAGTACACAAACAATTACTATTACTCGTCCAGTAATTGTCCTGTGAAATCCTAGACAAACTTAGTTCATGGTAATTTATCTCCTAACATTCATGCAGTTTAATACACAATTTGTTGTTTAATGATTTTTTCCCCTTGAACCGTTAAAGGTATCTTAAAACAGCCTTCTGATTTGACTGGATTTATTTCTGAGTTATCTTTCATTTTAGGGTACAGAGTTCATTCTAAATCTCTGTTTCCACTGTCTAGAGAATGAAATCCTAGCCTGCAGCTATAACATGAAGATTTACAATTTTAACTCTAAATACCAGTTTAGTCTGTAGTATGCTCCTTTCTCCATTATAAAATCACCCACCAATTCATCCATATTAAATTTTACAACTCCCTGGAGCTGCCAGTCTTTTTATACTTGTGGAATATGGCTCACAGTTTTTTCCTTTGGATAAGATGCATTTCTCCCACAAAGAGTTTGTAGCATGAACTGACTGCACTTATTTACATACTTCCTGGGGCTAAAGTAAGTACAAAAGCAAACAAATGAAGCACAGATGTTTTTACATTCTCTCCTTTCTTTAATGCAATGATTTATTTTTTAACTGAAGTATACATATTGTTAGTAACCTACCCAGAAAACCCTGAAAGAAGTCTATAATTGAAAACTTCCCCAAATGTAGGTAAATGCAAATCACCGGACATGAAAATAAATTTCAGCAGCGATTTTCTAGAAGAGAGATTTAAAATTCCCTATCTGCATGTAAGGATTTTTAACTAAGCTCCATCTACAATTTAAAGTCATTAATAACCTCTGATTTTTCAGACATTTTCTTTCTAGCCCAGATCAATACCCCGTCTTTGAAATTCTGACTCAGGTCAAACACTTAAACCACTAGTCCATACTGAGGTCTTAAAATCCTAAATGCACTCTTTTTGTTCTCTTCTCTTCCCTGCTCTTCCTCTCTTCCCTGTCCTTTCTCTCTACCCCCACCCCTTCCCTCCACGTGCCCATGGCCGGCCTTTCCTCTCCTCTCCTCTTCTTCTCTCATTAAACCTCTCCACGTGGAAAAAAAATCCTAAATGCAAAATACTGAAGGCCAAATTTGTGTCTTATTCCTGATTGAGCTCTGTTCCAGTAAATCAAGTATCTTTAACAATCCTATTACATCACCCTTTCCCATACCACATGAATATACTCTTTATCAAGACAATGATTTGCAAATAAAGCATTAGAATTTTCAAGTTCACATATCGTTCATTTTCATTTAATGCTAAACCTCTTATTAGTGGCTGTGCATCCAATCATGTCCCACTGAAATTTATCTACACTGTCTATACCTGCATTATATTACCAAACATACATTGCCAATGTGCTGATCAAGTAAGTATATCTTCACTCCACTCCCTTCAAAACTCTTCAACTATTCACACACTTTAACAAGGAAAAGTAGTTATAATGGAAATGCACTATCCTGCATTTGGATAATGGATATGAACTCTCTAACCTTATTTTATTTTTTACCTTAGTTTCAATTACATATGTATATTCCTGCATGTGGGTGCCTGCAGTTGAGTGTGGGTGCCCAAGGAGAACACAAGCATTAGATTTTTTGCAGTGGAAGTTACAGAGATTATGTGGGACTCATGACTTGGGTTATAGAAACCAAACAAATGGCTTTCTGGAAGAGCAGCAAGTACTCTTAACCTCTGAGCCATCTCCCTAACTTTCTACCCTCCATCTTCTTAAGGTTATTCCATTTCCCAAATAATTTTGATCCATAAGATGTGGTATAGTGTGTGGCTTTGTATCAAGTCTTTAAATGGCCTCCCTTCCTGACTCCATTTTATATTTTAAATGATCTGAGTTGTATTTTTCTTTTGTTTCATTTCCTTTCTCATTCTTGCATCACCTCGTCACCACAGCCACTTGAGGAAAGACATGGCCCCCACAAAACACTTTGATATAGCTAGCACATTAGAGTAAAATTTAAACCACACAGTGAGAGTCAACACACCACAGGTCAGGACATTTTGATCTATTCCTCACACAAGTGCTTCAAAAGATGCAGTACTTAAATAAAGACATTATGCCAAGCACATGATGGCTGATTCATTGTGTCCATGTTGAGGAGCATGAGTTGCATGGTGTGAGAGTGTGTGTGTGTGTGTGTGTGTGTGTGTGTGTGTGTGTGCGCGCGCGCGCGCAAGCGCATGCGCATGCCTGCATGAAGCAGCAACAACTGGATGAACTTCACACTGAAGACTAATTTTCATAGTCAACTGTATAGAGGAATAATGTGTTATGGCTAAAAATAAACCATGTATTTTCAGTTATATTCAGTTTGCTTAATTCTCAGGTCTCAGGTTATCTTCTGAACTAAGTGATGCATACATAAATTATCTTGCCTAAAATAGTTATTATAAATAAATATGAGAAGTGTCCACGAGTTCCACTAGCCATTAGGAATTCCTAGTGGACCTGCATCATAAGAATCCACAGGACAAATTGAATTATGATGAACAAAAAGAACATGTACTGATGGAATGCCACTGTGCAGCAAACTCTAAGCCATACCCAAAGACAAGCAAAGAGCCTGTCAAAATCATATCACATACACATTTCATTTAATTTCACTTCCACATTAGAAACAAAAGCAATTGCTCCTCCTAAGAGATAATTTGCTATCGTTTCAACCTGTGTAGAATTACTCTTACTGGCAGAATTCAATAAGATGTAAAGAAATTTTATTCCATCAATTTCAATTACCATGGGTAATATCGGTATATCGATCCTTAGTCATACTGTAATAAAATACATGACAGAAAATGTACTAGAATTATCACCAAGATAAATGTTGCAGAAATATGGCAATTTAGTTCTTGCAAAGCCCAGATAGAACCTAGGAATTATATGTAAAAATTATATTTTTCTGGTTTTTTTTGTTTTTGAAATTGCATATTGATTACTTTTCTCTCTTCCCTTTCCTTCCTGCAATCCATTGAATATAGTCCTCTGCACTCTCCAAATTCATGGTCTTTTCTTTCTTCAGTTGTTACTGCAAGCATATAACTATTTGTATGTACACATAAATTTCTTAATATAACCTGGTGAGTCCATATAATGTTACTTTTGTATGTATGATGGTTTAGCTGTAGACAACCAATTGGAGTTCTCTTCCCTGAGGAGGAACACCTCTCCTTCTCCTGCTCTGTTTTCCTCAATTTCCTGTAGTTAATTGCATAGAGTTGAAGCCGTGTGAGCTTTCCACATGTGATTTGGTACCCTCTTGTTCAGTTTATGTATAGTTATTCTTGTTAGTGAGAGTTTATTGTCACAGATTCTGATATTACTAGGAGACACAATCTCACAGCAAAGTTCCTGATCTTCAATTACAATCTTTTCTGCAATATTTCATGAGCCTTGAGTGTGTGAGTTAAACATTTTAAGAGAGGCCCCAAGGCCTGACACTATTACTGAGGCTATGGAGTGCTCACAAAAAGGGACCTATCACGACTACCCTCTAAAAGACCCAAGAAGCTGAAAGTGTCAGATGTCGATATTTGTACCCAATGGACAGAAGCTGATGACCCCTGAGGTTGAATTAGAAGAAAGCTGGGAGAGATAAGAAGGAGGGAGACCCTGTAGGAGGACCAACGGTCTCAATTAAGCTGGATCTCTGCGATCTCTCAGATACTGGATCACCAACCAGGCAGCAAAGATGTACCTAACTCTCAAGAGACCAGAGACCCCAGGGAGTTTAGAGATTGGATTCTGACAAGGCTGTCCTCTGAGAGGCTTTACCTGCAGCTAACTGAGACACAGGCAGAAACTTACACAAAACCACTGGACTAAAGCTAGGGACCCCATGGTTGAATTAGAGGAAGGATTGAAGAACTGAAAGAGAGAGCAATCTCATAGACCAGTAGATTCAACTAACCGAGACTTTAGGGAGCACCGAGAGACTGAGCCACCAACCAGGCAGCATACATGGGCTGGTCTGTGGCTCCTGTCGCATATATAGCAGAGGTCTGCCCTCAGTGGAAATAGATGCATTTAGTTCTGGAGAGGCATGGGACTCCAGAGGAAGTAGGTCCCAGGGAAAAGGAGCCAGTGATGAGGCAACCTTGATGGAGTCAACGGGGAGGAGGAATGGGATCAATAACTATGTCAGGATGGGACTAAGGGGGCAACAACTGGAATGTATATTAAAACATAACTTTACAAAGATAAAAATAGTGAATAAAGGAGTTAAAGGAAAAAACATTTTTTTCTTAAGGGATTAAAAAAACAATAATGCTCTGGAAGCTCTGGTTTGTTGGCATTGTTGATTTTATGGGGTTGCCATCTCCTTCAACTCTTTCAATCCTTCCTCTAATTCCCCCCAAGGGGTCCTATTCTCAGTTCGGTGATTTGTTGCTAGCATTGACCTCTGTATTGGACATGCTCTGGATGTGTCTCTAAGGAGAGATCTATATCTGGTCCCCTACAGCATGCATTTTTTAGCTTCATCAATCTTATGGACTGACCCAGAGATCCAACTGTATATGTAGCAGAGAATAGTCTTGGTGGAGCACCAGTGGAAGGGAAAGCCATTGGTCTTGCCAAGGTTGGACCCCCAGTGCAGGGGAATATTGGGGGGAGACAAAAGGGGGATATAAAGGGGGAATACCAGTATGGTGGAGGGGGAGGTGAGGGAATGGGGGCTTATGGACAGGAAACCAGGAAGAGGAATAACCTTTGAAATGTAAGTAAAGAAATATATCTAATAAAAAATTAAAAAAAAACAATAATGCTTAACTTTCATAATGAGAGAATCTGATAGTGTATGTTCTTTGATTCGATTTCAAATACTTATACCACTAAATGAATAATTAGCAATATGCAAATATCAAAGGTAAAGGCATGACTATCAATTCAAAATTTTTAGGTCTACTCGCTACCATCTAAAAAGTTCTTTAGCATTTTATTAAACAAATTATTATGGTGATATACATCTCAGAATTAATGCTTATTAGAGTAATCATAGAACAAAAAGTCATAGACTTCACAAAAGCTTCTCCGTGTGTGAATTTTTGTTTTTAGAGGTTGGAAAACTGTGCTGATGTTTGCTTCTGCTTCCACTTGATGTACTTAGTATGTCTGTATAAGTAGAGTTCCATTTTGAAAACATTTGACAAAGACTTAGAAGGTATTTAAAGTGCCAGAAGAACAAGAACTTTAGTGTTGGGCAATTATTTTGTAATGCCAAGGAGCTACAAATATTAACAAACACAGACCTACACTTCTAAATAAGATTCATCTTGTGATGGATTTTTTTTCCTTTTTTTTCTTTATTAACTTGAGTATTTCTTATTTACATTTCAAATGTTATTCCCTTTCTTGGTTTCCAAGCCAACATCCCCCTAACCCTTCCCCCTCCCCTTCTTTTTGGGTGTTCCCCTCCCCATCCTCCCCCCATTGCCGCCCTCCCCCCAACAATCTAGTTCACTGGGGGTTCAGTCTTAGCAGGACCCAGGGCTTCCCCTTCCACTGGAGCTCTTACTAGGCTGTTCATTTCAACCTATGAGGTTGGAGCCCTGGGTCAGTCCACGTATAGTCTTTGGGTAGTGGCTTAGTGCCTGGAAGTAATGTACTAATTTCCAAATACACTTTAAAATTTCACTAATTTTCTTTTCTATCTCCATGAAGCATTAAACATTTTTTTTATTTTAAAAATTTTGTTCTTATTTTAGAATGATGTTGGGAGTATAACTATTTCTTTGACATTGTATGTTTTTTTAAATATTAATATATAATTAACAATCTATACAAATATATATGAGAAGTGTATAGAACTGAATATTCACAGTGATATTGTAGATGTTTTGGTATGAAACAATATGTGGATTAGGTGAAATCTGTCATGCAATTAAATAATGTTTTGCAAGTGTATCTTCTTTTTAAAAGTCCTGGTTTGTACAAAGGAACATATTTTAGATTCTTATCAATAGGCCATTAATTGGTATAAATTACTTAATTGATTTATTGCAAAAAAGTTACTCAACACTGTGCTGAGTACAAAATAGTTCATGTATTTGACTAAGATTATGACAGGAAAATAAGATACTTAATAGAAATTTATTCTAGAGTCACAAATTATTTTAATCCTTTCTATTTCCATTGTAACTTCTTAGACTTTAACATCTAATTCTCCTCCAGCTAGCCATTAAAGTTTATGGGGTCAGAGTAGAAATATTATACGTCATCAAGTCCTGTCTGCTAAGCCTTATAATGTTAATGATAGGAAGTAATTCATTATGAGGGTCATCATATAACTGAAATGGAAAACTATTCTGAATATCTTTGTATATTTTAAACAACTTGTCCAATCGTTTTAGCAAAGCAGAAAAAAATTATAATAACTTTCTTTGAAATATGAAGGAAATACATTTACAAATGAATATTAATATCTGTCTGTTGTGTTTCTGCAAATAAGCATTCATAAATGAAAGGGATATGACTCATTTATCCAAAAATCCTGCATTTATAATTAGTTAAATATAAACCTCATATGCCTTCCACATACAAGAAAATCCTAACATGTATAATTTGCACTTTAGGGGGTTGTAAATCCTTGAGTTGTCTATTGATCAGGACAAACTATAGTTCACATTCTCTGACAGAAGACATGGATTATTAAAATTATCTGACTCTGTCAATACAGAATATCACTGGGATAGTATATTCTAAGTAATTTAAATACATGTGACTTCCAGCTTTCTTCTCCCATTTAGTATCAATATCTCAGTTTCCTTGTCTGGGTTTCATTACTTCCCATGACATTTCTTCTTCCGCCACACTTTATCCTTATATTTTATCTACTGAAGCAATGGAGATAGTGTCCATCATCACAAAACCATCCCTAAGTCACAAATTGCTTCTAGAAGGTTTCTGCCCCAGCCAGCCAACATACTAGGTTAAATAAAGTTTACTCTTGATAGTGCTCCATTGAGACTGGTTTACTGGACTGTAAAAAAAAAATAAAAGTAATTTTTAAAAAGTATCTCTAATCTAATGCTTAGTCATTTATTTCTATACATTTTCATTCATCAGACTTACCCTTTCAGAAAATGATGCAATCTTCTAGGTATTTTAGATAAAACTAATGAAAATTAAAACAGAAATAAAATTGACCTAAAAAAAGCCATTAAGTTTGTAAATAATACTTTATCAAAATGTAGGATTGAAAGGTAATTTCACCTTGAAAATTGGGAAATTAATTCGCTAGGAGATAATGATTCTTCTAAATTATGCACTTGTATACTTATGTATAATTATGTATACTTATGTATACTTATGTATACTATGTGTGACACTAAGAAAAATTAATAATTTCTACACTTATGTCTTATCTGTCTTGCAGTTGTTGTGAATACACTCTAAATCATACAAGGTTATCAACTCTACCTTTTAAATCCATGACTGCTACTTTCATGTTGACTCTTGGCATGAGAATTTCCTGATCCCTTTGTCATCGCTGTGATCATGAGCTTAGAGTTTTAATCATTCCTCTAGTTCTTAGTCCTCACTCTTAATTGTTTTCACATCATGCCTCTGACCAACATTATGCACTATCTCCAAAGTCAATTCTAGTCTATATACATCCTATATTGACTATTTTCTCTTGTACAATAATTTCAATATTTTTCTTACATTGTTTCCAGTAATCTCAATTCAAAAACTTTTTAGAATGACATTTTAGTTTTCTTTGCATCACTGATCAAAACCAATCAGATGGTCATTTATTTACCTTCTTCCTTCATAAGTTTTCACCAGGTACTACAATTTAATTGACCTAACTTAATTCTCTCTAACAGTCCTTTTAATAATCTTTTGATTAGGTTGGATTTTTTTGTCTTTTTGGTTGGTTGTTTGACTGAGTTGGTTTTGTTGTTGTTGTTATTATTGTTGTTTTGGCTTTTTTGGTTTTTTTTTTATTTGTTTCTTTTTGTTCTTTGGACAGAGCCTCATGAAGCTCAGGCTAATTTCACACTTGCAATGCATTTGTGAATGCCTTGATTTCTTTAGTCTTTCTGTTTCTACCTCTAAAACTTATAATCATAGTAGTGAAGAACGATGCACAAACTCACTATTGATTTTTTTCTTCATCCTGTTTTGTTTGACAACTAAACACATGGTCTTTTTACTAAGAGATGTGTTTTAGAATTGTGTTACCCATAGGTTCTGATAATTTCCCTCTCTATGTTGCCATACAAGGTATCCATATTTTAACCAAATATAATCATTTGTCATTCTGCTTCATATACATATTATTATAAGTAATTCTTGGCTAATTTATCAATCCTAATGTCCATGTCTTTTCACGTTGCTTTATTAAAATCACTGATACAGGGGCTCAGACTATTATTGAAGACTATTTATCCTAACACACAACCCACCACACTTATGTATACTACTTCTTACTTTCTCATTTACATTGTACTTTTCTGTATAGTTTCTCCAATCCTGCCACTGTCTAGACTGTAAACCCATTGAGAAAAGAGCTGTGAAGGGTAGAGGTCATTAAATAGGAGCACTCCACAAATACTTGATAAACTGTGTTAACCAAAGTGAACTTCACCACTCATTAAAATAATTTATTAAAATAACTACGAAAAGATATAATTGTTTTCTGCTTTCTTTAATAAATTAAGAAGAGAAATTGAGAACAATAAAAATGAGGACCATTCCACTGCCTCAAGAAGCCCATGCTTGTATCGGGTAAGTGAGCACACAGGAATTAGGCAAGCACTTCTAAGACACCAAGGAAAATTCTACTATATTATTCTAGTATTTTATCACATACTGGAGAGGCTCTGAATAATTAAAGTGGTTTAAGAAGAGCTTGCCTTATCCCCGAGTATGAATAATAAAAAGAAGAAAACTTGGTAAACGCGAGCATTGAGTTCTTCAGTGGAAAGCTAATGAGACCATCTTACCTTATAACTGAGATATCCAAGGAGTATTGTTTCAAATAGACTTATCAATGCCACCGAGACCTAAAATGAAATTGTGACCTATGAGAAAATGCAAGGTAAGTAAAATATGCTTTCATTATGTGATAGTAAGTGTACACACAAATGTGAAAATGGATACATGTATATAAAAATGTAGACATGTACATATAATACACATGTATAATAAAGTGATACATAGTACATGAACTTTAGTTTGCAGTGATGGGATAAACACCATATTTTACTGCCATCTCTATTACAATTTAGTTTTCATAATTTCACATATTCTTAATGAATAATTTTTGCTCAGTGTCCTAAGTATAAAACTGGAAATTCAGTATTCATACTGACTAAAGAGGGCAAGATACATGAAGATAAGGATTACACACATTGGCTTTTATTAACAACGTCACTGCTGAAATAAGTGTTTCCCTTCAGAAAACCAAATGCAAAGTTCAAACTGAGTAGACTGAATCATTTTATTTCACCTAGGACAATATGGGATGCTAACATCCATGAATTTTCTATACATGGCCATTTCAGCGATGCAGGGTGCTTCAGGATTACATAACAAGCCATGACCAGTTGTGTTTGCATGGTTGGCAATGCTAGTTTTGTGTTATTTGAGCATGCTCCTTTCTCTATGTGCTCTGCAGCCTATGAAATCTTAACAATTACTGTCAGAAAACACTGGAGTAGAAAAATAAGCAGAGGAATTCATGAATTATTCTTCAAGGATGTGCCTTTTATTAAGTAAGTGAATTACTTACAGTGTTTTGCTTTTGTGATGCTGAGAAATTGAACTCAAGATCTCATACTTTCTAGGCAGGCGCTCTCCCACTGAACTATATATCCCATCTCCTTATCAGTTTAAAATGGAGATTAGAAAAAATATGCAATCATGAACAGGAGATGAACAGGGTGTCAACTATATTTATCGTATAATTAAAGTTTAAGATACTTTATAATCGGGAAAGGGAATAACACTCGAAATGTATATAAGAAATACTCAAGTTAATAAAAAAAAGATACTTCATAATCAAAAAAGTAATTTTTTTATAAGTCTTAATATTGTTTCTTACTAAAATGAAACTTTAAAATTGAAGTGAACAGTAAATAGTAACACAATAAAAATAGATGTATGACTACTAATCCGGGTAAAATCTATCCATGGATACATGCAACTAGTCATTCCTACAATAGGAAGCTAGAAATATTTTTATTTTCTCCACAAATCTTCTATTATGATTATCTGTAGTGTTTTCTAATAGCATATTGTTACATGATCTGTAGAAAATTCTAACATCCTATTTTACATACCACAAAGAATAGTATACAAAATAAAAGCAATTATAAATTTTAATAAAAGTGAATGTATGACTTTACAGAATTTCAATTTATTTTAGTTTTAATTAAAGGATGCTATAGGCATTGCATGGGATACCATAAGAGTATATTTCAATGAACGCCTAATATTTGGAAAGGTATTTGGAACTAATTATTTCTATACTAATTGACATAGCAATAGAAGTCAATGTAAACCAGTGGTTCTCAACCCAATAATACAGTTCATTATGTTGTGGCGATCCCCAACCATAAAGTAATTTTAGTTGCTATTTCAAAACTGTACTTTTGCTACTGTTTTGAATCATACTATAAATACTTTTGGAGAAAAAGGTTTGCCAAAGGGGTCAGGACCCACAGATTGAGAACCACTGATATAATTAAATTTATTTAAACTAAAATGAAGTGTGCATCTGATTTATTTGTAGCTATTATAACACTGCACTTTCAAAATCATTCACTATCATAAATAATGGGGAGAGAACCAGCATGGCATTTTAAACAATTCAACATCTGATCCAGATATCACTGTCCTACAAATAGAACATGGGCAATAAACCATAGTTTTCCTGCGACCTCCATGTCTTCTTTATGTTAGTAACCCTATCTTCCATTTAATTAGCACTTTTAAGAAAGATCAGAAAGTAAAAAATGACGGATAGACCATGAATATAAGGGAACGTGACAGAATCTTATACAAACAATGCTGTTTACTAAGTCTAATAAAAACAAGAATTAAGGCTAGACAACACGGGACTATAATTCAGACTTGGTTTTCTCTTGTATATGGTTTTCTTTATTGCAACTCTGATGACCCACAACAAATTATCTTTCTTTTTCGTTTACACAGTTGTTTGTGTGGTTTCTAAGTTTATACATTCATTTGTTTAGATTGTACCACATTCTTCTAGGGGAAAAAGTACCCACAATTGTGGTGCTTGGCTGCTCTTTAAAAGGATACATGAGTCGTGTGAAGTAGTTTGGGAAACATGCAGTGTTAGGACTTTGATTTGCTGGCTTTTTATGGCTTCATTTTTTAACTTCCAATGCTCTTAGAAGTTTAATCCAGATTGCAGGGAAAGTCTTACAAGGCAGAATGGGAAAACAAGGAGGAGTAAGTCAAGATGCCAGCCTGAGAGGTGCATTAAGGGATGACATAAGGGAAGCACAGCTTGAACATCAACAGAATACTTATCTATAGGGTTCCTATGTGAAATACAAATGAACAATGAAATACAGGAATAAGTAAACTTGTACATAACCTGTAAACCCCATAAAGGCAGGCTTCTGTTAACCCAAAATATGTGAGACCTATGGAAAGAAAAATTTAAACTTTAGATTTTTTTTAAAAATGTGAAAAACTCCATTTGTTTAAAAATTGATTATATTTGAAAGTATTAAAATAGCAATTGGTATAAAATGACAATGATATATAGAAATCAACATGACAAACATCCGAGAAATCTAATAAATTCATCATTTTAACTAATATTTATTCCACTCTAATATAAAGATATATATTACCTTACTTTGTGTCTTTGTTACTGGTAAATTAAAAATAACACAAGCCATTAGTTAGAAAGATATGTCAGAACAGGAAAATTAAAAAAAATTGTTCCACTTTACACTAAAAATTCATTAATGGCTTTACAAATGTAAGACTATGTTACTTTTAAAAGTATTTATATTTGGATATATATGTAACATTAATATTTATAAGAACATATACATTAGAAACATAAATATTAAGAATAAAGTCAACAATTAATAGCTTATAGTACATTAATAGTTCACATTTGCCATGCTATAAAACATTTAAATAAACATATAAAAAAATCAAGGTGACTGAGGTCAGTATATACTATTATGTAAGATATACTATTATTATTATTATACTATGTACAGTATATATATACATAATATATACTGTTATGTACGATTATGTATTATAGCCTAATATGTAATTGTCCTTAAGAGTCTTCCTTAAATGTTATTCTTCCTGGTATTAACAAAATGCTTAAACTCTCCAATGACCACAGCAACAGAGTTAAGATATCACTAATTATACAAATAATTGATTGGATGGAGAGTTATTCATAAAAAGAAAATCTACCCAGGAAAATATGAAATATTTAATATAAATAAAACTGTCTGCTTTTGTACTTAATGAAAACTGAGAAGTTTCGTAAAGCATTAAACATGTTTCAAAATGCTGGTGTTTTCTTTTTATAGTATACAGAGTAAGGGAACTCTTCCATTTTTGCTTACTTAAAAGACTACAGGAAGTCACTATGCTGAACATTACTATGAAGTAACCTAGAATTTCACAATACCACATCTGTCTGGCTAAATACCATCTTCAAATACTCCAACCCAAAGCTAGGATTTCCTTTTGAAGTTTGGTGTCCTTTTAATCAGTGCAGATTTGAGGAAGTGGCTTGGAGTCTGTCATGGTGACTCCCAGAAATCTGGTCCTTTGCATTTTTAAGCAGTTGACTCATTAGTCCCTAAACTACTTCAACAACAACACCCTCACCTCCAAGTACATGTAGAGTTCATCCACCTTAAGCTTCACCATACTCACACCTTCATCTAAGTTAAATGTTTTATTTTTCAATTTGGCCTTTGAGATCTTATTAACTCTAACATCTTCCGAAGTCAATTTGGTTTTCTCCTATAGTTTTTGAATTGTAATTGCAGTAATTCTTTCATTACCATAAGTCTCAGATCAAGTCCCTCTATCATTTATAACTTAATTATAAAGATTAAAGCCCCTCACATGGATGTGCTCGGCATTTTCCATGTGTGACATACACCGTTCTTACCCAAGCCTCTTGCAGGTGTTCTTTCCTCCTTTCAGAATTCTCTTCAGAATTCTGTTTCTCAGGGAGCAAACTGAGCGTTTCCTCATCAACCCTGTTAATTCATGTCTTCAGCGTTATCACGTCTCACATTTCCCTTGCTACTCATCATGATTGAAACTTTGTATTTTATTTAAAACCTTATTTATTTAAGACATATTTCCACAGAACAATGAAATCTATAACATCAAACACTATGCTGGTTTGACTCCCTATTATAAACCCAGTATCTCACGGAGTACCTGAGTACCCAGGCACACACGACAGTCAGCAGAATAACAATGGGTTCAGAAAAAACAAAGGACTGTGAGTTTGCCATTCTTCCCAAAACATTCCTTCTGTGTTTTCACTAATATAAGAAACAGATACAAACGAAAATATGACAGAGAAAAGGAAGATCTTAGTACTTTATCGGGTGATTTAAAAGATAGGTGTTGGGGTTGGGGTGATAGCTCGGAGGTAAAGAGAACTGGCTGCTCCAGAGAACCCTGTTTTAGTGCCAGCAACCACTTGGCAGCTCAAAACTATTTGTAATGACAGGTACAGGAAATCTGATGCCTTTCTCAGCCACTAAAGGAACCAGGCACATATATAATCATACATGTGGGCAAAGCATCACACAGAAACTAATAAGTAAATTTAAGACAGAAAGATGTGTTTTGCAAAAGTTATAAATAACAAAATATATCTCAATCATTTGGTAATAATAAAGCAAACTGATAAAACAAACACTGAATGATTTTTAAAGTAATCAATAATTATCATGGATATAAGATATAGTTATATCTATAAAGGGTTTTTTTTTGACTGTGATATTGTCTTGCCAAATCATAAAAAGAGACCAAGGACTCTTTAAACTTAACGCTTTACGTGGAAATAAGATTTACAAGCATTATATCGCATAGGTTTTATAATGTATTAAAGAATCCATATCAAATATCAAAAACAAAATTAATGTGCTTTATCAATTTAATATAAAATTCAATAAATATATAGAAAATTTAACAAAATGATAGTGACAAAACTGTGAACTATAAAAAAGATGGGTTTGTCATGAATAACAAGAATGAGTGATGAACCTACAAATTCCTAGATAAATCCTCACAGACAGGAGGGAGGAAATTTGAACTGATATCTGTGCCACAGTGACAGACAAAGCTTCATCTCATTGACAACAAAAGCAGAAGAAAAAATTAATAAAACACATATAAGTAATATTTACTATGGTATTATCTATAAAAGAAAGTGATGGAATCTCTCTGAGAGCCCAACAAGTAAACCTCATGGTCATCATCAAGATTATAAATAAATAATGATAACAGCTTTCATGAACAATGATTGCTAACCACAAACATGGACATAGGTCATGTATGTGCACCTAGGGAAATCTGCATGAACTCATCACCAAATAATAGGGAACAATTTTACTCATCAGAAATATAAGTAATCAGAATGAAACAAAAGAAAATGATAAAATCCAAATGCACATAATCTATGCTTAATC
This sequence comes from Rattus norvegicus, assembly GCF_021556685.1. NCBI lineage: Eukaryota > Metazoa > Chordata > Mammalia > Rodentia > Muridae > Rattus > Rattus norvegicus. The sequence goes on along the minus strand of NC_141546.1, from coordinate 54,321,953 downwards.
TGACAATGCGAGTAACTCAGGAGCGTCATTAAACATTATTAAATAGAAGAGCTATAGCAAACAGTGCAGGGAGAGAAACAGTCAAATGCAGAAAGGTAGTAACATATACCGCAGCGACTTTCCACAGCATCCTCACACAGCCTTCTCTTACATGAAGGAAATAAATGTTCAATGTTCCATAGCTACCTTGATATCTAAACCGAGTTTCATTGAGTGCCATATTCAGAATGTATGTTAAATACACAAATTAGAGTAACCAGGTCAACATGTGAGCATAACCATAAAATAAGCTCAAAGTACCTGGCATAGTTCTTAAAATTCTTGATCGATACAAGCCAGTACTATGCAGCACCTAAACAGGGCCACTGAGCTAAAAACCCTTCCAACTCACGTCACGTAGGGAAAGTAAGCATTTGGCATAGTATTAGGCCCACATTGCTATATAATTTAGTATTGATCAGAATAGAGAAGCATGCCAGATTCTAGCCTACATGCTAGAAACAATTTTCTGGAACATTACTTGCAAAGCATTAGAAGAAAGAGCCCTAACTCCAAGTCAGGCAAGCACTAGTGAAGTATGCCAAGGATGAACCTACTTTTGAAAAGTGAACATCCAGAGGCTTTCAGTGTGCTGGCTGTGACAGTGGCCTTCACTCACTGTGATCATTCGTCCTTCCTCCACAGGGCATGCAGATTGGAATGCAAAAGGCCACCCCAACCACTCTACCCAGTCCTGAAATATCTGAAAAAATAATACTGACTTTTATGTAAGATACTTCCGAGGGATTTTAGCAAAAGTGAATTTTGTTATATTCCAAGAATATTTATCTGTGTTCCTTCTTCATAGTTGGTTCCTTCAAAAACAGGATTCTAGAGGCAATTCACACAAAAATGTACACAGTAAGGGCAAGGGCTTTGTGTGCATATAAGTATTATATTTAGGCTATGATGATATGGTGTGTGTTTGTGTGTGTGTTTGTGTGTGTGTGTGTGTTTATGTGTGTGTTTGTGTGTGTGCATGTGCACACATTGTATTCTTATGTAAGAAAAGGTTTTCAACGTATTAGGAATATCACTACTGGATATTTTCTTGAAAAAAATAATAAATTTTGAGAATCTGTGTTATAGTTGGAACTGTCTAAATCTACACAGTAAATTCATGGGAAACAAAGAAGGGTTTCTATTGTAACATTCACTTCTATACTTGATCAAATATTGAAAGTACATTACCATAATTCTATTTGTTGTGTGAATAACTTTATGGTTAAATAGTATTTAAAATCTGATCAAAACACGTTATACTATGCACTAACTTTAGGTACGAATTCAAAAATTTGAAAAATCAAAGAACATTCATATGTGCTTCCGTTTCTCTTCCAGAAGTTCCAACAAAACTAAGGGAGGCAGTAGTTTATTTTAGCTCACAATTTCATGGTAAATTTTTATCACAGTCATTAAAGATTTGGGCCAGCTAGGGATAATCACTATTACTACAGCCACTACTACTAATATTACTAATAATATTAATGCTACTAAAATAGTAGTAATAATGGCAATGATAATCACTTAAACATTTCTAAGAGTCAAAACAAAGGTGTGCATTAGATAAAAATCTTCTAAGGACCCGGAGTAAACCAGGCTTTTTGTCCAATGTACCCATAAACCACTCAGAGTACTCTCTGGCACTATAAGCATGAAATCCTTAACTACACACCACATGTATCAACATTTTCAGGATCTATGATGTCAGACATTCACAGTAAAATTATTTTCTTATCTTTCTATTCATCCATACTATGGTAGTTTCATACCAGTTTAATTCCTGAGAGAGGCTTAAAAATAAAGCAAGGCAGCTCAAAATATCTGCAGCCTTATCAGGTCAGAAACTATAATTAAATAAATCTCTTTGCTGAATTAGCCTCATTATTTTAAAATAGAGCCTGTACCCATAAAGGCCACTTCTGTTTTTCATTAACCAAGACTGCACTGACAATGGAAGGAAACAAAACAGTGTGCTTGAAATGGAGACCTCAGATAGTTTATTATGGTTTTTAATTACAGTAATCTGGTTTTTCAAATATATACCCTCTGTAATTATGACTGAATATTCTTAGTAATAGTACACAGAAGTTAATTGTAGGAAACTTTGTTCTCCTAATGTTTCAAAATAATATAATTTTATACTGTTATCAATCACAATAGCTTTTTCCTTTAGAAGCATCCTTCACAGATCACTTTAGAATTTTCAGGTCTCTCTATTATATTTTCTAATCACAAAACAACAGGTTTTAAAAACTACACTGATATTTTATAGAAGGATTTTTTATGTACCCATTTTTAATGACAGAAAGACTGAAGCATGTAATTTCACAGTTTAATTGACATCTTCACTGCATATACATCAATAAGATGTGCAGAAATAATTCCACTTACAGAACCTCCCAAGAACTATGGCAAGTAGGAAAGCTACAAAAGAACATGGCCCTTCTTCTCAGCAAACTTCTGCATAAGAAAGGGGAATCAGGGGAAATTTAAGTGCAATAGAATGTGTATGAGAAATACCGACATGTTGTATAGAAAATACCGTACCGACATAAGAACCGCAACCCAGTACAAACCTAGGTTATAGGGCACGATGACTGGGAAATACTTCTTATTTAAAGGTTAAAGAGTTAATATCCTGCAGGGCTCAGGATTGCAAAAAGAAGATTACAGGGATGAGTTTTGAGTGTCAGATAAGGAAAACACATTTCTAAGAAGCCTCAACATAAAGAAGGGCACAGAATGACCTAGAGACATTAAGGAGGCCACCATAGCTGGAGTAGACTCCTGAAATTGCATAAGCAAGGGTTAGAATATAAACGTCTGTCCATGCAGTCATTTCAAAAATGACTAATATACACTGTGACAGTCTTGGATCCAGGCAATGACTTATGTCTATTCTAATACTCATGAAAACTCTAAATTAAACCGAGCAAGAAAAATCCATTCAGTATTTGTAAAAGATACAAACACATTACAGAAAAACAAGAAAGTTTTCATGGAAGGTCTTGTAGTGGGCATTAATTCCTGGGACCTAATAGTAGACACAAGGTCATCGAGTCTTAAAAAAAAGGATCAAAGGATGAGCAGTCAGAGGTGAAGCTACTGGGAAAGTGGGATTTAAGACAGGCAGATTCCATTCAAAGCAGGTGCATAGGAACTAGCTTTACACTTTGCTGACACAGAGATATCACAGGCTCTAAGGCCGGAGACTGTTACCAATGCTATGGTGTGGCTACAGACAGGAACCTAGCATGGTTGCCCTCCAAGAGGCCCAACAGGCAGCTGAAAGAGTGAGATGCAGACACTTAACAGGCCACCAAAGGAAAGAAGTAGTTGAATTAGAGAAAAGGTGGAAGAAGCTAAGAAGGAGATCAACCCAATAAGAAGACCAGCTGTCTCAAATAACCTGGACCGCAGAGATCTCTCAGACACCGAGTCACCAACCGGGTGGAAGACACTAACTGGTTTGAGGCCCCTGACATCTATAAAGCAGAGGAGTAACTGGTCTGGCCTCAGTGAGAGAAGATGCATCTAACTATTGAGAGACTTGAGGCCCAAGGGAATGGAGAAGGCTGGTGGGGGAGTGAGTGGGGTGAGAACATCCTCTTGGAAACAGGGAGGAGGAATGGCATGAGGCACAGTCAGAGAGCAAACGGGAAGAGAGATAATTACTAGAATGCAAAAAAAAAAGGATTAGATGATGATGATGATGATGATGATGATGATGAAAACAATAGCGAGCCTTCAGAAACTAGCAAGATTGACTAGCAGACTGCCTCAGCAGTGTTGACTAAGGCATGTGACCTGAATCATGGAAGTGTATTGAAAAGCAATTAACAACAAAAGTGAAAATCTGGATGAAAGGGACAATTTTCTAGACAGATACCAGGTACCAAAGTTAAATCAGGATCCCATAAACATCTAACCAGTCCCATAACTACTAAAAATACAGAAGCAAATCATTGTCTCCAGAACAAAAAAAAAAAAAAAAAAAAAGAAGGACCAGATGCAGAATACTATCATACCTTCATAGAAGACCTATTACCAATACTCTCCAAACTATTCCACAAAAGAGAAAGGGAAGGAAGACTACCCACACTACCCAATTACTTCCATAAGCCACAGTTATGCTTATACCTAAACCACAGAAAGACACCAAAGAAAGAAAACTCCAAACCCATTTCCTTTATGAATATTGATGCAAAAATGCTCAATAAAATTCTCAGAAACTGAATCCAAGAACACATCAAAACGATCATCCATTAGGATCAAGTAGGGTTCAGCTCAGGGATGCAGAGATGGTTCAATATACAGAAATCCATCAATGAAAGCCACTACATAAACAAAATCAAAGAAATAAAACCACATGATCATCTCATTCGATGCTAGGAAACATTTGACAAAATTCAACACCCCTTTATGATAAAAGTCCTGGAAAGATCAGGAATTCAAGGCCTATATCTAAATATAGTAAAAGCAATATACAGCAAACCATAAGCTAACATCAAACTAAATCGAGAGCAATTTGGAGCAATCCCACTAAAATCAGGAACTAGAAAAAGCTGCCCACTCTCTCTCTCTACCTACTCAATATAGACTCGAATGCCTAGTCAGAACAATCAGACAAAAAAAAAAAGTCAACGGGATACAAATTGGAAAGGAAGAAGTCAAAATATGATTATTTCCAGAAGATATGATAGTATACTTAAGTGACTCCCAAGATCTACCAGAGAACTCCTAAACCTGATAAACAACCTCAGCAAAGTGGCTGGATGTAAAATTAACTCAAATAAATCAATAGCTTTCCTCTAATCAAAGAATAAACAGGCTGACAAAGAAATTGGGGAAATGATACCATTCACAATAATCACAAATAGCATAAAATACCTCAGAGTGGCTCTAAACAAGCAAGTAAAAAATTTATGTGACAAGAATTTCAAGTCTCTGAAGAAAGAAATTGAAGAAGATTGCAGATGATCTCCCATGCAGGATTAATATTAAGATTAGCAGGATTAATATTGTAAAAATGGCCATCTTGGCAAAAGAAATTTAAAGATTCAGTGCAATCCCCATCCATATTCTAACGCAATTCTTCATAGAGTTAGAAAGAGCATTTTGCAAATTCGTTTGGAATAAGAAAAAACTCAGGATAGCAAAAACTATCCTCAACAATAAAAGAACTTCTGCGGAAATCACCAAACCTGACCTCGAGCAGTATTACAGAGCAATCAAAACAAAAACTGTATGGTATTGGTACAGAGACAGGCAAGTAGATCAATGGAATAGAATTCAAGACCCAGAAATGAACCCACACACCAATGGTCGCTTGATCTTTGAAAAAGGAGGTAAAACCATTCAGTAGAAATTTCAACAAATGGGGCTGGTTCAACTGTAGGTCAGCATGTAGAAGAATGCAAACTGATCCATTCTTATCACACTATACAAAGCTCAAGTCCAAGTCGATCAAGGACCTCCACATCAAATAAGATACACTCAAAACTATAGAAGAAAAAGTGGGGAAGAGTCTCGAACACATGGGCACTGGGGAAAATTTCCTCAACAGATCACCAATGGCTTATGCTCTAAGATCAAGAATCAACAAATGGGACCTCATAAAACTGCAAAGCTTCTGTAGGGCAAAGGACACTGTCGATAGGACAAAACAGCAACCAACAGACTGGGAAAAGATCTTTACCAATCCTACATCTGATAGAGGACTAATATCCAATATGTACAAAGAACTCAAGAAGTTATACTCCAGAGAACCAAATAACCATATTAAACAATGGGGTACAGAGCTAAACAAAGAATTCTCAATTGAGGAATATTGAATGACTGAGAAGCACCTAAAGAAATGTTCAACATCCTTACTGATCAGGGAAATTCAAATCACAACAACCCTGAGATTCCACCTCACACCAGTCAGAATGGATAAGATCAAAAACTGAGGTGACAACAGATGCTGACGTGGATGTGGGGAAAGAGGAACACTCCTCCATTGTTGACCGGATTGTAAACTGGTTCAACCACTCTGGAAATCTGTCCAGGTTCCTCAGAAAATTGGATATAGCACTACCTGAGGACCCAACTACACCATTCTTAGGCATATCCTCTAAAGATGCTTGTACTGGCTAGTTTTGTGTGTCAACTTGGCACAAGCTGGAGTTATCACAGAAAAGGATACTCAGTTGTGGAAATGCCTACATGAGACCCAGCTGTAAGGCATTTACAACTAGTGGTCAAGGTGGGAGGATCTCAACCCTTTGTGGGCGGTGCCATCCCTTGGCTGGTGGTCTTGGATTCTATAAGAAAGGAAGTTGGGCAAGCCAGGGGAAGCAAAAACAGTACAAAACATCCCTCCATGGCCTCTGCATCAGCTCCTGCTTCCTGACCTGCTTGAGCTCCAGTCCTGACTTCCTTTGGTGATGAAACAGCAATGTGGAAGTGTAAGCTGAATAAACCCTTTCCTCCCCAACCTGCTTCTTAGTCATGATGTTTGTGCAGGAATAGGAACCCTGACTAAGACATATAACAAGGACACCTGTGCCACTATGTTCATAGCAGCCATATTAATAACAGCCAAAAGCTGGGAAAAACCCAGAAGTCCCTCAACAAAGGAATGGATACAGAAAATGTGGTAAATTTTCAGAATGGAGTACCACTCAGCTATTAAAAATAATGACTTCATGAAATTCATAGGTAAATGGATGGAACTAGAAAATATCAGCCTGAATGAGGTAATCAAAACACAAAAAAATGCATGCTATGTACTCACTGATAAATGGATATTAGTCCAAAAGCGTGGCTTACCAAGATACAATCCACAGACCACATGAAGCTCAAGCAGAAAGACAACCAAAGTGAACATGCTTCAGTCCTTCTTAGAAGGCGAAGAAAAATGTTCACAGGACAAAATGTGGAGACAAAGTTTGGAGCAGAGACTGAAGGAACAGCCATTCAGAGCCTGCCCCACCTGGGGATCCAGCCACCAAACTCAGAGAATATTTTTGATTCCAAGAAATGCAAACTGACAGGAGACTGATATAGCTGTGTCCTGAAAGCCTCTGCCAGAGGCAGATGCTTGCAGCCAATCATTGAAGTGAAAATAGGGTCTCCAATGGAGAAGTTAGAGAAAGGATTGAAGGAGCTGAAGTGGTTTGCAACCCCATAAGAACAATAATACTGACAAATCAGAGCTCCCAGGGACTAAACCACCATCCAAAGAGTACAAAAGGACAGACCCATGGCTCCAGCAGCATACATAGCAGAGGATAGCCTTGTTGAGCACCAAAGGGAAGGAAGGTCCTGCCAAGGCTCGACCCCCCAGTATAGGGGAATGTCAGGGCAGGGAGGCTGGAAGGGGATAGTGGGTGAGTGGGGGAGCACCCTCATAGAAACAGGGGGAGGAGGGATGGGATAGGGGATTTATGGCCGGGAAACTGGGATGGCCATAACATTTGAAATGTAAATAAAAAATAAATCCAATAAAAAATTAAATTAAATTTAAAAAAGAAAAACCATTGAAAGCAGGATAGATATTGAATGTTCAAATAACAAAATATTCCAAATGATTTGCGCCTGTTACAGAAAACTTTGGGAGGTAAGGACAACTCTAAAATCTTTGGTCTGGCCACTGTTCGCTTGAGTTATCCCTGTAACAGTGAAAGCTGTGGCTAGAACAGGATTTTTAGAACGGTGTTTTTCATCCTGAAAGGGAAGAACAATACACAAAGTAGTTGGAATATGGTAAGCTTAGAATGCATTCTGGACAGGCAAGTGGAGAATCTGAGTGAAGAACGCAGTTGGAATATGGGGAAAAACAGTCATGATGAAGGTCCAACCACAAAGTTCTGCTTCTGATTCAAGAATGACGTGAAAAAATGAACTATATATTGAAGGAAATAATATATACCAGGAAACGAATCTAACATTACAAAATAGCAAGATCCTCCAAACAGCTTTTCCACAGACAGGAGGTCCCTGCAAAACACGGAATATTCCATTGAGCCTCTCTCTAATTTCACTTCCAGTAATATGACTCAGAAAGGCCAAGGATTCATTAAAGTGAGTCATCATAATTAAATTTCATAAATAACTATCACACATACTATTATACTATCAAGATTTCACTCTTTCACTTACCAACACTCATCTAATCTCCAAACCCTTAAAGAAACTCAAAATCAGTCACTTTCTAAACAAGCTAGATTTTTCAAAGTGTTTAAATACACAGGATAAACTCATTTTCTCCCTGACTTAGGTACTTTTGTTTAATCTTAAGGCGAAATTTCACAAGTGAAACCTATAATAGGTGTTAGTCATCAAAGTTAATTTTTCCTTTGAATATCATCATAATCTTACTACATAAGCCAGGGGTCCAGTGTTATAATGAGATTAAAATTATTCATGAATATCATTACATACTCAGCACTCTACTGTTAGAGCAAAGGACAGAGTCTAATAGAAAGGTAGCAAGTTAGTGTAAATACTAATTAAGCAAAAATAAGATTGCAAATGATAAAAGCTAAAATACATCAAAAATTAAGATAACTTAAACTAACTAAATATGCATCTTGAGAGAATCTTGAGCACCTCCACTGAGAGGTAATAAATACATTGTAATGGAAAGTGTAAAGAAACTGGCATATTGCAGAGCACATGTAATTTGAAAACAGAAAGGCAGTCATGTCTGTGGAGAGATGAACCCATTCTCAGCTAATATCCACATCATTTTGCCTAGCAACTACACATGCATGCAACAGATTCCAGATTATTTAATACTGTTTAATAATATTTCAGGTGACTTAATAATGTGTTCACCAAACTTGGAAGAATTTTCTCAACGTCATATCAGTTCATACAAAGGTCTTACACCCTTAAACATTGAGTTCTTATAACAATTGTCAAATTGTAATAATTCCAAAACAATGAAAGCTGTGCGGGAAACACAGGGAAGAACCTTACCAATCATTTCCCTGTGAAGGTTTCTCAAGCAACACACGGATAATGTATAACAAACAGCTTAACAATTTGAGGGAAAAGTTGAACAAGCGGATTCTTAGACCTTCAAGCAAGCAAAAAAAAAAGTTAGGTTTCATTTGAATATGGTACACAAAAAAGAAAGAAGGAATTGATAAAAATATCACCTTTCAGTTCAGCACATAGAAGGTATTTAGAAAGCACATGCAATTATTTTATAAACTTACTGAAGTTCTTGGTAAATGAGTTTTAATAACAACTCCTAAAATAAAATGTGAGCATCATAGAATTCCTGAGCCACAAATGACATAGAGCATTCCACATAGGAGAAATCAAAATCAAAAGCAACAAAATTTATATCATGTCAAGGTCGATTCAAGTCTGTTTATAATTTAATCACTACTTGGGGAATAACTAACTACTCAAAAATCCAGCTGCCCCCTGATTGCCCATAATTCATCCCATGACTCCGTAGTACCTTGTTGATTTGATTGTAGAGAAGACATGTTTATATAATTACCTGTGATATTATTGCTATTATATTTATATTATGATATGTACCATCTCTGTAATTACAGGTTATATAATCATTATGTTATCATTTACAATGAGAAGTCATAATAGTTTGTACTGGTTAAAACACAAAAAGAAAAAAATTTCTCATATTGAAGTGGAAAACTTGTAGTTCTTAAAAACCATTTTTTTTTGTTTTAAGAGTAGCAAGAATATACCATACAAAGTGCTTAGGTTACAGTTGGGAGAACTACGATACCTGATGAAGAAGGCTAATGAATTTCAAGTACACTGATTAAGAGGAAGACTGTGATTTGTGATTCCTGTAATCAGTGGTATGGGCTTTGTGTATTTTGTATTCAACTGTGACAAAGGTCTTAAAATAACTATTACTTGATGAAATCTAGAATGAAATGTCACCTTTTTTACTCTATTTTTGTAGAGCGTATTTATAGCATTCTGTAACAGTAATTTCTTAATTGTGCAAATCATTTCTCAGTTCCCATATTGAAGTCCTGAGGGATTTTGTGGGTTACCTGCTGCTCTAATTTAATCTCTTTCATCACAATAAAACATTGTGAAGCAAAACACCAGAAGGTTAAAAGGGATTATTTAATCATATAACCTACAGTTTCATAGATATAGGTCTCCTCTGTAGTCAGGCGAGTATTCAGTGATTGGCCTACCACTGTGATTAATAGCATGAAGATGACTTAACCCCCTTTAGGTAATATCTATTGATGGGACTCCCATGTAAATACAGTTTGGAAGGCATTGACCTTCTCTACTTTAATGCTGAAGCTAGTCTACCTCTGAGAATATCTCACCAATATGAGCTACCTCATGATGTATTTCCTATATGCAATATGTGGATGTGTTCTCCCAAACCAGGATTCTCTTTATGAAGGCTACCTGACGACAATTCAATTTAGAGCAATGCAAACACATCCAGATGTTAAAATTCACAGCCCCAACTCTTTGACCACAGAATTTATGTTTTTCTGTTACTTATATTGAAAGCAAAAATCATGTTATTATAAATGGTCTAAAACCATATAAGATTATATAAAGTAGCAAGTATCACACATACTTCAAACTCATCAGGATTCAGCTGTGGTCCCAATGGTATTTTCTGTGTTGTCAGTGGTTCCCAATTTCTTAATAAGAATCTTCAGGCTGTTAAGCTTGACATTCACCCTATACTTGCTAATATAAAGTCTTTTTAGAAAAAGCAACACCTATCCTTATATTTCAACCTCTACTTAATATTTATTATCATCAGGACTGACTAGGAAACATGGAAAAACAATGATGGTTTTCACAACCCTCACATTTAAAACCTTCAATTTAATTGCCAGTGTTATTGTTGACACTGTTATCATTTAGGGGAAGTTTTTGAGACAATTCTTTACTCTATAATCCAGGTTGCTTGGTAGTTCCTCTATTTTTTTTAAGCTACCCTCAAATTCTCTTTGTTAATAGCACCAGATGTTTTTTAAAATGTTTTATGAAAGCATATAATGTATTGTCATCATTTTCACCTTGATTATCCTCTCATTCCTTCTCCCACTCATGACTAACCACTTCTGCTTTTCAACAAAGTCCCCTCCTATTTTCACACCCTTTTTCGTTTCCAAAACAACTGAGATTAACTGGGGTTACAAACCTGAGTATGGGTCAAGGGTTATTTACTGGAACACAAGCGTTATCCAGTGACTACACCATTGAACAAAATGACTTCCCTAGGCCCCACATACAATAACTGCCAACAGCTATACATGGAGACCTAAGATTTCTGAGCCTCTTCTCCATTCATTATGCCATGTTTAAGGTTACATGACCTCTACCTTCTGTTCCTTCTGCCTCATCGTCCTGAGTACAGAAATTAAACTTGTGCTTTCCTGAAACTACTTTGTTTAATATTTTTCAGAACTTAGAGGATACATGAGCCTCTAATTGTTCTTATGAGATTTAGACTTAAAATATGAAAGAGACATGTAAAGTACTGGTTTTTTGTTTTGTTCTGTTCTGTTTTACATTTAATACCCACTAAATATTCCCCCCATTGTATTCTGTTATGCAGACTATGGTTTTGTGAAATATTACACAGCTGGAATTTTGAGGGAGATTTCTATGCAAAGAACAAAACAGTGATAGGAGTAACTTACTTGATCGCTGGTTTTTTATGAAAAACAACTTTAATCTCTCTTTAAATGTGTTTTCATTCATGTAGAATTCGACTTGAACCCTAAAAAACAGAAAAATAAACCAAATTTATGTAAGTTAAATGTGTCATTATTTTATCAAAGAAAATAGAAAGTGGCTTTGCAGTTCTTCAGCTAAATAAAAGTAAAAATATTTGAGTTAATGCATCCTATGTTTGGAGTGAATTATTTAGTATAAAAGGAGAGTTGATTAAAATACACTAGTGTTATTTCAGAAAAAAAGCCCCTGCTTCCTAATCCTAAAGATAGTTCAAATATCATGCTATACAGAGTGACTTGTCAAGAGTTAACACTTGTCTCAGTTTCACACACACTCATATGTTTAGATTTCAAAAAACAGTTAAGTCAGAATTTCGATGCTTACACTATAAAAATTTTCTCAAGATTATCCTAACATAATAACCATTTGAATATGTAGTCTCATGATCTTAATATATTTACCAGCTCATTTTGTTGCTTGGTTATAAAAGATATATGTGGGGGAAACGATCAGGGAGAAAAAAAGTGACAGAGTATGCTATGTGTTACAAAGAATACTGCGCTGCTGGACGATTCCACAAGCTCTCTATTCTGTACGTTTAGGACTCAGAAGTACTTAAGAAAAAAACCAAAACTCTGCTCAATAAAAGAATTGTGTTCATAATAAAGAAAACTTTATATAATTGAAAAACTAAATATTCCTTAATTTTTCTCTCTTATCTGAAATTATTTCTGTGAACAGTTTTTTAAGTATTTATCACTATCCTTTTCTTCACTTTACACATGAAAGGAGGTATGGGATCAAAAATCCAGTTTATATTTACTTGATATGTCTCCAAAATGGATCATAATTGTAATGCCTTTGGAAGCTCATGGTTTCTGTAGGCCCATGTGCATGGTCACTTCAGGACAGAATTACACTCTCACAAATGCTCATTCAAGGCAAGCAGGCCCAAAGCCCAATTTATGTATTCAAAGTCCTTCACTGGCTCTGTTTCCTTCCTTGATCAAATGAAAAGTCAGCTCAATTGAAACAAAGGAACTGTAACACTGATACTGAGCTTAAAGAGTTAAAATTTGTTATGGATACAAAACAAAATTTGAGAGGACACATGGCTATTATGCAAGTAATTTAGGAAAGGCCATTGTGATTTACTTCCTAGAATTATCAAATTTATAAGGAGGTCCATCCATTCTTCAAATAGTAGCTGGAGCCTAAAATGAGTATGAGCTGACGAACATTTTTTTTTAATAAAATGAGATCAAGTAAACAAAGTAATCTGGAGTATGGGAAGCATGTCACCTGAAAAACATTATGAGACACACAGAGCTTTAACCTCTATTGAGGGTTAAAGAGCCACAAAAATGATCACCCTTAAAGAACAAGGCAGCCAAAATCATTTAAATAAACATCTTTTAAATAAGACAAACTATTACCAGACACACGTCTGAACAGAGCCAATTCTAGAGGAAAGTTAGGAATCAGAATGACTAAACCAGAAATGGATATCATTGTGTAATGCAGAGTTCCTTAACATATGTAAATGTTCCAAAGATGAAATGACAGCTTGCCATCAACTCAGTCCTTTTCTTAGTACTGACTGTTTGACATGGGAGTGAGTTGTTCATTGTGTGACTTCCTAATTTTTTTTATCAAGTTATGAAATTAAGTGGAACAAACCTCTTAATTAATCTATTGATCTTCCTGGGCTAATATTATACTGTAAAACATGTCCACTATTGAAATATAAATTTATATGAATGGGTTTTAAGGTTGATGACCCTGAAAAAAATGAAGGTAATACTTTGGATTCGTTGGCTTAGATACAGGGAAAAACATAAGACAATTAGAGGGTGAGGTAAGAGATTTGTTCCTTTTTCCTTTATAGAATAAGTGAGGCTGGCAGGAGAGGAAGAGGAAAGAAAGTGGAAGAAGACGAAAACAAACAAAAGAAGAGGGGGGAGTGTAAGAAGAAGGAACAAAGTGAAAAGAGAAGAAAAAAGAAATACACAAAAACATAATAATGTTTTCGTTGTTAATCACATGACAACTACTGCAGGGTCAAAAGGAAAGTAGTGGAGTTAGGATAAACCTTTGGAATTTCCCCAGAAATTTACAGTTTTAAAGACTCTGGGATAAAGTAAAATTCAGAGATGACCATTACAATATTCATTTCATGAATTCTGCTAATTAAAAATACGATAAAGTAATTCCTTTTCCTGGTATAAAGTTGCCTTCGCTCCTTCCCCTTTCCTCTTCTGACTGTTTGCCTTCCACTCACTCCTCTTCCCTCCCTCTTTCTCGCCCTCCCTTCTTCCTTCCTCTGTGAGCCTATCTCTCTTTTGACCTTCCCTCTAACTTGCTTATCTGAATTTAATTTCCTCAGAAAATCATGTTTTAAATAATGCACAAGGGCAAATAAGAACACATCATTTCTCAAAATGTCTTTTTTATTACATGTCCATATCAAAAAATAAATGTAGACTAGGTTTTTTTTTCTATATTTGTCCTAACACATGACAATTTTTATTAGTTGGCCTTCTATTGGAACATTTTAGGTTAATTGATGATATGTATTGTTTTATTTGAATAGATATAATTGCAGTAAAGGACAATCGTGTTTATGTTTATTATTTGGGTTTTTACCAAAAAATCAACTTACTTAAAATGGATTTTGTGTACAAAGTTAATCTGTAGGTGTCATGATGATGTCCATAGCTCCCAGGGCAGCAACCTATTCTAAGAACTTTTCATTGATGTCGGTTGTTTTGTTGTTGAACTATTATAACACCACACCTGGTCTCTATCTGAGGAGAAGCAAATGTGCAATATCTTGATGTACCACAATATTCTCTCTCTGCTCATCACAGAAAACACTGAATTCAGTTTATGTTATGAAAATGTCACCTTTACAAATTGACTTCAGTAGTCTATATTTACCTCTATTCTTTCTATAAACATGTTTCAGAATTAAATTGCCCTGCCTCTGCCAAAAAAGATACATTGATCACCCTGCTCCCAATACTTTAAAGGTGGGCTTATCTGGGAATAGAATTGCTGCAGAAGTAGTTGGTCAAATTAACCTAAAATGATTATTGACTAGAAAAGACCCTTAATCCAGTATGATGAGTGTCTTTTATAAGAAGAGATAAACCCAAAACAACAAAGGATGCTGGGAGAAGATGCTCAGATAAAGGTTAAGGGAAGGATTGAAGTTCTACTCATAATTCATTTGCATCTTAAAGTCTGTATCTAAAACATTGTACCCAGTGCACTGTGGAGTGTTGTCGAATGTTAGTCATTTTCTTCCAGGAGTGGCTAATGTTGTTTTCACCTTGCTGAATCATAAGAAAACATCTTAACACATACTGCTATCAAAGGAAAAGATAAAAGTTTAGATTCATGGTACAGTTTCTACTAAATATCTACTGCTTTTGCTTTGTGCTAAAGTACATTCAGTCAAATCGATTTATGTGGATTCCAATACTTTTAAGGTGTTGTATTAAAGGAAGAAATTCTGAGTTTCTTCTCAGTCAGTAAATGTCTTCTAATATATACATGGTTTGATGAAAGACCAAGAGCTCCACCAAGAGCCATACGTGCCTGGTAGGCAACACTTAAAAGCGCTGAGATTTCTTGCATTACTTGCAGGTCCTTAAATGTGTAGTTTCCATAGCAAAAACATCACAAACCAATCACACGATACTTCTGTTTGACATGTCACTGTTTGCAGACTTCATTTGATGGACTTACCCTGTGAACTTCTCCATTTTAATCAAAATATTGACATTTTTACAACTCCAATTTGACTTGCTCTAACATGGCAAACAAAAGGTGGAGAATCGAGAAGTAGGTCCTAAGATATATTTTGTAAATCTTAAAATCTTAAGACATCATGCCTCCTCTACTGGCATGATCAAAAGTATAAAGAGATAAAAGAATGGAAGCTCACATAATTTCTAACTCAAATTGCAATACAGATTTCCCTGGAATATCAGTAATCAATTTGATCTTGTCCCAGAACAACAGTGTGACATCCTCTCAAGATACGGAGCAGCTGCAACAAGGTGTGGGTCTCTTGCAGGTAAATAACAAGGATGTGAACAACACACATTTTTCAGTGTGCTGTTCCTCCTCTCAGTATTGGAAATTTACAGCAAAATTTTGTTCTGTATTTTCTGTGTAATATTCATAGGAAAATCCAGATTTGGGGTTTAAAATATATTTATAC
Organism: Rattus norvegicus; assembly: GCF_021556685.1. Classification (NCBI taxonomy): domain Eukaryota; kingdom Metazoa; phylum Chordata; class Mammalia; order Rodentia; family Muridae; genus Rattus; species Rattus norvegicus. Next base: position 54,305,980 of record NC_141546.1, on the reverse strand, counting down.
AATACAATAAAAATAAATATGTAAATAAATATAAATAGATGGATAGATAAATAAATAGATAAATAAATAAATTCCATTTCTCGAACTATAACTGGCCACCTGCAACCATTATGTCAATTAAGGAGATTGGTAATGGTGAAAAGTAAAGAGAAGCTTTTTCAATGTGTTTACACTTGCTGGAGGGACTTGAGGTCCAATGGCCCCAAATAAACTTTGGTCTGAAAAAGAGCTTTAGGTTTTAAATACAAGAAGAATTAGATCAAGGGTCACAAAGCATATATAATTAATCAGTTGTGGTCTAGGAATAGTCCCCTTGAAAACTGTACTGGTTCTGGCTCTGGTAGGTATCCCAAAGAGTGCCACATCATTTGGGAAATCAGGGTTTTCAGATGTCTATTTCTGTTCCACAGTGTCATCTTCATCGACAGCTTGTGCTTGTAGAAGCAGGAGGGGCTACAACTCCAGACAACTCAAGAGCAAAGGTTTAGTCCAATGATTCAATCTCTGACTTCAGCGAAGGGAAGAGAGCAAACATTGTGTCGGAAGCCACAGAACCACAAAGTCTTACCGACATATCTGACTAAGCACAGGCTAAACAAAGACAGCAATGATATGCGTGCTAAAGTGAACGTGAGAAGTTCTCAAGACATCAACCCTACACAAACAACTACAGGAAACGAAGGAAGCTTGGGAACAGGAGAAATAGTCTTCATCAGAGAAGAACACACCATTGCTTGTCCAATACCAAATGGTTGGCCCTGCAAACATGCAGACAAGAAATGGTATGCAGACTGAGCAAGTTGTATTAGGAAAGGGAAGGTAGAAATGATGTTATCATGTTTATAATCTCAAAAGTAAAGAAAATTGTTTAATTAAAGTGTGGATTTAAAGCGTAACACAACATGAACAAACTACACAAAAGTAGACAGTTAAAAAAAAAAAGAAGGCAGGGATGCCAGGATTTCATCCCGTCTTCTTGCCTAGTGGTCACAGGGGAGGACTCAATGCTTTTGATGGAGAACATCTTCTAAAATGTGTTTCGAAGTGTCAGTGGTGATATTTCTGTTTTGTGGCTGGTTAGACTTTTGTTGCTCTAAAATTCCATTTTATTGTGAATCCATTTTTTATCTGGTACATTCATGATAAGGGTTTCTTCTACTTTAAACATTTTCTAAATAGACTTCTGTTCAGAAAGAGAAAAATAGCTAGGAGTTAAGATAGTATGTAAATAATTGTAACAAATAATTTAAAATATCAAGCACAAGTAAAAATATAAAATGTTACTTCCCAGCGAAGTAACTAAATGAGTGGGAAATTTAGGAAGAAATGCAAGCAAGACTATTATAATGAAGTAACAAAGAATCTATCCATAAGGGCCTGAGGTAAATAACCTTTGACACCAAACACAGCTCTCATCTCCAAGGGAGGAAGATAGCTTACCCTTATCCGAATGGGAATGAACTATGTCCTGTGAACACAGACTCAAGTTGCCTGAATGACTGTTCCACTGTGAAAGCAGTTAAGTGAGATAAATGAGGCACATAATTAAAGCTATCACCCAATGATAAATCACTGCATTCAACGAATGTATCGGTCAAGACTGCAGATAGGCACGTTCTAGGAAATCAGGAAAATTCTGCTGGAAGTTTTAGATGTTACTGGATTATATTACTAGTCTCCGGGTAGGGGGATGTTTGTGATCTGTTTGATAAGCAATTCCAAAAATTTTACCTGATCGTTGAAAGGCGTTATGCCAGACAGGCACGGAGGTAGAAAATGAATGGTCTTTAGGTGACTAAAGAGAGTTCAAGACCATTTTGGCTCTTGGTCTGCCACTTTTCAAACGCTTTACATTTACAAAGCTCTACTCATTTACCACCTTTGTAGAATATTAATATAAGTGTGACATTTTTCTCTTGGTACTTCATTTCACAAACAGACACACACATGCACACACACACACACACACACACACACACACAACACACACACACCAACAAAAGAGGTCTTAAAACTTGTCAATGAAGAATGTGTTAGTGAAATCATTCTTGCAAGCAACCTGGTGCCTACTAATTTTTACAGCCTAACCATTTGAATCCCAGTAAAGTGACAGAGGGAAACCTCAACACAGTACTTCGATATGGGAACATGATGTTCTAACAGGCACTGATTGATAAGAATAAGACAAATAGACTTAAATAGCCAGACATTGAAATGGGGAAGTGGTAACACTATCATACAATGCAAAGTTAGAATAGAGATGAATGCTTGTGGCTACATGTGAGAAAAAAAAAAAGAAGCATTTTGTAGCATGATGTTGAAGGAAGAAGGCAAGTTTAACAGAGAACATCAGCTTCTATCCAGGTCAATAAAGTTCAAAAGCATTTAAAAGCAAATAAATTATCCCAGGAAACATGCACATCTGTTAAGCTGTATTTTTTTAAAGTAAGAAAGAAAAAAAACAGCATAGCAATGACATCTGCGAGGGAATCTGAGGAAGTTATTGCAGGAACTAAGTTTTAAGGCAAAGAAATGCATTTGCTTCTTTGAACAGTCCCTGGGGTGGGTCACCAACCTCCTTTCTATGAGAAAGAAAAACACTGGTCCAATGACTGCACACAAGTCCATAGGGGCTTGTGATTATATTATACCGTGTGGTACAGTACTGGAGCCCTAACCGTCTCAGGCTTCTGTAGCTGTAGGACTTCTCTGTGTGACCTGGCCACATAGGAGTTGTAGCTTTTCAAAAGCTGGAAGTTAGGTAACTGTGTGATGCCTCACACAGTTAGCTTATAGATGAGGTCAGATACTTGCTCCATGGAGTCCTTTCTTTGGAATGTTTTCTCAGTATTGTATTTCAGAAAATGAAGGCGTTAGTTACCAAATCATTTCCTAATACAATTCTCTAAGTTGACTTTTCTTTCTTCCTGATGCCTTTCAGTCTGTTGCTTATATTCCACTCTCTGCACAGGCCTCGATATGGATGCATCTGGCATTCTTTTTTGTCCTGCATAAAAGAAACCCTTGTTCTGTTTTTCCCAAGAGTTGTCTCTCTCGCTGCCTACCCGAAGCATCTCCTTTTCTTTTAAAATATCCCTCCACTGACACACAGCTCCCCAACTTCTCCAATAGATCTGAACTCTAACCCTGGAGTTCACTGGAAGTTGCTAGGTCCATGGGAGGATTTGTTGATGCTTCGCTCTCATGTCTTCCGATATCTTGTTCTGTTGGATGCTTGTTTATTTTGTTTGGTTTAACCTGTGATGATGTCTCAACCTTAGTACACGTTTAGACTTTTTTTTCACTCTACCCATTTTTTTACAAATAAAAATTTCTAATACTTAAAAAAAAAATAAAGGCTAAGATAGCACTGCAGAGTACTTCATAAAACAAAACCTTTATATAAGCTCATAAATGAAATCTTCAACACCCACAGGAATTTGGGTGTAAACCAAACAGTAAGGGTTCAACAGTTTTGGATGATAGAAAAAGACACAAACAGGATATTTTCCGATTTACAAAATACAGATTCAAAAAGGAAAGGGGGATACTAGAGTAATGGCTTAAGGGTTAAGAACACACGGCTCCAAGCATCCTCCTCTGTATTTGTCATTTTCTGGCAGAGTCTATCAGAAGTCAGCTATATCAGGCTCCTGTCATCATGCACTTCTTGCCATCAGCATTATTGTCTCAGTTTGATGGCTATAGTATATGGGCTGGATCCCTGGGTCGGGCAGGCTCTGAATGGCCTTTCCTTTAGTCTCTGCTCCAAACTTTGCCTCCATAGCTCCTCCTATGAATATTTTTGTTCCCCCTTTTAAGTAGGACTGAAGCATCTGCACTTTCGCCGTCCTTCTTCTTGAGCATCATGGGGTCTGTGAATTGTATCTTGGGTATTCCGAGCTTTGGGACTAATATCCCCTTATTGGTGAGTGCATACCATGTATAAATTTTGGGATTGGGTTACCTCACCCAGGATGATGATATTTTCTAGTTCCATCCATTTGCCTATGAATTTCATGAAGGCATTATTTTTAATAGCTGAGTAGTACTCCATTGTGTAAATGTACCACATTTTGTGTATCCATTACTGTGGTGAAGGGCATCTGGGCTCTTTCCATCTTCTGGTTATTTATAAATTATGCTGCTATGGAAATAGTAAAGCATGTGTCCTTGTCATATGTTGGAGCATCTTTTGGGTATATGAGAACGGTGTCCCCATTGGAGAAGTGAGAGAAAGGATTGAAGGAGCTTAAGGGGTTTGAAACCCCATAAGAACAACACTATCAACCAACCAGAGCTCCCAGGGACTAAAGCAGCATCCCAAGAGAACACATGGACAGACCTATGGCTCCAGCTTCATATGTAGCAGAGGATGACTTTGTTGGGCACCAAAGGGTGGAGAAGCCCTTGTTACTACTGAGGCTGGACACCCCCCCCCCATTATAGGAGAATGTCAGGGCAGGGAGGCAGGAAGGGGTGGGTGGTTGGGTGAGGGAAAGGGAAATGTAAATTAAAAATACCCAATACAAAATTAAAATGTTCAAAAACAAATAAACAAACAAAAACACACATAGCTCTTGCAGAAGACTGAGTCAGTTCCAAGTACTGTCAGGAAACTCCCAACTAACTTGGAATTCACCTCCATTAGTAAGTGCTCAGTGCTCCCTGGAGGTCTACTAGTGAGGGTTTGTGCTCTCACATTTTACAATTGCAAAGCATATTTAAACAGATTATAAGAATCATTACCATACTTCCAAGGGTATTTGTAGAATTTTTCAGATAATATTTATATACAGATGTATATAAATTATTGAGAACATCTCTGGTTCCTGGGTACTCCAGACTCATCTCAGCTGCAAATGACAATGCTGTCTGGTCACACCGTTGTAGGATAACCTATAACTCATACTCTGTATCAGATTTGCTTCTAGAGAATTCAACAAGGAAGACTTACAATGCATCGTGTATACAGTCAAGGAAATGCAACTGATTAACACCAAGACAGACAAAAACACAATGGAACGAAATGGAATGGAACAGAACAGAACAGAACAGAACAAAACAAAACAAAACGGAAAACAAAGGAAGGAAGGGAGAAAAGAAAAAATAATAAATTCAGAGACAAAGGTGCTAGAGATCTGTATTCTTTGGTTATGATGTGGCCATGGCCACACTGAAGCAGCTTTTGCAAAAAAGCAAACCACTGGTTGTGGTTGATCAAGCCCCAAAAGAGAATATTTCAAGCTACAGGGACAAAGAATGGAGCAGAGACAGAAGGAAACACCATCCAGAGATTGCCCCACATAGTGATCCATCCCATAAACAGACACCAAACTCAGACTCTATTGCAAACGCCAAGAAGTGCTTGCTGACAAGAGCCTAATACAGTTATTTCCTGAGAGGTTTTGCCGGAACCTGACAAATACAGATGTGGATGCTCGCTTGTAGCCAACCATGGAAGTGAACACAGAGACCCCAGTGGAGGAATTAGGAAAAGGACTGAAAGAGCTGAAGGGGTTTACAACTCCATAGGAAAAACAACAATTTCAACCAATCAGATCTTCCAGAGCTCCCAGGGACTAAACCACCAACCTAAGAGTACACATGAAGGGATCCATGCTCCAGCTGCATATTATATAGCAGAGGATGACCTTATCTGGCATCAATGGGAAAAGATGCCCTTGTTCCTGTGAAGACTCCATGCCCCAGAATAGCAGAATGCCAGGGAAGTGAGGTGGGAATGGGTGGGTGTGGGGGGGAGCACCCTCATTGAAGCAAGGGGAGGGGGAGGGGAAGAGGGTTTGTGGAGAGGGGAAGGGGAATAACATTTGAAATGTAAATAAATAAAATATCCAATTAAAGATCATATAAATAAATCTGTTTTATGAAACAGACCTTATGCTTTTGTCACAGCCTCTAAAAGGCAACAACTAAAACAGCTGAATACATTGAATAAACACTACAGAAACATACACACACCGACACACACTTATACACACATACACACCGACACATACACACACATGTGCACACACACAGACTGAATCATGCCTTCTTATGGAACACTTTTTAAGACAGAAATAAATAGAACAGAGCAGGCCAAGGCAGGATTACTTCAGAGAAACAAATGCTACAGTGGAGCTATTTTCTCCAGCTGTGGAAGACCATGGCCATTTTGAAATAGCAGTGCTGAATTCCCTGTCCATAGTCACAGCAAGGAAGCAAGCAAAACCACAGTGATGGTACCCTGGCCTCTTCCACTTGTTTTAATTTCTTCTTCTCATAATACTGGATTATAACCTTGTTTGAATTTGATCACCTTTTCAAGGACTGTATCTGAATATAGTCACATTTATATGGTCACATTTTGAGGTGCAAGAAGTTGGCGTTTCAGCATGTGGATTGGAATGCGAAGCACAATTCAGTCCCTGGCATCTGTTAGTCGTGTGCCTACCGTGGATATTTCCTCATAAATTAGTATTTCTTATGACTCATCTATCTCTACTGAAGTCACTGTGATCAAGGTTACCATTTAACTGTACTTTCTGCCGAGAAGGCTGAGATGCACCCTCTCCCTGTTTGTCTTAGTAGCAATAGACACAAAAGATCATGTCTTTCTCTTCAGACCACATTCATTACTTGACTTGAAAATGTTCCCATTTTTATGGGATTTTCAAACCCTCTGGGTTGCTCTTGAGAATCCTGGGCTGATCCTTTCTCTTCTATTACTAAAAATAAGTTTCCATTTATAGTTAAACTCAGAACGTATTCCCCAGATATACCCCGGATTGTACAGTTTTATTTCCAGCCCAGTCCCTCCTCCCATTTTTATTCAACTGCCTACTCAATTTTTCTGCTTGGCTCTCTAGTGGACATTTTCAAGCCAACACATCCAAACGTAACTAGATTCCTCGTTTTCATTTCTGAAAGTTTCTTCTTATGTAAGCTGATATCAAATACATCCATATGCTTCAAAAAAAATCATCCAGGCAACTCTTCTTTAACTTGAGTACATGTCAACATTATCCTCAAAGGTCCTTTGAGTAGTAAGCATCATTTCCCAGACAAACAAATAGCAAAATCAATTATTTTGACAAGGTTCACCAAGAGCAGCAACAGAGACATAAAGATGTTTAAACTTGCCTTCAAACAAAGATTTATTTTCAACAGAAGACATAGAAAAGGCTAAACTTTAAGTGAAAAAGTGGAAATATTGAACCCAACTGAAGCTTTACCCAAGTAATCAATCTACAAAATTCATAGCAAAGGGCTGCATACACATCATAGAAACCACTGAGATGTACAATGTCCTTTACTGTAAAACATAATCTTAGATTAAATTTTACTGAAAAAAAATTACTAGATTGTATCTGTACTATGAGGGATACCAATGGCATGGAAAAAAGTATTGTAAAGAAAAAAAATCTATCCACCGTATTTTACCCTGTGGAGGATACCCTGATTTATCTTCAAATTTTCAACACTCAGTCTTTCCTACCCTCAGTTCCCTTTTGGCATTAAGAATTGGTTTGAGGGACAGCAAAATTCATCATTGCATAGCTTTTAAGGTCTCATTAAACAACAAACTCTGTTAAAGAAATACTAAACAGTCTGCTTACAAGTCTATGGTGGGTGCCTAGAATACAGTGTATATTCACAATATAGATGGAAATAAAAAGTTATTCTGTAGTACTTCCATCTAGCACCCTGTGAGCGTCCAAAGTTGACAACTGTCAGCATGCAAGGCTGACAATCTGTGGACACTGCCATCTGGCATCATCTATGCAGAGAAACAGAAATTCCTAAATAACCTTCCTCCAAAACAGAGAACACATTTTTTTTATTTAAATGGGAGACTGCATGGTTAAGATTTGCTGATATTCATAAACAAATATTCTAGCATACAACTTTGTTTTCAACTACAGAATTATTATATAGATTCCGTATAAAAATAATTCGCCCAACATTGAGAAAAAAAAAAGACATCTCTTGAATCAGCAAGGATTCCATCTACTTTCCTTCAAATCCTTCTTGCTCCCATCAGCTCTCATCTGTCTTTGTCACTGGAAGCTTCCTCATCAACAGCTTACTTAAATGGCACAGGTTTATATATATTCAGCATTCCATGTTCTCTTCTAGTATTGCAATATATTAGGAGAGCCTTTTATATGATCCACATCCTTCAAGTGGACCTTAAGAATTTATACCATGATCAGTAGAGCACAGAAAAATTATAGGAAAAATATGTATATATGATACATATGGTTATCTACACACACACACACACACACACACACACACACAATTAGATATTTGGTCATTTGATTAATGAAAGTTTATACTTTTCTTGAACATAGTAGAGGCAGCCTAGTATAGGTTTACAAACAGATTGAGCAAAATTAGACTGAAATAGAAAGGAGGCTAGCAGATGGAATGCAACACTACTAACATCCAACTTTGATCCTCATCAGGAGTTGATTTGAGGGCAAGCTTCTTGCTGTGTCCCTCCAAAGCTGCCAATATGGGTGGATTTGTGTCTAAAATTATAAGGGCAAGAACTGTCGAAATTGTTCATTTTGCTTATGCCTTTAGAATCCAACACAGGGCCAGACACACTTATTAATAATTCTTCAAACAAGTTGGTTTTTTGGTGTATATAGTGAATTTTGCTATGTAAAAGTTACTTCAGTCATAGTCATATTTATATTTACAATGTTAAATGTGACATTCATAATTTTCAACATCTTAATATTTCATAATTTTCATATACCTCATCTTTGCAGATTATGTAATATTGGGCCTTATTTAAAATTTCCAAAGAACCATTTCCTTCAGTACTCTCAACAACTCAACCAATGAATTAAAAATAAATTAGTTTCTTTACTGATACATTCAGAGTTATTGTATCTTGGATAATTTTTACTAAAATATGTCTTAAAACATATACTCTATAAATATTTATTCAACAATTAGGTAAGGCCATATACTATATTTAAAGATAGATTTATTATACATTATCTAAAATATTTAAAATAAAATTCACTTCAGACTCAATATTTTATTAAATTTTTATACATAATGAGTCTTCTTAAAGTTGTAATTTTATTTTAAACAAGAATTGATGGAGTTCTGTCTACCACATATACACATCGCCGGAAGATAAGTTTTTTAACAATGTATACAGTGATATTTTTAAAGCCACATAATAGTGTTGATTACATCTGTGATCTCCAGTTGTGCATGAGCAAGGACTGGATGGAGGTGGCCACTAAGGTACATGGAGTAAGACTAAAGGGGAAAAGAAAACTACAGTGAAGAAAACAGTAGAGCTCCAAAGAAAAAAAATATCCTGAATTCACATTAGCAAGTCCTCTTCCCTACAGTCTCAAGTACTAAAGAGGCAGAAACAAGGAAGGTCCCTGTAACCAAGGAGATCAGAGTTAGTGTGAGACAAACTGGATGAGGAGGAGGAGAAGAAAAAGAGAAAAGGGTAGAAAGGAAAGAAAATAGAAGGCAATAAGGAGGAAAGAACAGTACTAGCAGGAAAGTAAAATCGAGACTTAGCAAACAAGTGTGTTTTCATTAGCATTCGATTTTATACCTTTGAATACTTAAATAATACTTAAATAAATGCTACAAGTGGGGCAAAATGTTCCTCTGCATCATCTAATGTCAGTGCTGTAAAGGGTCCTGACAGACATGACACAACACAAAACAATTTTGTTCATATTAAATCCATATAATACTTTACAGAGTTAAGTGAAATATTTGTTTTATTATGCCATTGGTGACTACAAGATGATTACATGTGATTACATGTGAGCATTTTAACTGGCTGTGGTACATGCCCAAATTTTATATATAATCATGGGTAAACAATGCATTTTTCAATAACAGTATACCAAGAGATCTTACTGCCTAGTTATGCATGTGGTTATGTTTGTTTGTGGAAGTATACTGTCAGGATGTTTAAAAGATGACAAAATTGCATGACAATAAACATTGTAACTGTCCTTAAGCAAATCAAGAGAATGTCTGCAAATCTTCCATATCATGACCTCATGACCTGCTGCGTGCTACTGTTTGTTTAATCTGCTATGCTCTGTTCCGCTCCTCAGATATTGCCAACACAAATTCTAGCCTGTATCTTGCCCTTCTAGTTCATGTTTGGTGTGTTCACTCTCCAGTTCCTGCCTCAAAATCTTTACTGTAAAAGCAAAAGGGCATTTGAGACAGTAAGCTATCTTCATTAGAATAGAAAAGAATGTAGCATTTTTGACAGCTGTTGACAGCATGAATGTAAGCAAGAAAAGACAGAAGGTGATCATACACTACAACGTTGGACAGAAGTACCTGAAATGTGTGTGAATTATTCACACATACTGGGTTACAAGAACTCACAAAAGTGAGTGATGTAAAATGAATGATATTAATAATCAAATGAATTTTCTGAAAGTGAGGCCATTATCTTTACAGTCTCGAGTACTTTAAAAGCTGCTTGAATCACTTCCATGGAGCTGAATATTAATAGGAAAGCATTATTCTTCTGGCAGATCAGCATGTGCTCTTTAAAAGGAGCCCATATTTCTAGTGTGTGAAAGATATATGCTTACTTATGGGGAAGCAGCATGCTTAAATAAAAAAACAGAAAGTTACAGTTTTGAAAGCTGTCATTAGTTTGAATAGTTTAATGTAGAACAAACTTGCCAGAGCACAAGAAGAAATATAATTCATACAAAAGTATATTAAACAGAACATTGAAGTAAATTCGTTTTTCACTGTGACCAGTGTGTTATTCGCATAATATCACCCTGAATGACGTAACCCAGTCACAAAAGAACACACATGGTATGTACTCACTGAGAAGTAGACATAAGAAGAAAGAAGCTGGGAATACCCACGATACAATTCACAGAACATATGATAGCCAAGAAGATCACACCAAAGTGTGAATGCTACAGTACTACTCAGTAGGGGGAGAGAATAATCTCTGAGAAGTAGAGGGAGAGAGGGATCTGGAAGGGAGAGAGAAGGTCGAGGGAAAGGGGAGGTGGTGTGAGTTCAGATATGGGAGGAGATGGAGAAGTACAGAGGATCAGGAATTTGAAAGTAGGTGTATAGCCGTGGGGGAGGGGGAACTGGAGGTAGCCACTAGAACTTCTCTGATGCCAGGGGCCCAAGAGGTTCCCAGGATCCAACAGGGACGTCTTTAGCCAAAACACCCAACAAAGGGGAGGGAGAACCTGTTGAGACCATATCCAGTTGAGGGATGGAGCCACCCACCCACTTCAAAAATATTAATCCAGAATTCCTCCTAGCAAGAGGAAAGGCGGGGACAAAGAGTGGAGCAGAAACTGAAGCCATCCAGAAACTGCCCCATCTAGGGATCCATCTCATCTGCTGACACCAAACCCAGACCCTAATGCTGATGCCAAGAAGTGTTTACTGACATGAGACCAGTATAGCTGTCCCCTGAGAGGCTCTGCTAGAGCCAGACCAATACAGATGTGGATGTATACAGCCAAACACTGGATTGAACTTGGGGACACCGATACGGAAGTTAGGGCAAGGACTGTAGGAGCTGAAAGTGTTTGCATCCTCATTGAAGAACAATTATCAGCCAACCAGATCCCCCAATGCTCCCAGGGATTAAACCATCAACCAAAGAGTACACAGGGGGTACCCCTGGCTCCAGCTGGATATGTAGCAGAGGACTGCCTTATCTGGCATCACTGGGAGGAGAGCCCTTTGGTCCTTTGGAGGCTTGATATCCCAGGATAGGGGAACACTAGGACACTGAGGCACAGATGGGTGGAAGGGTGGATGGGTGGCCTCATAGAGGCCAGGGGGAGGAAGGATCGGATAGGGGGCTTGTGGATGGGAAACTGGAAAGGGAAGCATTTGAAGTGTAAATAAATAAAATAACCAATAAAAATCCTTTTGTTTTGTGAAGGAAATGCCATTGAAAAGGGCATTTTCTATAATCCTAATTCTTCAATGATTAACTTATCTAATCGTTTCTTCCTAAATACATAAAATTATAATTATGTAGGAGTACAAATTATGCCCACAGATAACTTTAAATGAAAATACAAGGAAAAGTCTCAAATAACAAATATTAAGACTATGAAAATTATTTAATTACCAATTTAACTGACAATTTTCAAAATATATTCATACATGACTCTCACACTATTTTAGGGACCCAGTTTAGCATAGAGTTGTAGCTACAAGCCTGATACATATGAGAAGATGTGTTTTTCACTAGACACTGGAGAAATTCTATGAGCTCACATGACTTTTCTCATAACTGAGAGACAGGTCAGACTTAGGAATTTCAGGTAATTGCTAATAAATTCAGAGCCAGGATCTAAGAAGAGTATAACTGTTAAACAGAAGACAAATCTCTCTGGAAATTCCACATCTCTTTTCTTATGCTTACGTATATAAACACTAGATGAGAAGTATTCAGGTCTCCTTAGGACAGAGTCTTTAGAATGAGATTTTGCATATAGATGTGAAAATGAAGTGCAGACAGGGACAAGGGACTTGAATGCAGGTGGCACAGGAAGAATGCATGTGTCTCTTTCTGAATCATGCCTCCTGCTTACACAGGATATTTCTTGTATTGCTCCACTTTACCCTTTCCTTCCAACTTACTTAGCTTCAAACAGGCTCTAATTACCTAGCTATCAAAAATTCACCAAGATCTAATGGTTAGTACTGATCTGTCAGCTGCCACGTAGCTGGTCACAGTCTTTATAGAAGTTTGTATACAATGTACAGGTCTTTTATACGTGCTCCTTGGTTTCAATGAAATGATTATAACCAGAGGAAGGGAGAAAGAGGGAAGAAAGGAAAGAAGGAAGGAAGGAAGGAAGGAAGGAAGGAAGGAAGGAAGGAAGGAAGGAAGGGATGGAGGAATCGTGACTTATTATCAGTTTCCTAATTTTTATATTTCACCAGTGTTGTGCTCATTGTAAACTTACACAATAACAAGGAAATTTGGGGCTTTATATAAGATAGCAATTTCTAGAAAGAATCAGAAGGAGAAACTGAATCACTCTTAAGAAACAATTTACTCAATATTACAACGCTTGGTACCCAAGTATTTATACATATTGTATTTACACACATTTTATACTGATTTTATTTAACACCAACTTTCTCTGAACAACATTTTAAGAGTAAAACAAATCATGTGTGATTCCCTTCATCCCGTCTAGAATAGAAATGACAGCACTGATTTCCCTTTCCCAGTGAAATATAAGACAATGTAGGTGCTATTGACGAAAAGCCAATAAGAGATGCAATAAATCTTTACTCATTACAGGCCACAACCCAAATGCTCCCCTAACATAGTTCATTTGAGGAAGCTGTGCTTTAGTTTTAAATGTTGATGATCAATCACATAGCCATTAATGAAATTCAGATTTAACCTGGGTGTGGGGGTTTCCTATCTGCAGCAGCATCACTGTTTGTCATTAATAAAAATTGGTTCGCACATCCCTTGCTCATTAGGTAGAATTATTCCCTTGACAGATGACATCAATGTATCTGTAACAATCCCATCTGCAATACTGGCAGCCCAGCCCCAAAAGCTCTGATAAAAGATGCAGAGGCAGATATTTTGAGAGAATGCTATACAAGCCACTGAAAAGGAGCAAAATTCAGAGCTGATGTACCGGACTAATCACATAGCCTTCATTTTTATAAATTCGCTGTTATTAACTATGTAATTTGAGCCTGGAAATGAATGTAGATAATGAGACCAAATGGAATATAGAGCAAATGCTAAATGTAGCATATCTAAATACCTTCCCTTTAAATAATAATGTTATAGAAAGGATACAATATCAAGTTAGAGTAACTGAGTGATGATTTCAAATTGGAGTATGCTATGCTGTCAGGAGTATAATATGTAGTCAATTATTTTTCAGTGCCTCAAAAGTATGTGGCTGGAATTAGTATTGGCAACATAGAAGACTTCAGAAATGCATGTTTTGTTAATCATCAAAATAAATAAAGCATGCAAAATGGATTCACTAGATCTACACACCACTAAAAGTACTCTCTGTCTTAGGAAAAAAAAACAAGTAATCATACCTTTAACCATGTCAACAAAAACATACAAATATCGGTTTGATCATTTCAACCCTTGGTATTTACAGCTTAACCTACATTACCTTTTTCTTGAATCAGATAAGGATGGCTGCATTCGTGGGAAAGGCACAAATGTAGATCCACAAGGAACTAGCTTTGGAGACATAATCTTCTCAGGTATTGTTCTAGAGAGAGAAATTTATAGCGACAAACTCCTTTCATCCAGGAGAACGATCAAAGGAGCCAAGGATTGAGCATTATCATTATTATTTTTTTAAGGATGTTTGTACAGTGTAAACATTTCGGCTCAGCAGCCGAGTCCAGTTTCTTTAATGCTATCTTTGATGCAGCATCGCTTGACAGACTATTAAGGAAATGTTGATGAGGCAGGAAGACCAGAGTGCTGGTTAACATGATTATTTTACAGAGCACTGTGCATTCATTAATAGCAAATAAATTCTCAGAACATTCTTCTCTGCTTCTCTCTCAAATCTTTTATTTAGATTTGTTTTGTCTCTAGATTCTTGTTGGGAACAGTAGATAATATAACACCGTGTACGTTTCACAAATGTAAAAATAGGATCTTCACTTCAGTATGCACAATGAGATGTTAATTTTAAGAAGTCTAATATCACTGTACTGTCCACTTACTGCACGGTTTCAAAAATTGAAAAAATATTTAGCTATTATGTCTCAGATTCTACCTGCACTTAAGAACTCAGTAAAGAATAAGTTTCCTGTGAGTATATCACAATTGCACAATACTAAAATAAGATAAATATATACATGGTAATATAATATATATGAATAAAATATACATAAATAATAAGTAAATTCAAAAAACACTCAGTAGTTTTCTATGTTAGTAAGATATTTAAAATTCATGTGAAAACATTGTTACAATGCCACAGAAATTTTTTGAAACTTTGTTTTGACAGTTAAAAATGTAATTTGTCAGTAACAAAATTCTAGTTACATTTTTTGTAGATAACAGTGTCTTAAAGCACTGCGATCACAAATAATATTGGAAATATCTTATAAAATGGAAAGGTAATAACAAATAGAGATAGGCTACCAAGTACTGTTAAGCTATAAATTTGTTTTCAGGATTTGCAAACTCTGATGTAGGGTAATGTGTCCTTTTAGAATTTGGAAATTTCAGGTGAACTATTTATTTTAAGGTTTATTGTAATTGCTTTAACTCATCTGTTTAGTCTGTATCATAATGGCAAAATAATACTAAACCAAACAAAAAAGTCATGTTTTGGTTAATATTGACTGTCAATTTGAAAGCATCTAAAATCACTGAGAAGACAAGCCTTGAGAAAGAAGAAATTATTTAGACAACATTAGCCTGAGCATGAAGAATTATCCAGATTAGATCATCCTCTGAGCAAGTCTATGAGGGTTTATCTATACTGGGTTAATAGTTGAGGGAAGATCTATCCTAAATGGGAGCAGGAGCAGTTTGGGTTCCAAACTGACAAACGAGAGAGAGCAGGTTAGGAAATCTCAGTTCCCCAGCAGCTAATGCAATATGACGAGTTACCACAAGCTCCTGCCACCATAGTTCATCTGCCTTAATGGACATTACCCGCAACCTGTGACCAAACAAATCTTCCTTCCTTAAATTCCTACTGTCAGGTTATTGTGTCGTAAGAAGAAAAGTAACTGATACAAACAACACACCTCTCTACCTAGTCGTAGGCTCAATAGTGTCATGATCACAGAGCTTAAACATAAATGTTTCTTAAAATACCCATTCCTTCAAAATCATTTTTGAATACAAGTATTTATTTTATAAAACATCTGTGATTGATTTTTAACTGCTGAAAGGGTGAACCATATCATCAAATCGTCTCATGAATTTTGTTAAGTACAGGCTCTTCGGGAATATTCATTCTTTTAACCAATAGACCACTGAAGCTTTGCTATCTACCAAGCTTTGGGAAACATTTTCTTCTACTTAACTGAGATAGAGCCATGCTTTTCTCCCATGCCCTTAGACGAAAAAAGAGAAAAGATATTCTGGAAGTTCTTCATTTTAAAAATACTCTTACCAGCCTCCCAGAAGATGAGATTCCTTCTGAGAATTTTAAGACATAGAAAAGTGGAGATTAAAAGGAACACACTTCATAACCATGTAGACTAATGCTTATGGAATTCTCAATGTACCAATGTACAGAACGCTGTAAGACTCAGAGTTTTCTCCAAATAAAATAAAGTAATGGTTCTTATATTCTAATGCTAAAAAGAACATATGGAAAAAGCATATAAATACGTCTCGGTTCATGGCTTCTTTCCCACATCTTCATTTCCCTGATAGCCTTATAAGCAGTTATTATCACACACATTGATAAAACCTTGCCTCAAAACAAATGAGCTTTAAGTAAGGTCACACAGCCATATCCATGAGAGTTGAAGATTTACAGTGAATTTATTGAAGGGCTAAAGAGAACTTAGAGCACAGTGACTCCATCTTTGGTCGGTTGTCACTCAGATCCCTATGAGGTAATGACAGATACCTGTATTTCAGCAATGAGCTATAAGAACACTAAGATGCCTACTAGTAAAAGTGAAGAGACTATTGTAATACTATTACCCGGAATTTACAAGTTTAACTGGTTTTATCTATAAACCTTTTTGTTCTAATTATGCACACCTACCAAGACACTAGAATATGTATTAGATTTCTTTGGTATAGTATACTTTCTTCGGTATGGTATAGGAAGGAACTGCTTTTACTGAACAACGTCTTCATTAGACCTTCCCATCTTAGAAGAAGATGCCTTGTCAAGTGTTGAAGTTTACTTATTACATATTTAATGAAATAATCTGGCTTGAGACTTAAGTCCATTTAAAATTATAAGAGTTTGGGCACCAAACCAATATTCAGCTTCTAATAAACTCTTATTAACCAGAAAAGAAGAAAAAATATAAAGAAAAATCGTATACCTATAGAAGCCATGAGGTCATATTGTTTATTCTTGGTCTTGAATTTTTAAATTTTCTTACAAAATTGGATTTCAATATATTTATTTATTTACATAAAAAGAAAAACACAATAGCTGCTAAGAAAGAAGAAAATTAGTTTGCATTGAGGTTCAAATATTGAGAAAAGATGGATTTTATCAGTGAATTCCAGTAACTCATCACCAACACTGATGAATCTTTTTAATAACTTTAATGTACTCTGTGGTTAAGATAACATTATTTCTACTGTGTATATTTTTTCACTTCTAAGAGGATGTTTAAATTATAGCATACTATTCCATTCTATTCTAAGATAAAAAAAATGTTTTGTTTTTTTTATATGAAGCACTGCCGTAAGTTCAGATCTGCCAAGAGTTCACATCACATTTTCTACATAATTTTAGCCACACTGCTTCCTCTTATGTAAATTTTCCTCTTCTAGAGAAAAATGAAAACTTAAACTCAAAACAAATACTTAAAATAGTTTCCATACCTTTGTATGTTACAGGTGAAAGTTATTGGTTTCCTGGGCTAAGAATAATATAAAAAAACATATGGAATGAATGCTATGTTGTGAGGGTTTGGAAAGATTTTTGTTTCAGCAGTTTAAAGGACTGGCTGCTCTTGAAGACGACCTGTATTCAGTTTCTAGCCACACGGTTGCTCACTCAAATTCCAAGTTCCAAAGTATACAATGTCCAGTCAAATCCTAACTGATACCAGGTACACACACACACACACACACACACACACACACACACACACACACACATACACACACACATTTCCATATACACATATACAAAAAAACTCATTAAAATATTATCATATCAAGTTATTAGATAAGGTGTTTATTAAGGCTAGCATGGTCTAATATGCACTGCTTTACACCAACCTATATATTCTGAAACAACGGAGCATTGTGTAACATGCACGGAATGACGGAGGGAAGGCTACCAATATGCTGCAACTTTCCACCAAGGCACAATTATAATTTTTTTCATAACTGTGTATAACGAAAAGATCTGCCCTCTGTACAGGAGAGTTGATCATCTCTACTTATTTCAGGAGCTGTTTATATGTCTCAAAAATGTAAAAAGACAAGAAGAAAGAAAGAAAGAAAGAAAGAAAGGAAGGAAGGAAGGAAGGAAGGAAGAAAGAAAGAAAGAAAGAAAGAAAGAAAGAAAGAAAGAAAGAAAAGTAACTCATAGTAACCAGTAGTAACTCACAGCAAACTCATAGCAACCAATAGCAGGCTTATGGATCGAAGTATATTTAGAAATATTTAGCTGTACCTGTCTGTATGCTTAGTGTTTGACGAAATTTAACTAATTTTTCCTTTACTGCTCCCCATCAAATACCTAGCAATTACTTATATCAACCTGGTTGGGGAAAGTTCCAGTTTGGTTCCTATTCATTCAACATTTTTATTTATTTATACTGTCATTACCCTATCTTTTGTTCTCATGTAGTTTATAATATAATCAGGAGTAGAAAATGATCAGCAGCAATAATTATATAATTACACACGGTATTAAGTGCTCTAAATGAAATTTCCAAGAAGCTTGAAGAGCGGGTGAGTCTGAAGAGGGGCTTACAAAGCCCTCTACTGTACAAAGTCTGGAAGAGCAGACATGTAGTGAGTCAACACACAAAATAGGACTTCTGATAGCTGAAAGAAGCTACCATTTATGAGTAGGAGAAAATTGCCAGCAGCTGGAATAAGAGCTGAGTGCTCTCATGTCGTATGCACAAAAGCAAGGACGTTGATGTGTGGAGTAGGGGGAGTCGCTGATTTTACTTAAGACATGCTAATGTATTCGCTCATCAAAGCACAGCTATACAAGACTGATCCTACAGTCAAGGATTGTCCACATTTTAACGTTGATTCCCTTTGGTGTATAACCACTTTTCAATATGGTTATATTTTCAGGAAAACATCGCTTGGAGGTAATGTTCCTTTTAGTAAACTGATTTACTTCTCGGCTAGGAAGGCAACTGTCTCTGCCTTAAAAGTGCACAGCAGGCTAACTACATTAAAGTATCGCCTCTTTAAGTCCCATCCCAGACAAGAAATATGGACAAGTCATGGAATTACTATCTAGTAGACTTAGGGGGCAATTATTTGAGCCATAATAGGAATGCTAATGTCACAAGCTATGTAGAGATGAAGAAAAAGGAGGAAATAAAAAGACCAAGAGCGGTAGGATGCTATGAATTAAGCTAACATTAAGTAGAATAAATGCAAAAGCTTTCACTATAGTGTTTGAAATCATAGAAAAATACAAGTGTACTTTCTTAGCTTACTGATGTCAAAATCCACAAAAAATTCATTTCCATGGTGAATATATGTAATTCACTGCAAAGAAAAGCAAGTGCTTCACAGAGCTCACAACTCCTCTACTCTCTTTGCTGAAGCATTTCGACAAGAAGAGGAAAATTCCGAAAATGCTACTATTTGCATGAGAGAATTATTCATCATAATTTTCCATATAGAGCCTAGAAATGACAAGGAAAATATTTGGTCTTTGAAACGGACCCACCTCCCTTTTCTGTAGATGATTCTATTTTAGAAAGTATAATTCTGATTATAAATTCCCATTCCAGCATGGCTTGTGTCTAAGTCACACTCATTTTGCTAAGAAGGATGCAAACACTTGAAATGACACAACTTTGAATGTTTTCATAAAATAATATATGATGTACCCCAAGGCATAACAATAGTCATTGTGACGAACGCACCACCCATTGGCATCTATCTCATTTTTTCCTTGTCTGAAATTCATATAAAATATCAAAGGCTAAAGCTCTATTGTTCACCTGTTACTTACTTGAAAATGTGTCTTTCCTAGGCCCAGTGCAGTATAGGTAATAACTGTAGCACAAGGGAAATTGTAGAGCCATACTGAGAGCTGACCGTGGGATGATGACTAGAGTTGATATGAAAGCCTTAATGCTGTACTGTGCAAAAGAACTAAAGAGAATGAACCATTTCACTGTCCTACAATGGTTATAACCAACATTTCTTAACATCTTCTTATTACCTCGTTTCCAATAAAGAAGTTAAATTATGCTGAAGTTTAGACATTGAGAAGTAAGATGTGCACTACAACTAAATATGTTCTTATTTGAAATAAAAGGTGTTTTGACCTCTTCTCATAACTGTGTTATGAGGATTTTAGTGTTGGGTTGTGTTTTGTTTTCTCTATGCATGTGTATCCTATGCATTCCATGAAAATAACTTATGAATATCCTTGAAGGTAAACCTTAGACTTGAATATAAAAAGGAAAACTCATATGCATAACCAAAATATGTAAGATTAAGTAATTCAGCTCCTTGTTATAAAGATAAATGAGTACTAAATCACTGATGAAATAATAATGGTCACAAGAAAAACTCTATAGTTTTAACAAATATTTGCATAATTCATATATATTTGCATTTCATGGGCAGTTGGGACACTATTAAATCCATTCATTCATTAGTATTCATGCAAAATTTATAATTATTGGTAAGTTGAATATTTTAATTAGTTTATGGTGATCCTGTAAAGGTTTGCAATTTTTCTATATATGTTCAACTACTTTAAAACGTTGACAATTCTAAAAAATGAACAAATACTTAAATGACGTTCATGTTACTTAATTATTATAGCAGTATTTGACATTCTCATGGCTTCCCAAAAGTACAGTGGCACTATCTTACTAGTAATTTATACTAAATCTTGGAAGCCAGTGCTAAATGAATAATCTTCTGACATCTAACAGTAATCTGTCACATCTTCTAATCATTAACCACTAAAAATAATTTAATTAAATGAACTTGACTGATGTATAAAGTACTATTAATTTAGAACAAATTTTATTTTGAGTGGTAAGTCTTCTCCCAGAATCCTCTCAATATATTAGAGATCATCCCACACTCAGTAAAAAGCATTCCAAAATATATTCCTTGTGTACAAGGCCCTGGTCATCCAATTTTTTAGTATGTTTTATGGCATCAGAAAACTTAAAATGTCAACTTCTGTCTTGAAAGAGAGATTAGCTGCATGGAATGCTGTCAGGTTTTGCATTTGGGTTAACAAATCTGTTGAAATAACATAAACAATTAGAAACTCAAAGTGATCTCTGTGAAATAAATCGCTATGTATCCATCCGTGAATGCTCAAATTTAAACTGCAAAATGAATGGAAAGGTGTTTCCTTGGTTGAAGTCTGTGTGTTGACAAATGTTGAAGACTATTAACACTATGGCTACAATTTAACACTGCTTTTGAGTAAAAAGATTGCCCTAAGCCCTTTTAAAGGCCAGAAGAGACCGTGTTTGTGCATATTTTATAATTCCCCTTAGCACATTCTGTTTTCCTCGAAGCACCATCAGAAGTTCCTCATATTACTGAAACATCATCTGTGATTTCACACCACAGGAGGATTCAGGGGCAACTTAGGAGAAACTAAAACATTCAGGAGTATATATGGGGGGAAGAAGTCGCCAATGTGTCAAATGCTAATAATGTCCAATTCAGTTGCCCTTGGAGAAATGTGAGCTAAAGCAAAAGCACTCAAATGAAAGCAAAACAATGCAAAATAAAGAGGAGGCCACCAGTTTCTGTGAAACCCACATGATTTAAGATCCACAAATCACTAAACATACCTAAAACTTAGGAAACAAAGCCAGAACTAGAGAGTTGTGCCTAGTAGAAGCAGTGGATTTATGTGACTCAATAAAATGTAGTAGTGGTTGATGTCAATAAACAGAGTCAGACAAACAGATACTAAAACTTTTAGTCCAAGTCTTGTCAAGTGTGTAAGCTTTGGAAATGTTAATAAGCCTCTTACCATCTATGTCGCCTGTAATACACAGACAGATACTGAGCAGTAGATGAGAGGCCCCCATAGACTCATATTCGAGGTTTTCCTTCCCATTTGGTGGCAAACTTGGGCATGGTTTAGGAGATGTGTCAGTGTTGAATAAAATGTGTCACTATGGAAGGACTTTGAGGTTTCAAAGGCTTTTGAAAGATCCAGTCTGTCTTTGTCATTCTTTGTCTATCCTCTTTCTGTCTCACAGTCTCTTCCTCTTTATCTCTGTTTCTTAATCACCAATGCCTCTGCCTGCTGCCTCTGGATTGGGATATAAACTCTCATCTTCCTCAAAGCCACGCTTGTGTACTGTACCACATTTCTCCCCATGATTGCCATTAAGTAATTGTCTGAAAGTACAAGCAAGTCCCCAAGTAACTGTTCTTTTTATAAGTTGCCTTGGTCATTGTATTTCATCACAGCAACAGAACGGTAACCATGGCAATGGGCATCTGGTTATATTTCACAGGGCTGGAAACTAGTTGGAGTAATAAAGTACAATTCCCTAACAGCGTTTCCTAATTATATTTCTTCTTCTATAAGTAACAAAAACAAAACCAAAAGGGGGCAGGATAGAATAAATATATTTGTTGGAAATTGCAATATGCAATAAAGTAAAAGAACAATTAGAAATGCCATAGCTTATGTTACAAATTAAATATGTTGCTGTAGGTAAAGACCCATCAGGTCAAGAGGCTAAGAATAATTTCCAGAGACATCAGCATGGAAATCATCAGTTTCCTTAGAGACCTCTGGTTTATTGAACCAAAAATAATGACACAAGTTTTCTGCACAGAGAGTGATGCTGATCTTTACTCAAACTCTCATATTTTTTTTTCCTTTTTGGATAATTGAGTTTATTTGACAGGAATGAGTATTTTGACCATTCTTATGGATATCTACCATGTCTGTGATTGGTGCCACAGAGCTCGTAAGAAAGCATTGAATCCCCTCGTTTTTGTATTACAGATGTTAGTGAGCCAGCACACGGTGCTGATAAACAAACTGGCCTCTGATGGAATAATCGTACCCTTAAAAGGCTGAGCCTGTTACTCATTATCTAATAATACATTCTACATGCTTGTCCATCTATTTCCTATGTGAGGACACTGGATCGTGAAATCTAAAATAATGTTTGCTGACTGAGAATGTCAATGAAAATTGAGTATTTAGAAGATTGCGTTATGAGGGTTTTGACTGTATTCCTATAGAATTAACCATCATTAACATATAGAAAGCAGTAAACCATTCAAGAACTAAAATGATGTGTTTATAAGGTCACCAAACACTTAAAATACAGTCATCTCTTTTGTCAGAATGTCAACAAAGTATCCCTCTGATAGTCATTTCGTTACCTCTCAGTAGCTCATATCCATTATCTGACTACAAATAGAGAAAATGTAGTACAGATACAAAATGTAATAAAATTCAGCCATTAAAAAGAATGAAATTCTGTCATTTGTCACAATATGAATAGACTCAGAGATCATCACTCTGAGTACAACAAGCCAAACATATAAAAACAAGTGCTAGACGATCTCACACATGCAAAGACATCAAAAAGTGGATCTCATGGTAGTCCAGAGTAAATGGTGGTGATCACATGGTGTGAAGGGTACTGGGAGAAAGTAGAAGGTAGATTTAGGACACTCAACCAGTCTAAGTTCTGGTGTGCTACTGCAAGCATACATAGTAACTGTGAACTATTTATTTGAAAAACTAGAAAATTGTCTAGGGGAGGATATCAAAAAGGAGTAATAAATGTTGGAGGAGACAGAAATGTTTAACTTCAACTTTCAAGACAGGTTATTGTACATGATTTCTATGTTGTCTTTCAGCAATTTAAAAAATTAATTTTAAAATTACCAAGTATGCGATTAGCAACATTTTAAGCACAACAAAAGGAGATAGCAAAAGGAAATTGATAAAATCACATCTAATTTTAAATATTATGTTTTAAAGGGCTTAAAGATTGTATATAAAGTATGTATATTTATCAGGTATAAGAGAAGAAATAAGTAAAAATATTTATAACTTTCATCATGATTTTGAATGGTTAAATTATCTGCAGATACTTGAAATTTATCTATTTTTAAGGGAATATGATTTTGAAAATGTGTCCACAGTAAACTGAGAACTTCTTACACTCTGAGAAGAAAAAACTATGTATTAAAACTCTGTGAACATAAATATAGTCACAATATCACATTCAGTCTTTTGCAAAACTGAACATATATATTATACTTTTTATAAACCTGAATCCTTAAGATGCTACCACATAAAGGAGATGGCCCTAATCACACATTTGATTGCGGAAAGTGTTTGGAGGAAATGAAAGTCCTAAAGATCTCCTTTCACAATTCCATCTCTGGGTCCAT
This sequence comes from Rattus norvegicus, assembly GCF_021556685.1. Taxonomy (NCBI): domain Eukaryota; kingdom Metazoa; phylum Chordata; class Mammalia; order Rodentia; family Muridae; genus Rattus; species Rattus norvegicus. The sequence goes on along the minus strand of NC_141546.1, from coordinate 54,281,661 downwards.
CAACTTTATAGCCCTCAAAGAAATGGGAGCAGGAGACATATTTCTTCCTGAAGAAAAAGAAGTGCAGTTTCATCTCAATGCAGCTTAGAAGATAAAGATACTTTAAGTTCATTATTTTATTGATCTATCTCTAACTACCATCTGTTTTCTCATCCTGTCTATTGTCTATCTAAGTGCTGTAAATCCCTCTGTAGTACCCAACATGCTTGTGGCTATGCACTAAACTTGATTCTGGAAAGTACCAATGAGGTAAGGATACTAGTTCCTTCTCTTGAAGTCCTGGTAAAGGGTGATTAAACAGACAACACCAAATTAAGTTACAGAATGATAGCTAAGGAACCACAGAGGAAAGATTTAGCTTGGACACAGCCTATACTAAGAAATTACCATGAAACAAAAATCAGCAGCATAAACAATCATCTAGAGAAGTGGTTCTCAATCTAGGGGGGCATGACCCCCTTCAGGGGGTTCATATATTAGATATACTTCACATCAGTTACTTACAGTATGATTCAAAACAATAGCAAAAATCATAGTTATGGAATAGCAACAGAATGATTCATGGTTTGGGAGGAATCGGCACAACATGAGAAATTGTATAAAGAGTCAGCCTTAGGAAGGGTGAGAACCACTGACCTTGAGAAGACACCAAAGTGACATCATGAAATGTTGTTTCTTGGTGACCTGTTCCTTTTTAAAAGTAAGTGGAGGGGACAGTAGAACTGGGGGGAGAGGAAAGTTGGGGAAGCTGGGAGAAGTAGTTGTATGGGAAACTGTGGTAAGGCTGGGTTGTATGAAAAAAGAGTCTACATTAAGCTGGGAGAAGTAGTTGTATGGGAAACTGTGGTAAGGCTGGGTTGTATGAAAAAAGAGTCTACATTCAATAAAAAGAAATAATAGGAAGGAAGGTGTGAAGGAAGGGGATAAAAAGAACATGCCAATGCAAAGTAACTGTGTAGTTAGTAAGCATGTAAGCAATTACTAATTAAACACTATTCTTCCTCTTAAACTTTACTGACTAAACAATTCTAAGGGTGATTTTACAACAGTGAAATTTTCACCATAAGAAATTTGGTGCATGATTTAATTTGTAGCTTTCAAACAATTATACTTGCTATGTAGCTAATGATCCCATCTGTCTCTCGGCAATATCTTAACAAGTTAACATTTCAGGATACTAAAATTGTAAGGTCCCAAAATCAGAGCAGCAAAGCTTAGTCTCAATGAAATGTCTTTCAATAGTATCATGAGATATTATTAATCTTCTGGTTTTTACTAGATGGCCACTGGCCCATAAATTGCTACTTATTGCAAAACACTAATAAATCACACTTAATACCTTCAGATTCTTGAATACAACTGCCAGAGAACAATAAAATATTGGAGACAGAGATTCTAGTCATAAAGCATTTTTTAAATTATAAGAAATAATTCTTATCTTAGGCTTTTACCTTTGAAGAATTACTTCATGTCAGAAAAACATGTTCATTTTTTTCTGTTGGTGCAATAAAATTTATGGTTTTCTGAGGATTCTAATGAAAGTAGGAAATTATTTAATATTTTCAATTATATCCATTTCAAATAGATTCTTACTTATCAGTGTGAGGACATTAAAAATTTGCTGGTGACAGTTAATGGTGTGAAACAGACTGATTCGTCATCTGTACCTAAATGACCAGTAAAAAAGATATGTAAGTATATGTAATATATTATTATGGTTATGGTGTGTGTTTGTGTTTTGGTTTGGTGTGTGTGTGTGTGTGTGTGTGTGTGTGTCTGTTTGTCTGTGTGTGTGTGTGTCTGTGTGTGTGTGTAGACCACATCTTAGATCAGAAGGCCCAGCTAAACTATCTTTGCAAGATGTAAGAGCTAGTAAAGAATTTTGGTATTATTCCACTTTACAGAGATTTGAAGATTTTACATAATGTGAATATCTTACCAGCTCTAAAATAAATACATTTTTAGAAGGTTCAGTGCCTAACAGCACTCTTCTGAAAGCGAATGCTTAAGTTAAAAATTAGAATGATGAAAAGGACAACCATGGGAATTTTAGATTTAGTTTCCAGGAGAAGTGCCTAATATGTCTCTTATCTGAAATTGAATTGCTAAATGTCAGAAGCATTCAGATGATTTGGGCATTATATTTGATCTGGTTCCCTACTTTCCCTGTTCAAGCTTCAAGACGAAGTTGGTCTCAGACACAGAGTTCATAGAAAAATCATGTCGTGAGCAGCAGGCAAGTGCAATGGCAGACCTGATGGGCTTCTCCAGGAGAACTTTCCTTTTATAATACAATATCCACTCTGAAACTAAGCACTGGGGTTTCCTTCAGCTATGAGCAGACGAAAAAAGAAAAAACTGCAACAATAGCTAATTACACACACACACGCACACACACACACACACACACACACAAACACTCACACACACACACACACTCACACACACACAGACAAACACACACACACACACACACACACACAAAGTTTGAAGTTGAAAAAAATGTTTACCAAATGTTTTTGCAGACAATATATCAATGGCAAAGGGAAATTTGATTGTTGCCAAATATTCCTTTTGAAATCCAAGCCTCAAAAGCCAGGTATATCTGGATATTTATAACTCTGCAAATACATTTTACTCCACACAAGGATCACGCAACTTGATACAAAGTCTGAAACATTTTTCCAAGCCCTACTAATAACCACTTAAAAACAATTATGGATTAGATCTTGACTTTTGCAAGAAGCACTGGTTTACCACCATTGGAATTCTAATTCCAGGGACTCAGACACACTCCTCTGGCTCTGTAGAAATGAGGCACGCAAATAGTGCACCTACATGCATGCAGGCCAACACTCACACTCACACACTTCTTCCTAAACCATTTCGTTTGATATAAGTCACCTGAGTAGAGAGACTAACAGAATGTATAAAGAGCTACTCGGCTTTTCTTCTGTGGAATAGATTGATTACAATAAAGGTCACAGAGTGCTCACTGAACTTACTTAAAGCACACACTTCAAGTTTTTTAACGGAAGACTAAATTGTGCAACTATCAACAATGATAATGTAGGAACATTTTCTGCACCCTCAAATAGACTCTGTTACCCCGAATTCCATACTGTCCCTAGGAGCTGCAGATATACACACTTCACGCCTTTCTCTATTATGTTTCATCTATTGCCAATCAAGAGCCTGTTAGGGTTTGTTTTGTTTTGTTTTTTTATGCTTGGCTCCTCCACTGAGCCTGTGTTTCAAAATCCATCCATATTTTAGCTTGTATCAGTAGTTACTTTCTTGTCATGTATTCTTTAGAATATGCCAGTTTTATTTGTTATATCCAGGCATTGATAGTTATCTCTCCACTTCTTGTTAATTAAAGCTATGAAATTTCAGGGTCATATAGTAAATATAAGTCCAACATCTGATAAACTACCAGATTACTTACAAAACCAAAGATGGCAGTTCCCTTTCTCACCTGAAACAGTACAGGTTTTGTTAATGCCAAAGACATAAAGAGAAAGACCACAGATCTAAATCACTATGCCCAAAGTATTCAAAGTAAGCAATTAATTATATTAAGCTTTAATTTGTTTTTTAAAAATACATATACACAACCGGCCTTCCCCTAAGGCATGGTCCAAGAGGTCAGCAAAGGATATGAGGAAGTCCGGGTATTTATAGCTCAGAGGGAGGGGTCTTCAAATGGGGAATTTGGCTTGCAAAATAGGGTTACAGGAGCAGAGCATGACCATAACACGTTAGTTATAATGACCTCCTATAATAAAAACAATGGTGCAAGGTGGTTGTAATAAGGCAGTCATAAAAATAGGTAGGCATAACATGGTAGTTATAACATCCACTTGAAACAAAGGTGGGGTGCAAGACAGTTATAATAACTTTTTGAAGCAAAGCCATGGGTGTTGTTTCCTGGCACAGGCAGTACAGAACCATTCATAGTTAAGGTTACAAGAGGATCACAGTCCTTACCTAGAGAAAAAGGTTTAGTCATAAGCAGGAATAAGCCTAGTTTGTCATTATATCAAGATGACTTTAACCCTAAAATGTAGGAAGCCTCGTTCTTCTGTTCTAAGCTGGTATTCTCCTCCACCTTTTCCTGTGACTGGCCACTTTCTGCATTCTGTGGATTCCTTTTTTCCTGTTACGTGGTATTTTTCAAAGTGAAAGGCTAATAGTGAAAGTGATATGTGGTATCTCTCAAAGTGAAAGTGTTTAGTTTGTTTAATGACTGTTTCTACTGTCCCAATTCTCCTGTGGGCTGTACTCTTTGTTTCCATCATGAATGAATTATATTTTCTTAGACCCTGATACACCTAACTACTCTACTGGACTTTGCTCTAATTTTGCATTTTTCCCCTTTTCTATTGAGCAACCTCTCAGTCTGAATGCCACTTACTCACCCTCTTTTTTTTTCCCCTGTCAGTATGCAGGTATAAATATGCACACACAGGATGTGCACACACATGCATAAAGACCAGATGACAACCTCAGGTGTCATTTGAATGTGGTTCTCAGAATCAAACTCAGGTCATCATACTTGCAATGATTAGCACTCTAGCACCAGAGTTATCTGCTCATCCCAATTACATATTTTATTAGTCAAGTTTTTTACATTTTATGGCCACTTCACCTCAAAACTCTGAATACTTCCTAGCCTACTAAGCTCTTCCCAAAAGTATGGTGGGTAATAATGAAAGACCTAAGCATGAAAATGCTAATGATGAAATTCCCAAAGCTTTATAACTGTGAGAGGGTACACTGCTAACCTTCATAATGCAAACCATACTGTGGGAAAATTAGAGCAAAAATGAGACACGTTTTAACATGCTTAGTATGTAAAATATGTTCACTTAAATGTAATAAAATGGGTGCTGAGTTAGAATATAAAATACCTTCCAGGAAATAACACTAGAAGTCCTATAATTGTCTACAGTGTTGAACAAGAAAGAACAACAAATAAACTAAACACTTGTATACTGGTATCTATAGGTATAAAAACATCATGCCTTCCTCCATAGTCCATAAAAATAAAAGTAGATAATTCTCTTAAAGAAATGAACATGGAACATGGATAAAATTCCTTAAGGAAACCAGTGCACTGAAGAAAGGACTCAAGAGGTGGTGGTAATGTGACCTGTATACCAGAATTCTGAAAGCAGAGGAAGGAGAATCATGAATTCAAGAGAGGGATAGAGGAATGGAGGTAGGAGGAAGAGAGGGAGTAAGGGAGCAAGGGGGGAGAGAAAAATGAGGGGGGAAGGACAAAAACCTTAGACTCAAAAACAGAGATGCCATAGTAAGTAGTACAACTGAGACAACATACAAGTAACTGAAACAATTACATCATTTTGCCCGTGGGATGGAATGTGAAGACCTTTTATCTTTACAAGTAAAGTGTTTTGAAGAAACCAGACAGGGAAGTGGTGAGGCAGTGAAGCTATTTCCTCATCTTTCACTGGACAGGCAGCAGATGTCTCAACTTGAATCATAGCCATTTCAAAATGTTACTACATTTCAGCAGACTAGGAAAACATAATACTTCTGCTTATAAAGAAACATGTACTTTAACGTCAACACAGTTTTCTATTTCAATTAATTAATTATTTAGATAAATTGTGAATAGATCGGAAGGTAGAAAAGTCAGATAAGCATCTTTAATTTTTAATTTTAAACATAGGCTGACTATGCTTCATCATAACCATTATTCTCTTTTGCCACACCCATCCAATTCTACTTTCCAAAAGACTTTCCATACCTTTTACATCCACATCTGTTTTTATATATGCTGAAGATATTATTTCTGACTTGTTGGGTGAGTAGTCTTATTTTTTATGTGAAAATCATTTTTCCAAATGAACACAAATATTCATGAAGAACAATATAATTTTAAATGGATTCCGAAATTTAGGAACTAAAAGATTAGAAGTAACCCTGGTGTGATAAAGTCCAAGACAAAGATGTCTATGCCAAAGCCTTCTCCTCAAGGCTCAGCAATCTATGCAGAAGAGAATGCAAAAAAAAAAAAAAGTTGTAGGGTCCAGCGGTGATGGATGACTCCAAAAGAAAAAATAAAGCAACACTGGATCTCAAGTTTTGGCCACAAATCAGCTCAATCCTGACTGAAAGGGTCTGGAGTGAGTCCAGAGACTTGGCATTTTGCAGTGACTTGGGCCACAGAATGAGTCATAAATCTTGAAGCATTCCATACTCACACATTAAATAAACAAGCCATGCATGAGTTAAGAAAGTGAGGATACAAGAGAATTTTTTTAAAAATAATAGTAACTAGCGAATAAACACAGGGAAATTTATGCAATTGCCTTATCACACCAAGTGAACAAAGGTAATCATCCTGCTACAATTTTAAGGGATTCTTTTATATATTAAGTTCTAACAAGCAATATTTCTATTCTTTTTTCTTTAAATAAAATACAGCGTTTTGGGAAGTGACTTTTCTTCCTCTTTGTTCTACTCTGACCACATTTTCTGATTCTTGAGTCCCCCAGTTCTCCCGAGCAAATTGTCAAATATGAACTTTATAGTAGAGAACTACCAAAGAAGTAACATACAGAAAACAGTTCTGCCTGCCTTGGTGTGTTTTGCGTTGCCATAAAAGTATTATAGAATGACTTATGAAAAAAAGCATCTCAGACAAAGGTCTGAGAAACTCAAGGTCTAAATCCAGCCATGGCTTTTGTATTGAATCATACTGAAACCTGCAACATGAAATCTACAGTGAATGAGGCAATACTATGGACTCATTTGTGTTCTTCATTTCAACTACCAGAGATTCAAAATGGAACACCTTAAGGAAGTAAAATTTTCTTTAAGAGTCTCACACTGGGAGACATAAATTGCTGAGTCCTGTTCTGGGCAGCTGAGGGTCCTCTCTCACTGAATGCTGACCACTTATGAGACCATCATACAATACAGACTGAAGATCTAAAGCCTAGACACAATAAGCTGGAATAGAATTTGACCAGCACTGTTCAACTCTGCATATCTCTCACCCTCTACTGAAATCTAAACCTCTATCAGGGCCCAGAAGATGGACAGGGCATTCCCTGGGTCTTTTCCCTCCTCCTGATATGTATACATTGAATAGAACTCTTTTTAGGCCTTTGTCTTGTTACTGGTACTTGGTTTACTAAAGAAGAGTTTCACAACCAGATTATTTGAGACTGTCGGGGACCCAGGCTCTGACTCTTAATAGCTACAGTAACAATCTCGGTGACGTAAGTCAGACTAAGGACACATTTTGAAGTCTTTTGCTTGCAGCACTTTGACCCCAGATGGAGAGGAATGAAGCTGCTAGAATCATTTTAATTCAAGGGCCTCTTTGCACTTCAGCAAGCATCAGCTCCTTTGATGATGTAGAAAAACTAATACATAAAATTAAATTTGAATTCTTCATAAATTTTACACTTGGTAGGATTCTCCTCACACAATGTGACTTGGACTTTGCCTTCCTTGCTTTAATTTAATTCTTCCTTTGAAAATAATATTGGTAGAATTTGGATTTGAAACTAAACAAAAACCTGGAGATTAGTTCAGGTATGCAAAGTAAGTGAAAAATAATTGAAATGTTAACTATGAACTTCCTTGCTAGTAGATTATTGCCTGAATCTTTTAGATGTTGATCTTGAAAATCTATTCTAAGACACAGGAAAATCTTTTTTTATTTATTTATTATATATGAGTACACTGCAGAAGAGGGCATCAGATCTCATTACAGATGGTTGTGAGCCACCATGTGGTTGATGCCATTTGAACTCAGGACCTCTGAAAGAGCAGTCAGTGCTCTGAACCACTGAGCCATCTCTCCAGCCCAAAACAGAAAAACCTTACACAATTTTAAATGATGGTTAAAATTCTGAAACAAGTAAAGTAACATCTAAAATGTTTTATGATGATAACAATATCTTAAGTGACAGTGTTGTTAAAAGAGTCATCAAATGATCTAGATCCTCAAGAATAATCTATAAGATGGTTCATATTATGTGCACTCACTGATAAGTCACTATTAGCCCAAAAGCTCGGAATACCCAGGATACAATTTATAGAGCATATGAACCTCAAGAAGAAGAAAGACCTTCTTAAGTTCTTCAGGACCTTCAGTCCTTTTAAGAAGGGGTACAAAATACTCAGGGGATGTAGAAGGTGGGTGGGGAAATATACAGAGGGTCAGGAAATTGAATAGAGGTGTATAGTAATGGGGGATGGGGAACTGGGCAAAGCCACCATCAAGTCCCAGATACTAGGAAAGCGAGAAGCTCCCAGGACCCAGGGATGACATCACCAGACATGCCCAACAAAGGGGAAGCAAAACCTGTAGAAACCATATCCAGAGCTTTGGCAACGCTCCCGTACAGGTGATGGAGACACATGCTCATCTCAAAATTTTTAACCCAGAATGGCTCTTGTCTAAAGGAAATATGGGGATGAAGTTTGGAACAGAGACTGAAGGCAAGGCCATCCAGATATTGCCCCACCTGGGGAACTATCCCATATACAGACACAAAACTCATACACTGTTGCTGATGCCAAGAAGTGCTTGCTGATAGGAGCCTGGTATAGCTGTCTCCTGAAAGGCTTTGCCAGAGTCTGAAAAATACAGAGGTGGATGCTTACAGCCAACCACTAGACCGAGCGTGAGACTCCAATGGAGGAATTACAAAAAGAAATGAAGAAGCTAAAGGGCTTTGCAACCCCATAGGAAGAATAACAATATCAACAACAAGACTTCCCAGAGCTCCTAGGGATTAAACCATCAACCAAAGAGTACACATGGAGGGACGTACGGCTCTACCCGCATATGTAGCAGAGGATGGCATTGTCTGGCATCAATAGGAGAAGAGGCCCTTGGTTCTGTGAAGGCTGGTTTCCCTAGTGTAGGGGAATGCCAAAGCGGTGAGGTAGGAGTGGGTGGTTGGGAGGGGTAGCAGTAGCAGGGGGAGGAGGGATGGAATTGAGGGATCCAGGGGGAAACTGGGAAAGGAAATAACATTTGAAATCTAAATACAAAAAAATATTAAAAATAAAAAAAGAAAAGGAAATTCTTACATGACTTTTGTGTCCTTCATTTTCGCTATCAAACTATAAAAACAAAAAGCAACCAAAACTGGAATTTTCCACAAGATCTCAGGTTGGAAAAAGTAAAAAGGTTGGATAATAGTTACAGGAGAATTTATATCATGGAAAGAAATTTTACTCAGCTTTGGCAACTTGATAGACAAACTTGTAGGACCATAGAAGTTCTGGGGCCAAGAGAATGATGAGTAGGACCACAGCTTGACTATCACTACTTAGTTATGTAAAACTCTGGTCCCTCATTATATATAACACTCATGTCATGATCTCAAAGATAGACATGACTGTGGTACATCTACACAATGGGGTACTACTCAGCTATAAAAAACAATGACTTCATGAAATTTATGGCAAATGGATAGAACTAAAAAATTTCATCCTGAGTGAGGTAACCCAATAACAAAGAAACACACATGGTATACACTTACTGATAAGTGGTTATTAGCCCAAAAGCTCAAATTACCCAAGATGCAACCCCATAAAAGCAACAATGCCAACCAAGGAGAGCTTCCAGGGACTAAACCACTACCCAAAGACTATACATGGACTGATCCTGGGCTCCAACCGCATAGGTAGCAGAGGTTGGCCTTGATGTACACCAATGGAAAGAGAAGTCCTTGGTCCTGCCAAGGTTGGACCCCCAGTGTAGAGGATTGTCTGGGGAGGGGTAAGGGGGATGAATGGGGAAGGGAACGCTCTTATAGAAGAAGGGGAGGGGAAAGGATAGGGGACTTACGGACAGGAAACCAGGAAAGGGGATAACATTTGAAATATAAATAACTAACAAAAAAACTCCTGTTTTGCTTTTTTCCTGTGAGTTGTTTGTCTAATAGGCCTACATAGACTATCTGGCAACAGAACTGACTTATTCAGACCCTCAAGTCCCAGATTCTGGACCTTAATAACTAACCAGTAGCAATGCATACCAGAAGGTGAAAAAAACAATGTAGTGTGAACAAACATGAGATCAAATTTAAGACTCAATGGTTGTTATATCTGCATTGGTCCATTCATGCGGGTGGGGATCTTATGATCTAAGTGTGTTCTAGTAGGCTCCATCTGCCAATTCTTCATTGGAGATCCTGTCCCTAACCCAATGTTTCCAGGGGGCACATGAAATACATAACAGTCACAAAGAAAGCATGAATAAGCTAAGGTATAAATATTTCATCATGTATTTATTCGTTGGATATTAAAAGAATATACAAATATAATTTTATTTTGTAATTCAGCACATTATATCATAAACATCAAACAATGCCCCACTATATGTATGTATTTATGTATATATATGTATATATATATATATATATTATTTCTAGTGAGTCATTCTACCATTCTAGCACTATACTTGGATAGTAGAGCTGTGTTTCTAAACTGCCATCAGAGTCTTGTTGAGGTAGTTACATCAGCAGGCTCTAGGAGCATAGTTCTACTGTAAGCTTCAGTAGATAGCCACAGCAATTATACAAAGAGCCATGTGGATTGTTACCCATAGACATTTTGGAATCCTCATGGTCCCTTAGCATAGATGCCTTAATCAAAACAGGTAAAAGTGAGCAGGACCCCAGAAAGAGAGCATGGCTTTGACAAATGCTCTAAAGCTAACTTATTCATTTTTCTAACAAGACTACCCCAAAGTACTTGAAAGCAGTCTTCCCATGCAGTTTACCAGATTCACAAAGAGAAGATCCAGTTATGTGAGATACCTGTGATTCTGCATGTAACAAAAATGGAAATGCGATGGATCTCTCAATTCCTGCCCATCTTTAAAAGAAGTACATCAATTTCTCCAATATCATTTTCTCAAAAAAAATTACAGGAAAATGTAAGTTGTGTTCTTTAAAAAAATCACTTCACAGCTCTTGTAAATCTTTCTTAGAGGCTTGAAGCTCTAAATATGTTATACCCAATTATCTGATTCCAAAAGTAACAAAGCAAAATTTATAAAAAGTATGGCATCATGACAGGTCTGATGTTCCTTCTCCTGCATCTATTGTGAGAATTGTGGGTTCCTTTGTGGTTCTTGGTACCCTTTCTTGAATCTCTAACTATGTAAATGATAAAGAATATAGTTATAATGCTACTTTTTTATTTTCTTTAAGTCCCATATCAGAATGGTTTTAACATTGTCCATTTTTTGTTTTTTATTTATTTATTTTGCTTTTTAGGCCATCATTGGAGAGCAAAATTATAATTAAAAAATATATCTTATATTTTGAGTGTTCAATGGATATCAACAGCTTGTCATCCATTCAGCCCTGTGCCCATATGCTCATTACCAGCTTACAGGAAAAAAAGATACACTTACTGCTGAAATGCTCTGAATTCCAAATGTATGCACTTTCCCAGCAAGAGTGAGAGCAGAACAAATTAAAAAGATCCTGGCAAAATTATTTAGAAAAAAATTCAAACAATTAGATTTTCTACATCCCTCTGAACTGTTTTGCTTTAAGTCTCATGTGTAAGAAAGTACATGGAATGAAGACAGTTTAAAATAAAATCAGCAAATTTTTCTGATCATTAACAGAAGAAAATGTGGAATTTTTCCAGTACGTTTAAGTATTCTCTAAAGCTAACTTATTCATTTTTCTAACAAGACTACCCCAAAGTACTTGAAAGCAGCCTTCCCATGCAGTTTACCAGATTCACAAAGAGAAGATCCAGTTATGTGATACGTTTAAGTATTATATGCCAAGTCATAATAAATGAAATAATAAAGGCAAAGAAATATCCTACCATGGTAGGCTTTGCCCAATAAATTATCCATTGAGGAAGCATACAGGACACCATTTAGGATTTTAAGCCTAGACACATTTATATTTTACCCAGGAATGCAAGCTTAAAAATAAGCACAGATCAGTCAAAGAGGTTCTAAAATAAATCATCAGGCAGACACCAGGAAACTGAACAAGCTCTGTTTCTCACTTCTAGTCCCTTTCTGCCTTGGTATAATGGGAGCCCTGCTCCCTCAGGCAGATACTTCAGCTTTCTGTACCAAAGGCTGTGAAGGCCTTGGGAGGAGGGAGAGGAGATGTTCTGTGGAGACAGTAAACCAGAGAACTCATGAGAACTCCATGCGAAGATTCAAGGCTACCTGGGGAGATTATTATGTTCTACCCATAAAAATTTTTTCAGGTTAATATACTTAGGTCTGGTGTTGACCCCAAGTATACACCCAATTTCACAGTACGATGAATACTTATAACTCCATGTTCTATGACCTTGCAGCACTTTTCTAAAGAGGAGGAGACCAGAGGCTCAGCTTGGCCTCTTTTCCATCAGGAAGACTCTCACATCCTAACCACCTACTGCACAGAGGCAAGAGTGACTGATGATCAAACATAGAGCTTTATTGTCATAAATTCATAAATTTTTTGGTATGGTTTTTATCATATTTCATACAAGAACACTGCAGAATGGAACCTAATTCTATTTTGGTTTATGTGACAAAACATAAACGGGATGTTTGGAATTATTTGTGTAAATACTATGAAAAGACAGAGTGAGAGAACTAGTTTGTGGTAGGACAATGTAAGGATTTTAAGGATGCTGAAAATGGCAAGGGTTGTAAAATGGAGTGGGTTTCTAGTTTGACTACAGTGCTCAGTTGCTGAACCTGACTCTCCTTAGAGTTTGCATGCCAGGAGCTCATAAAGTAGCATGGCACAAAGTTAAAACATGAATGCTCTCAGAAGTTACTTTCTAATGCTGTTTAGAAAAGTGCCAAGTCACTTACTAATGTAGGCTTCAAGCTGTCAGAAACTGGGGCGATGACAGGAAGACCAACTCATTAAAGTAAGGTCCAGCATCAACATGGGACAATGGCTTCTTCTATGCACTTCTTTGGCTGAACTTCACCTTCTTAATATGCTCTGAATCATGACCAGCAAAGAAGGGTGCGAGCACAAGTTGAATAAACATGGCAGTCATCTCCTGAGGTGCTTAGATATTCACAAGCAGTTCAACTATTAAAAAGTCACTTCTCCCTGTGCTCCGCTTAACTGAGTAAGTCATCACAGTGTAGGAGTTTTTTTTTATGTAAATTCATTTATTTATTTATACTTACTTTACATCCCACTCACTGCCCCTTATTTTTGAGGCATTTAGAATGTAATAGGGAGCTGCCCATTGTGTAAAAATACTGCAATTTAGTGGCATGTCAGAATACTGATAAATACTGAAACTTCAAAAACATAGCAAATATATAGACTTTCTTATATGTCCTCTCAAGTCACTGAAGAGATGCCTTCCCAACACAGCATGTTTTATTACATCTAAAAAGCATGAGTAGAAAAATATAGGGCAACATTACTGTGAATTGAAAACACAAAGATGCAACCCTAATTCTAAGATAACTATCCTCAATGAGATAGATAATTGCGTTCACCAGATATTACATTTGAAAAGGAATTGCTGATAATTTAATTCCTAAATTTATGAGTTTCTCTTTTTTCCTAAACATCTTCCCAATAGTTCATAAATGCCTAGGCACTTCTATTTAGCAAATTCAGAAATGGAATAGAATCTTATTTCTACAAAAATACTAATAATATTTTGACTTAGCACAATTAAGAATAAAAACAAAAAATATCATCTCTTGCCTTCTCTTGAGAAATATAACAATCCTCGTAAGCATAGCAGCTTGGTCTTAATTAATTGTCAAGATGAAATTTTCCATGGTCCCTGGGGATATTCTTTTCATACAGAGATCATATGACTGATCACCACATAGAAAAGAAAGACTTCCAATCTGGCTCAGTACACCGAGCTCATTTATTAATTAAGGAAATTACACTTTGCTTCTCACATGCCTATTTAATTTCATACAAATAATCTAAGGAGCAAAAGAAGACTTAAAATGGGAGGTGAAAACAACTCTGATGACCTATCTATGAATAAGATGATATAATCTACTTCATCAAGAAATCTAATGATCAACTTTTACATGCATTAAATGGAAATGAAGTCACTGTTTTATAAGGCATTTTTTGGTCTCCATGAGGTTAAACTTTTTTTCAAAAAATGTTCTTCAAAATTGTTAAGAAGAGACAAAGGGATCTATTGGATATCTTATGTCACTGTTGCCATAAAGACATTACAGAACTACATCCTGACAAAGTAAACAGTATCCTAGACTTTAAAGACAAAAAAAACCACAAAGACAGTAATGACAAAAACACCTTATATAGAATTTCATTTTATATACATGTGAGGGTTGGCTTCATATTCCACTAAAAACAATGAAATTTAATAAGACCAAGGAAATTGCTTGTTGAAGTAATTGCCATCTTAAAAATGTTGATGGGATGGCATATGCAATTCTTATAGATAATAGGAAAATATTCATACTCAAGTCAAATAGAACTAAAGGCTTAATGTGAATTTTTTAAGCAATTTAAAAGAAGATGAAATAAAATAACATAACATCTGAAAATCTGGAACACATACAAGTATTGACAGTTTTTTGTTTGTACTCCATTTTTGCCTACTGTCTTTTTTTTTGTTGTTTTTAGTTTGTTTTACTGACGATGGCTGGTAGAGTATTGGGGGCTTTGTTGTTTTATTTTGCTTTGTTTGTTTTTAAGAAAATAGAGAGGAAAATACTTTCACTAGCAGTGCCAGAAGTCAAGTATTATATAAACTGCCAGAAACTTTAATGTCTTTGGGAACACAACCAAAAACATATACACAAATCACACACACACACACACACACACACACACACACACACCCCTAAATACTGAAACAAATAGGCTGCAATGGGGCAATGGACTGTGAAAAGTACCCTGATTCCTGGTGGAGATAGGTCAGATCCCCAGAGAACCCTAAGGGATAGCAGGAACATTCCAGGTGTCCTAGGAGATCAGGCTCCCTCTCCAACCACCCCCCAAGACCCCTCTAGAGAGATTTAGAGACAGATCAGTCACTTAGGGCAGTGCCTCAAGCCCTTCCTACACAGATCAGGACTTGATCACAGATCTCATAGGCTCAAGACAGATCAATCGAGTAGAAGCAGGACCCCCAGATGTGTAGATGAGGTCTTCCCAAGCTCTCAGGACAAACCAATAGGAAGTACCTGCTGTCAGACACTGACCCATCCCAAGAAACTGTCTATAAGAATCCTATTCAGAAGGATTAAAGGTATGCAGGAATTACTCCATTGTCTGAGAGCTCCTGTCTAAGAGCTTCCCTGCTACTTGGGGAAGAGATGTGCTCTCCCAAAATCTCCTGCACCACTCACTGTCTCATCATCTCCTGCTAGCTCAGTCTAGCACAAACAGAAGTGGCAGCGGTAGAAGCAGAGGTGAAGCAGCACCAGCAGTGGAGGCAGGAAAGCAGTCCCCCCTCCCTGCCTGAGTTCTTTCCCCTTCACCTGAACTAGTGCACCTATCCAAACCAGAGATCTTCATGGAAAGGCTCCAGCGAGAAGCCCCACAGGCTGCTAGTTTGTCTCTTAGGTTAACTTCTTTTTTTACACAGTTAAGGTTCATGATTTGTGAGAGCTGAATTTCATTTTTTGTAATATTTTGTAAATATTTCAAAATTAGAAAATACACATAGCATCAGATGTATAAGATTATAATTTTTAATCTGTATAACAATTTTGTTACAAATGTCAATTCCACCATATGTGTTTCTGCATAGTGCTTTTGTTAAAGAGCAAATGTCAACTTGAGAAACACAACTACTTGATAAAAATAAAATATGCCTAACAAAACCAATTCCTAAATGGTTTTTAAATGACGTAAATATTAGCTATTTAGTGAGGGTGGTAAATGGCACTGTTCTTAATATGGTCTCATATAAAATGGAGAATTTTTTAAAGATCACTTATAAATCTCTACAAGAACACTAAGACTTTCAATAACCTTAGACTTAAGGTCAGGTACAATGATTAAATGGGATGCTTTCTGTAATTAATGTTACATAATACCTGACAACAAGAAGTATACAAGGATCCTGTTTCCTATATTACTGAAACCATATTTATCCTTGTACAATAATTTACCTATGAATATTTGTAGGTGATAAACTTATCAGCCATATTTGCAATTTGAAATATGTAGATCATTTTCAATCCTTGACTATCATCAATAATTTTGGGTAGCAGGCTAAACTCCGTGAGTTTCAGCTTCATCTTTAGTGTTTGCTCCTACAGGTCAATTTAATTGATCTGATCATATAAACATAAAGGACCCTTGAAAATTATTGACAAGTTGCTTTGTAAAGGGTTATACAAATTTGCAATCTATTGACAAAGTAAGGGACCTCTAATTCTACAACAGTATAACTTTTAAAAAGCCACCACTGCTATATTTTACAAATCATTTTAAGTGCATTGTTTAATTTATAACTGGTTTCTGTGACTAGAATTTACTTTTTATCTCTTGTAGATTCTCTACTTAATTCTTTTACAAAATAATTATACTTTAATATATTATCTGCCCCTTCAAGTTATGCCTAAAACTGACTCTAAATATGGGATGTGTCAAACAATCCTTTTGTTGCTTTTCTTTTTTTTATTAGATATATTTCTTTACTTACATTTCGAATGTTATTCCCTTTGCCGGTTTCCTGTCCATAAGTCCCCATCCCGTCCCCGACTCCTATACCGGTATTTTCCCCATCCATCCCCCTTACTGCCCTGCCCCATATTCCCCTGCACTGGGGATCCAACCTTGGCAGCACCAAGGGCTTCCCCTTCCACTGGTGCCCCATCAAGGCTATTCTCTGCTACATATGCCGTTGGAGCCCTGGGTCAGTCCATGTATAGTCTATTGGTAGTGGTTTAGTCCCTGGAAGCTCTGGTTGGTTGGCATTGTTATTTTTATGGGGTTGCAAGCTCCTCCAACTCTTTCAATACTTCTTCTAATTTCCCCCAAGGGGGTCCTGTTTTCAGTTCAGTGGTTTACTGCTAGCACTGACCTCTGTATTGGACATGCTCTGGATGTGTCTCTCAGGAGAGATCTATATCTGGTCCCTTTCAGCATGCATTTTTTAGCTTCATCAATCTTATCTAGTTTTGGTGGCTGTATATACATGGGCCACACGTGAGGACCATTCCTGAATGGTCATTCCTTCAGTCGCTGCCTTAAACTTTGCTTCCATATCCCCTCCTATGGATTTTTTCCCCGTTTAAGAAGGAGTGAGAGCATCCACATTTTGGTCATCCTTCTTCTTGAGCTTCCTGTGGTCTGTGGATTGCATCTTGGGTAAAGACACTATATCTAAGGTCTATTTTTTCTTAGTATTATAAAATACTTTTCATTCACATAGTTAATAAAAGTTAAATGTATTTCATGTTTTTAAACAACTCAGATTTTATGCTGCTTTTTAAAAAAGATTTATTTGTTGTATTTAATGTATTTTGCCAATCTGTATACATCATACATATGTCTGATGCTTGTAAGAGTCAATCATGAAGCTATCAAATAGTTCATCATCCTTAAAATACAGTAGAGGAAACATTAACACAAAGGGAATGACACAACTGAATCTGAAAGATGAGGCAGTGTGTCAGCGGAAGAGAGGGGTG
The DNA here is from genome assembly GCF_021556685.1 of Rattus norvegicus. Taxonomy (NCBI): domain Eukaryota; kingdom Metazoa; phylum Chordata; class Mammalia; order Rodentia; family Muridae; genus Rattus; species Rattus norvegicus. The sequence continues at coordinate 54,264,011 of NC_141546.1, read as the reverse complement.
AAGCACAAAGTGTATTTGTTTTGTTGCCTGTGCAAAAGCAACAGTTTGAAGTTCAACGGAAAACTAAAGCATACAGATCACAGTGAGCCAGAGAGAAGGGGGGTCATGCTTAAAAGCCCCACTCCTTAGCAAGGCTGGCTAATAGGAAGTATTTTGTGTTGAAAGCTAAACAACAATTGAAAACAGAAGCTTTAATTGCCCATGTTGGAACTAAGTAAAATGACTCCCTTCCATTTGTGTGTGTGTGTGTGTGTGTGTGTGTGTGTGTGTATGTATGTGTGTGTGTGTGTGTCTGCATGTGTGGGTGTGTGTGTTTATACTATACTGTATGCTCATTAAAATGCATAGCCATCCTCTGGATAGCTAGGTAGACTTTTCTTGGGCTTATGTTCAAGTCAAGTCTTTCTGAAGAACCCAGGGGCCATCTCTTTGAAATATACACATCAAAGGGGATAATGTCCACATCTCTCAGTTTCTGTAAGAAAAAGTTTTAACCCCAGTGAAAAACCTGTTTTATTTGAGCAAATTACCCATGAAAGTGCTGATAAGCTTGTTGTGAAATGTTTTAATCCTCTGGATAAAACCAATTAGTTAACACAGTTTGTCACCATAACTTCCAAGCAGTTAGAGTTAAGTAGTTGTGACAAATAGTGCTTAAAAATGTTCCAATTTGAGAAACAATTACTCTTTATCTTGAAAGCAGTGCCACGATGTGCATTTGGCTTATAAAATTACAAGACTCAACTCTAGCTTTGTAGTATCTTGGTAGATCGCCTGTGTTGTGCATCTGGCTTAATAACTCTAGGATTTACTTTTTTTTAATTTGCATGTACATCTGTGATTGTGCCAGAGTTCAAGAGATTCCCTGGAAGTCACTCGCAGGCAGTATGATCACTTTTATGTATACATAATCAACAATGTTGGGTGTACCTGGGTTGATGTAATCATCTATGTGGGTTGCTATCTCAACCTGAAAACTCTGTCACTTGGAAGAATACTTCTGTGGTGATTCATTTGTAATTGTTAATTTGAGGGGATTTGTGAACAACTAAAAGATACACCTCTGGGCATATCTTTGAGGGGATTTTCAAAAAGGTTTAACTACTGGGAACAACATGCCTGCAGTGTGGTCAGCACTCTCCAAGAGAGACCAGACAAGCACAGGTTAGAGGAAGCAACAGGAATCACCTCCTCTCCTTAGTGTGTCCCCAGCAAATAGGACAGAGTCTATATTCACTGCAATCATCCTCCACTTACCTCAGATGCCAGTTTCCTCAGCTTTCCAGAATAGACACAGTATCAATAACTCTCCAGGGATATCCAGGCCTTCAGTGATAGATTGGGAAACTGAGGCACTCAGCTTTGCGGACAGAACCACACTACTTGATTCTGTCTTTTGTAACAAGCAGATTGCATCTGTTGGACAACCCAGTCCGTTTTGTGTAATTGAGTTTAACAAATGCCTCTCTATAATACATATTTATTCTATTAGTTTCATTTCTTAAAAAAATTAGTCTAATATAGCTTTTAAATCCATTTTGAAAGGTCAGTGTGACCCTAATACTAAAGCCACACAAATAGTTTAATACAAGAAAATCAACAACAGATACACTTCATGAATGTAGATAACAAAATACTAATGTATCAAATAAACAACATAGAAAATGCCCTAGTAACCATGGTGGTCCAATAAGCTTTATTCCTGTAAAACAAGGATGGTTCAATATGTAGCAATTAATAAATGTGATATACCACATTGAAAGAATGAAAGACAAAACCTCACGGTTATGGCAAAATACATAACAGAATCCAGCATATTTTTAAGACACAACTCTCAGGAAAAATGTTATTAAATCAGTGGAGCTCAACAGAGCCTTATCAAATAAACTCATAGCTAAAAGTCTCTACTTGGCAAGAGAAGTTGAAAGCTTCCTAATTCCACTCTCATTGAGACAATAGAAATTGTAACTGTGTACAACTATTCTACTATGGAAAATGGTGTTCAATATCTTATAAAATCAAGTTAAAGAGTTTGAATACTTCATATACAGCCCATCAACAAACATGAATCTTTAACTTAAAAGTTAGGAGTAGTTGCAAAATACAACATTGATTTATCATCAAAGATACAGAAGAGAAAAAAAATGTCTTTCCATACTGGAATTAGCAAATAATTGTCTATAACATGAAAATCCCACTGGTTCATGAACCGTTTCCTAAAATTACTTTCTCATCACTTCTCATAAAGATAGAATAACACTGGCACTCTGAAATGGAGAAGTAACATTTTCACTCTGCTGACATTCAAACTGCTATGACTGAACTGGTGTCTGCAGACTTGTTTCAACAGTAATTGCATCTCAAGACTAAGTCATAGTGGCAAGTAACCTGTGCCTCATTTACAATCCCTATCAACATGTCCCCATGACATTGAATGTAAGCACAATGGTCTCGTTCTATGTGGACTATCAAAGGCATAAGAGGATGTAGAAAGCATGTTCCCAGGTTGCAGAAAGGCATATTAAGTGCAGCCTGCTGTGAGGCATGATCTGCCTTCAGCTTTGTAAATGCTACACCTCACAGGGGAAACAGAGACACCCCCTTCCATTCATCTCCTGATGGCAGTTTGCAAGGATGCCTAATCTCATCTATTTAACAGACCACTGGAAGACCTATCCATGAAAGCCTAGCAAATAAGAATTAAAAAAAAATAAGTGAAAACTGTCCATAAAAGGGAAGAAAGAAGTAATTTTTTCTGTGTGGACGGATAATTTTTGTATAAATAGAAAACAATAAAGATTGCACCAAAAAATAAAAATGCAATAATAAAAAGAAAAAGAGAACTCAGTAGACTGGTAGGATGAGAGTTTATCAAAAGAATTTTTTAAATCTCATTTGTAATAGCTATGAAAAATTAAAATAAATTTAAACAATGGATGAAATATGCAATGTAAGCTATAAAATATTAATGAAAGAAATTGAAGAAGACACAAAGGAAAGCTATCATCTCATACGACAGAATTGACATTGTTAAAATGTTATATCCATGCTACATAAAACACAATACACATTTAATAGAATAGCTATACAAATTCTTAGTGATATATTGTAAGAGAAAAAAGCTCTAAAATTAGTATGGAGCTACAAAACACTCCAAATATTTAAACCTGTAATAACTAAAAAAGAGGAAAAGATAAAAGTGTTATTCTATCTAAAACCAAAACATACCAAAGCAAAACCTTTGAGGAGTGTATGTGTGTACTAGCTTGATCATTTTCCCTGTCAGCCATAAGATGGCAAGACGAGTTGCCAACAGCTCTATTTGAGTCACCCACAACTGTATCCTCGGGGTTCTCATTCCTGAGGTATCTCCTCAAAGTGTGCTGTCTATTCCAGAAATATGGGCTCAGCATGTGTTGACAGTGTTTCTCTTGTATGCAAAAGTCAAAGTTTTAACTATATTGAAAATGTCTTTTTTTGAATGGTTTATTGACGACAATATATTCAGTGAAATAGATTATGCTACACTTTGTACATAAAAAAAGAACTTTAATACCTTCAAAAACACTGCAAGGCTATACTAGTCAAACAGCATGATATGGATATTCAAGCAAACAAATGGACCAGAATAAGTAGCCTTGAAATAAATTAGTATGTTAATATTTCATTGATTTTTTTTTCACCAAGGACAATCTCTTTGGTAAATGTTATTAAAATAATTACATTTCCATGTGTGGAAGAATAAATTGAATCTATTTCATGCTAATCCACATCGTATACCCAATAAACTCAAGGAATTAACATTTTAAATAAAGTACCTAGAACTATGAAACTACTACAATAGAGCAGAGAGAAAAACTTCCTGATGTTATCTTTTTTAAATATGAACCTAAAACACACACAACAAACTCAAAACTAGATAAATGGACTGTATCAAATAGAGCATCTCTGCACAGACTAGAAAACCCCTAACAGAGTAGAAGTGAAAGGCAGCCTAGACATAGGACAAAACATTTGCAAACTGTACATATCAATGATTCTGTGTAAAATGTTTAAGGAACTCATGAGTGAGAAGACAGACTACTCTGAACAGAGGAGAATGGTCTGAACAGACTTTTCTCAAGAGAAATTATACAAATGACGAACACTATTGATCAGGGATATACAAACTAAAGTCACAAGGGGATATCCCTGGCACTGGCTCAATGGCTACTACAAAAAACCAAAATCACAAAAGTGGTGTCAGAGCAAAAATTAAAAAAAAAAAGTCAAAAACAAATTCTAAAATACTATTTTTGACAACAGAGATTATTGCTGCCGCTTTGAAAATTAGCATGGAAATTCCTGAAAATATCAAACTAGAACACTATGTAGCTTTGAAATCAAGAACACTTTGTCATCATTGACAAAACCAATGAAATCTAAAAGATATCATTTCAAATTTAAATGTCAAGCAAAGGGCTGGAGAGAGAAGTGGTTTCTTCAGTAAACTGACAGCTGTATATGCATTAAGATCAGAGTTTGGATTCCTACTACATACACAAAAGCCAGACATGACTGTATACTTACAAGCCTGTTGCAGTGGAGTTAGAATAGTCGCGGCCAGATCCTTAGAGCCCTCTAGCAAACCAACCTACCCAAATCAATGTGATTCAGTTATAATGAAAGATTTTTGTCTCAAAAACTAAAGTGAAAAGGAAGTTAGAAAGGCAACTGGCATTGACCCCTGGTCTTATGTACCAATGCACATAACACACAAATTTATATACCACACCATAGCATTGTGAACACACATACACTCACAAACACACACACACACACACACACACACACACACACACACAAATTGTCAATGTAAACACTAATTCTTAAAAAGAAAATCAGCAGACAGTGAAGTTAAGAGATATAGATCATTTCTTGGTTAAATTAGGAGACACCTAAAGCAATGGAAAAAATTGCCTACCAGGAGGGAAGTGTGGTTGTGAAAAACTAATTCAAATATCGTTTCCCCCAAGTTTAACCACTGTATGATAGCATTCCATTTAAATGTCCTCATGAGGGTCCTGAGAGATGGTTCAGTGCTGAAGAATATATATTGCTCTTCCTGGCAACAACCTGCAAGAGACTCTCCTCCCTGATGGCATGAGCAATTTATGCTCATGTACGGAAATGTCATTTAACAACAACAAAAGCATGGCAAAAGAAAACACCTCCAGGTAACTCCACTCGGTGATTGCATCTGATTTCTGAACTAAGAAGTAAGAGATTCTATTGAGAACGAACTGTAAGTAGCAGAGGACTTTTCATGAGAGTAGAGAAGCTTGTAAAAAGTTTGATGTAGCTTGCACGGCTCATGGCTAACAAGAAACTAAGAAGCATTGATAGTAGCAGAGTTCATGGCAATTACACCTTTAACCACTCACAGTACTAAATGCTTAGTTCATCCAAGGCTTTCATTATATTTATAAAAAAAAAACAAAACCTGTGTCTTTAGTTTTAAATTTTAGTTTGGATGTTCATAAGACTCTACACAATTCTCAGCAGTGCTAACACTGGACCTAGAAGACATTAGGCCTGAAAAAATGAATAATAGATGAGATTGAGTGTGGGGAGGGGGGAGACAGAGACAGAGAGACAGAGAGACATATTACAGAGAGAGAGAGAACACACTGAAACAGTCTTCTTACTTTGCTTAAGTAACACTTCTATATCCTTTCTTAATGTCCAGGAATAATTTTTTCCACATTTGCCACAAATTAAACTGCTTTCTTTCTGTTGCATAACGGATTGTTTTCTTTCTTCTTACCGGTTCTGACATAATTGTAGCAAACACCACATTAGACAACACTTGCTAGAGAGATAATTTGCTTGGGTCTGAGTCAAAAGGACTCACAGCCTGCAGAACAGAATGCATTGATGTGTCTGCTAATGGTGATTTCCCTTGCAACATTAGAACTGAGAGCAAAATCAAAGAGGTTTCAAGTTACTGTTATTAATACTGAATTCCTGAGACATCCCCTTCTCTTCCTTGACATCAACACAGATTTCCAACCTCCTTGAATATCCTGTGGCTTTTGTTTTACATTTCTCTTCCTTCTATTAAATAGGCAGGTTTCATTCTTACTGTCAAAGACAAAATGTAACTGAAATTTGAAGTATGTTAATCTGCTCCTGTAGAGTAACCACGGAACAGTCTGTGACTATTCTATAACGTTATGTTAGTCACTGCAGATAAACAAATAAACTTAACTTTAAAAATAACAACCCACCATTAACAGAAATATTTCCATAGTACGGTACATAAAATCCTCAAACATCTAAATTCAAAAGCAAAGGGCAAAATTCATACAAATAGGTAACAGCTTTAAAAAAAACATATAAAACTACATAAATTATTTTAAATAGTCAAAGAATTGCCCCCTCAAACATCCCCCAGAACCTTTCCTTCTCAACTCAACTCCATCTTCTTCCTTTCTCTTTTTTCTCTTTGTTTAGAAACAAAAAAGCAAATGCATACCAAACAGCATGAAACACAACATGTACACATACAACACACACAGACAAACACACACACACACACACACACACACACACACACACTGTGCACGAAAAAGCCACAAAATTTGAAAGGATACTATGGCACCAAAAGACCAGGAAAAAAAACGCATAACAAAAACAAACAAAAATGAACAAACAAAGCAACATCAGACAAAATGGTTAAAAAATATGATAGAAATTGTTTTCTGTTGGCCTTCTACTGCTGGGCATGAGGTCTCCCCTAAGTGTGGCTAGTGTGGTTAATGTTCCCGGTGCAATGATGGGAAGATGAACAACTTTGGGCTGAAGCTGCAGAGCTGTAATAAAGTTGATACAAACTACATAAGAGAACTTTGTTTACACGGAGGAAGTTGTAACAAGCAAATTTCCCCACTAAAATTTTATTAAGCAGTTAAATTTTATTTAAGACATCTATTTCTGTAAAAAAAAATTAAAAGTAACTCATATTCAGTGTCACTCATAAACAGGACAACGAAATACAGAACTATAATGAGGTTATCTCTTCTTTCATTATGTGTACTTTAAAACAGACAGCTGGTTCTGAAGAAAACAGGGGAAAAGGAAAGCTTTGATGCTGTATGTGGGAACGTAAATCACCACATATCTAGAGAAAATGCTCTGCAGAATTCTTTTTTCTTTTTCTTTCTTTCCCCATCCTTATTAACTTGGTTATTTCTTATTTACATTTCAAGTGTTATTCCCTTTCCCGGTTTCCAGGCCAACATCCCCATAACCCCTCCCCCTCCCCTTCTATGTGGGTGTTCCCCTCCCCATCCTGCCCCTATTACCTCCCTCCCCACAACAATCCCATTCACTGGAGGTCCAGCCTTGGCAGGGCCAAGGGCTTCCCCTTCCACTGGTGCCCGTACTAGGCTATTCATTGCTGCCTATGAATATGGAGCCCAGGGTCAGCCCATGGGTAGTGGCTTAGTCCCTGGAAGCTCTGGTTGGTTGGTATTGTTGTTCATATGGGGTCTCAAGCCCCTTCAGCTCTTTCAGTTCTTTCTCTGATTCCTTCAACGGGGGTCCTGTAAAATTATCATGGAATTCAACCATCCCACTTCTGTATCTAAATAAAATGAACCACTGCGTTAAAGAGCCATTGACACTAATGTGTTATACTAGCTGAGTTATACATACGAAACGGTGTTATACATCTACAATAATGTGTTATACAGTATACTATGTATACTGTTCATAATAGTCAAGGCTAGTATGTGAATATGGTTATGCCACAGTTGCGTGGGAAGTCCATTGCCGTGGACTTCCACTGTCAATCTGACCTTACACGTGAAGAAAGCATTTAAATATGATACAGTCATCAGAGGGCCCCCTAAATGGCATAGCGGACTACATGGAGGAATAGATTGTCCTGTTACTTAAACAGGGACACACCAGTTCATCTACTTGTGACACTGGGATTGGCATTAGCTGATAAAATAGTGAGTCCGGTTATAGCAACGGTGTGGTGTCCATATGGTCTCCGAGGAATAAGCACTGAAGCACCTATCCAAGCAAGAACCCAGAGGGAGAGGGCAGTCTAGGCTTCTATAGACTGACTATTGTCCCTTACAGTTTCCATGCCATGGCAGATCCCTAGAAGAAGGGGAGTGGCTTGGATAATTATTCTTTCTCAAATCAAAAAAGTTCACTGCATCCTCCCAAAAGTTACTAATCTGGGGAAAGAAATATTTCAAGGTATTATGGTTGTCCTCATAGCTATCCTCCCAGGAGAGAAATTGGCCTATGTTTCACACACCAAGAGCCAAAAGATGGGAAGACTGGATTAAAGAAACCTTGCCTATAGAAACATTATTCTCTGAGAAATTGTACTTCACCTAATTTTTGCTCAAGACATATAATCCTCATAAAGAGATCCAGGCTATTGTGATGGAGGACATATACTGACTGACCTGCATGTATCATAGTCATTCTTTATAAATGAGGCAGCTGTGCCCCATCATGTCTCACCATCTAGCAAAATAATTTCCACATAATAGATAGCAAAGGAAAGGCAGAGTGCGTCTCAGACCTCTGAATGGAAAGGTCTAGTGGCTTGGTAGCTTTCCTATAGATGTGAACAATCCGCGTGAATAATCGAACTCAGCTAGGAACGAAGTGCATTTATAATCAAATGGGATGTTGCTTAAATTTTTATAAAACAGAAATGCCAATTATTTTCTTTTTAGTAGTGCAAAAGGTATATATTTTTGGTCAGTGGCAGCCCAGCTAAAATCATGAATCTTATTGATCCAGTGTAAAAGCAGACTTAACAGAAATTTTAAAACAAAAAGCAGAACATATGAAACTTTTCAACACCATGAAAACACATGTCCCATTATTTTCTTGACATCCATATGGTTTTACTCTATATCTCTGCAAGTTTGGAGAATGATAACAATCTTTGACGATGAAAGAAAGGGCTTGCCTAGGAAATAGTTAGGAGGAGATGAGACATTTGGAAGATAGTACTTGGTAGAAAGTCTTTCTTCCTTTCCTCCCCTCTCTTTCCTCCTCTCCCTCTTAGATCCTCCCTCCTCCTACCCTACCTTAGCCACTTTAAAAAGTGACTTTTCCTCACCCTGATTTGCTATCATCTGCCAATTTCAATAAGAGGCACATAAATCAGGTCTCCAAAGTTATCTTGGATTTTGAACATCTAAAAGTGTAAACTAAATAAATCTTTACTTTTATAAATTAGCTGCTTACAGATTCAGAATAATGAAATGGTTACAAAGGCATACAAGTGCCATATTGGAGATTATACTTGACATCTTAGTCAAAAGTAAACCATTCCTAATCTACCTCATAACCTAGGAGACAAAAAATCCACAGACAATTAGGATTTCTTCCCATGTGGGCAAAGCTCATTATGATAAAAAAAATGTTAAGTGACAGAGCATAAATAGTGGAAGGCATTGTGCTAACCTACTAATAATGATAAAAAAAAAACCACTTCATCTTCATAGCAGGAAAGAAAGGAGACAAGAAGAATCTAGGTAACAACATGGAAAAGGAATAGGTATATCTTCATCTAGACTTTCCACAAAGTAAACAGAGTAAAAGACAGACATGCCATAAAGCAGAGAAGGGGAAAAGAAATTCCAAGGAAGGAAAGGATATACTTTGCCATATTTTCATTCAAATGGAAGTTTCTAGGGCATAATTATTGTAAAATGCAAATGTTCTCTATCAGGATGGTTGCTATGCCAAAGTAATTTTGTTTCATTAATCACAAGGCTGCATTTTGGTAGGCAAATACGGGCATTTGATAACAGCTTCCGGAAACGAGAACGAAGTTTACTGAGGAGATGGGAAGGTGAGCACATTATCAAGTGGATGACACAAGGGAGGAAGCAAGACAAGAGCTCCCACACAGGATTTCACAGAGACATTGTGAGCAGAAATGTCTAGCACCGTCTCAGGTGTTTCTTGGTACAGGGGACTCCCCTTGCTTCTCAAAAGGCCACAAAGATTAGGTCCACTCCATAGCAGGAGAAAACAATGTAGCAGACCTCTTTTCTTTCAAGTTTAATTGGATAATAGATAAAAATACAAATACATCTGCAAATGTGGGTAAACAAATCTCTGGTGAAATATACCCAGGATAGCACTAAACATGACAGGCCTTCTCCTTCAAAGACTTCAGTGAATTGGAGGGGGTTGCTTTTGAATGTCCACAGGAAAAAAATACTTCTAAAACTGAACTATAAAGTGAAGAAGGATTTGGGAATGCCCTCCTAGAGAATTCCTCCATTGCACTTAAATTCAATGAAAGACAATACAATGGTTGCTCAATAGTAACAATCAGGGATAATTTTGTTCTAAAAATGAACTACACAACAAAAATGAAACCTTAAAAGTATATTTAAAATGACATGAAAGCACAAAACATAAGTCATAAAGATATCTATGTGTGTATTTGTTCACTACATGACCACATGTACCAGAATATTTTGCTTATTTTGTGGTGAGCATTAGAAGAAAAGAGTCTCTGGTGGAAAAATTGTTCAGCACTTGCTTAGAAAGTTCACTAGCAATGAAGAGATGGCTCAAAACATTTGTTGCCCCCACTGCAGTTCACAGCACCCACAGGGGTACTAGCAACCAGAAGTAACTTCATTTATAGGGGAACTTTCTCCACTTTCTGGTGCTACTCATACATGCATGCAATCAAAATGTTCAAGCATATGAGTAAAATAAATAAAACCTTTCAAACACTTAGCCAGTGCTAGGCAGTTTTGGTTTCTAAATACAACACAGGAAAATGACCTACAAATCTGATGAGTCTCGCTGTGAAAACATGGCATGATGGAAATCGTTTTCCCTTCCTCTCTTCCTTCCTTTCTTTTTCTTTCTTTCCTTCTTTGTTTCTTTCTTTCGTTCTTTCTTTCATTTGCTTGGGTTGATTTGTTTTAAATTACTTTGAGTGACATATATCTATACATATATGTATATATACACACACATATATATACATATATACATATGTATATACATACATGTACATATATACATATGTATGTGTATATATACATCTGCAATCATTTTTCTACAAGATAGGCTGTTTATCCATAGTGCTGTACAAACAATTTTGAATTAAGTGAACTCTCAGTTGACAAGTTTGGGGCTACTTCCTGAGCTAATAGAATTCTATTTGGAAAATTTATATTTCTACTTACATCTTTAAGCAATTTAAATATGGCTTACCTAGCATTTTCAGCCCTCCACATTTTGTATTTAGGTATTTGATACATTTTGAAATTATATGTCATGCCAGGTGAGAGTTATTGCTCTAACTTCATTCTTCTGCATGTGGATATTCTGGCAGCGCCATTTATTTAATAGGCTTTAGTCTAGCATATTTTGTGACACTGTCAAAATCCAGATGTTCGTCACATTGTCAATTTACATCTGTGTCCTCTATTACATCCCACAAGCCTACACCGCTGGTTTTATGTCACTACAGTCACCTATGTCGTCATGACTTGCTGTGAAATCAAGTACTTAAAGATTTTCAAGAATATTCTTTGACGTAAGATTGCTTTGAGTGGGGATGGGAACACAGCTCACTTATGACTCATGCAGAGGATCTGGGATCAGTTCCAAACACCCACCTGAGGTGGCTCACAACTGCCTATTCTGATGCCTTCTGCCCTCTGCAGGAACCTGCACATAAGTGGAGCACATCAACTCGTGCAGCCTCCCAAACATACAAGTAAATGAAAACAACGCGTTTTCAAAAATGGCTACTGTAATTGTCTGTCTTTGTGCTTCTACAGGAACTTCATGATTCTTTTTCCCAGTATGAAGAGTGTCACTGATAACATGATAAGGCTGACACTGTATGTGAAGATCACTTCTGCTAAAGTAGCATTTTTATAATATTGATTTCACCAGCACAAAATCATGGAAGCAATTTATATCACCCAGTGTCTTCCTCACTTTCTTTTGTCAGTATCTTAAAGTTTCCACTGTAGAGGTCTCTCACCTCCTTCTTAAAGCTTATGGGTAGATTTTTATTTCAAGCTGCTGTGAACAGAAAATTGTATGCTTTCTTTGTTCAATATTATAAAATGTCTTGATTCAATATTATAAAATTGAGAGGTAAAGATCTAGACCTCAGCAATTCTCTCATTACCTCCAATTTATATGTTGACAAGCTTGCTCTTCAGCTACAAATTTTGTCACAACATTTACAATTTTATTCCAGACGTTGGAAAGCATGTTAGTCCCAAAAGATAGGGCAAGGACTGGTAAGTTTTATCTCTGCACTCACAGATTCCTCTTGTGTTCATGCTATTCAGTTGAAACATCTATCACCATATGAATGAATTCTCTGTGTAGTAATGTTTGAAGAATTCTTCTCACAGTTTTTAAACTCCAGGGGCTCTGACTCTTGAATAAAACATAGGAATGTTCTTTCTTCTCTTCCTCCTAGGTGTAGATGTGTGTGTGTGTGTGTGTGTGTGTGTGTGTGTGTGTGTAAACTCATTTTGATACATAGCAAAACCTTATTTTGTAATTTGTACATGCCAATGTTGGTGTAAACAAAAGCCAGACAAGTTGTTAGGTCCTCTGTAGCCTGTAACTTGACAATGTGTAGTGCTGAGTAACAAACTCATGTCTTGTGGGAAGTAACAACTGCTTCTAATCACGGAGATTTCTCCCCTGTTACCCCATGAATAATTCTAAGGAACAAAATCTTATTTTTGTATTTTATTACTCTCAATATGAAAAAAATAAAATAGACAAATTGTACATAGACATTTAAAAGACACAGGAGGAATACATAGAAAAGGGGTCCCACTGATAAAAACACATGGAATTTTCTGTTTTATGCTGTATTAATTTAACAACACATTTCCATTCTCAGAAATGCATAAATGTATAAAGGTATTTTAAACAAATTCTTTAAAAAGATATTTTATTGGACATTTTATTAATTTACATTTCAAATATCCCCTTTCCCAGTTTCCCTGCTGCCAACCCCCTATTCCATCCCATTATGCTTCTATGAGGCTGCTAACCCACTCACATATTTCTCCCACCTCACCACCCTGGGATCCTCCTACGCGGGGAAGTGAGCCTTCACTGGACCAAAAGTCTCTCTTCCCATTGATGCCAGATAAGGAATCCTCTGCTACATATGCAGCTGGAGCCATAGGTCCCTCCCTGTGTACTCTTTGATGGTGGTTTAGTCCCTGGGAGCTCTGGGGTCTCTGGTTGGTTGTTGTTCTTCCTATGGAGTTGCAAACCCCTTCAGCTCCTTCAGTTCTTTCTCTAACTCCTCCATTGGGGACCCAATGCTCAGTCCAATGGTTGGGTGTGAGCATCCACATCTGTATTTGTCAGGATCTGGCAGAGCCTCTCAGGAGACAGCTATATCAGGCTCCTGTCAGAAAGCACTTCTTGGTGTCAACAATAGTGTCAGGGTTTGGTGTCTGTGTATGGAATGGATCCCCAGGTAGCGCAGTCTCTAAATGCCCTCTCCGTCAGTCTCTGCTTCATGCTTTGTCCCCGTACCTCCTTTAGACAGGAACAATTCTGGGTTAAAAATTTGGAGATGGGCGGGTGGCCCCATCCCCTAAGCGGCGGCCTTGCCTAACCTCTGGATCTGGTCTCTACAGATTCTCCCTCCCCTTTGTTGTTTGTAGGTTGATGTCATTATACAGGTGAAGGAAGGTATGGAATAGAGGCCTGTCATTGAACCAGAAAGAAGGATGTGGAGAAAAAGAGAGAGGCAGAGGAGACTGGAGCAAGGAGGAGGGACTAAAAGAACAAGGCAGCAGATGTTCAGATTCCTCTCTGCACATATTACAGGTTGTTATGACAATTCTTAAGGAGTGGATGTGTACAGGATTTTGTGTTGTCTAGATGGGCAAATTTTATCTTAACAATTGGATCAGAGGATATTGTGTGATGTGTTCCTTCATGTGGCGACTTAATTGAGTTCAAGAGAGTGGATGGTAGCCGGAGATACACAGGGCAGCCACTGAATTGGGATGTGTATGCCTGGCGTGGGGGAATCAATCAAGAGAGCTGTGAGTGAGGGTGGGGCAGCCTGACAGGATGTTGTGTTGGAATGGCTCTCGGGCAGTAGGTCAGAAAGTAGATGGGAGCAGCATGGAGCCGCTGAGATAAATTATCGCTAGTTCCAATGGCCTGCTGGAGCCAGAACTAGCGAGAGAGCGTGACTTCCAGGTTACGCACTGGAACGGGTTCCACCGTTCTTTATTTTTACTACAACAGTTGGGCATTTCAGCTAATCTCATCCTCATTGGGTCCTGAGAGCCTCTTGCTTTCCTGGCAACTGGGACTTTCTGGTGGCTACCCCCAGTTCCCCAACCGCCATTGTTACACACCTCTGTTCAATTTCCTGACCCTCTGTATATTGTCCACGTCTCCTGCTCTTTCAGAGGTCCTGAGTTCGATTCCCAGCAACCACATGGTGGCTCACAACTATCTGTAATGAGATCCCATGCCCTCTTCTGGTGTGTCTGAAGAGAGCAAGAATGTGATGGAGCACTCTGGTAGGATTTGCTTAAGGGGGAAGAGGCAAGAAGATCATGAGTTCAAGTGCAGCCTGGGCTACACATTTAAAAGATATCTTCTATTTTTTTAAAAGATTTATTTATTTTATTTATATGAGTGCACTATAGCTGTTTTCAGACACACCAGAAGAGAGCATTGTATCCCATTACAGATGGCTGTGAGCCACCATGTGGTTGCTGGGAATTGAACTCAAGACCTCTGGAAGAGCAGTCAGTGCTCTTAACCACTGAGCTATCTCTCTAGCAAAAGATATTTTGTAATGTGATTCTCTCAACAGTCTCTGAGAGGGTAACTGCTCGGACTCACCTCAAAAGGAGACACCTTGGCTCACTTAAGAACTGCTGGCAGGTAGTAAGTGGATTACAGCAGAAGATGCAAAAGTTCGAACAGAGAGCTTGACCTGTGGATTTCAGTTCTTCAAAACAATGTATCTTAATCAGGGTTTGTATCCCTGCACCAAACATCCTGGTCAAGAAGTAGGTTGCAAAGGAGAAGGCTTATTCAGCTTATAACTCCACATTGCTGTTCATCACCAAAGGAAATCAGGACAGGCACTGACACAGGATAGGAACGTGGAGGCAGGAGCTGATGCCATGGAGGGATGGCTTGCTTCCCCTGACTTGCTTAGTGTGATTTCTTACAGAACCGAGGACTACCAGACCAGGGATAGCACCGTCTCCAATGGGCCTTCCTACCCTTGATCAATAGTTGAGAAAATGCCTTACAGCTGGATCTCATAGAGCCATTTCCTCAAGGTGGGAGGTGCGACTTTCTGTGATAACTCCAGCTTTTGTCAAGTTGACACACAAAACCAGCCAGTACACACTGCAAACACTTCTTACCTCAAAACAATGACAACCTGCACAAACCTGAAATAGAGCAAGTAACAAACTCTAAATTTATTAATAGTTTGCCTAAAGAAAATAAGTTCCTAGTGCGATCTTCGAAATAAGATTTTCTTTAAGAATCCAAGCACAGGCTGTACTCGAATAAAAAGTCTCTCCATGAGACACACCCATGTACAATAACAATACACTCTAGAAAAGAAAAAATTGAAACTGTTGAAGATTCTGGCAAACATATCCAATGTAATTTTAAATTGACTGTTCCAACCTGTAGGATTATATCACTAGATTATATTTATGATGTGAGTAAAATCTTCTTTGCTATTTTTTATGATAAAATGATCGTTGGAATTTAAAAACAAATTACATGAAAAAGGCATCCTTATTTTTTAGCTTCATCAGTGCCTTTTAAGTGCCATGATGAAATATTCAACACATCTGTTCAAACATATGTAAGGCACCAGGCCCAGACTTCACCTCCTGTCACTCAACTTCAAAACAACTGAGACATAATAAGAACTGATATTATATTAGACTATATCCCAGCTCCCTTTAATGTGTATGGAGCATATATAAATACTTAAAAGGAAAACATATTATTAAGAGATAAACTCGCAAGTTAGATTTTCTTATGACCTCAGCCCCACAAAGCAGCTGAGAGTAAAGTATTCTTATGGTTTGTTTGGAGTCTTGTTATATTGCTTGACAGGCCCAGAGGCAAGGGATAGTATGGGGACTTTTACAATAAGCCATTGTAACTTTCAGACCTTGCACACTGATATTCTGTAGGCTGAAAAAAGGTGTCTCGAGACATAATAGAAAACCACCAAAACATCTCCTGAGCTTGTCAAGTACTGTGAGTTGGTGTGTCCAAGTCAGTCATACAAAGAAAACTGTAATAATTCATTTTTGTGAGCACATGTTACCATTAAATGTAATTTTTCTGTATAGTGCAAAGGTTTTTCAAAATTATACACAAAGCATTAGTCCAATAATTTAATTTTTGGAAAATATCCCATTCTTAGTTTTGTAAAAAAAAAATCTGTTCATTATATTTACCTTTTAATAACTATATATCAAATCAATAAAACCAAAAATTTTACTGACTCAAAGTTTAATAAGAAAAATAAAATAAAGCATCGATAGGACCCATGAGATATAGAAATAGCAACTTCATTTTCATTGGCTTCTACTAATATTTCACAAATATTTGGCAATTCTGTGAAATCAATTTTCCCAAAAGCATTTGTCACAATTATTCAACACTATCTATAAAATCAAAAAAAATTGATAGTAATGAGTCTCTCTGGGTTGTTAATGTAACTTGAATAACATTTACATTCATGGCTGTTGCAGTTGAGAATGTGAATTTCTTCGTAATGGGGAAGGAGGGGACAGATGTGTGGAGGCAGGAAGCTGCTTGGTAGAGATGGCTGGTGGAGGTCTGTGATAAGCTGCTCAACCCCAAAACACTGAGACACCGGAAAAACTGCTCTAAATTGTTATCACTACATGATATTCACACCTCTATGTCTCAGGTAACATTTTGAAAGTTCCACATTGCCATGATGATATGATAGAAAAAGTTGTGTGTATAAATAAGGAAATAAGTGACATAAATTGATCACTTCTCCACTTTGTGCACCATAAATCCCACTGTACATTTCCCCTAAATCACACGGAGAGTGCTGGCCATCTAAGCCATGACGTAGGACTTCAATACCCATGACGTAAGATTCAATACCCAATCTCATTTTAAGTAAATGTTTACTATTACCCCTTAATTAATTAGTCAAAAATCCCCAAGATCTTTTGAAAGATCCACAGTCTAAATTGTTTTAAAACTCCTAGCATGATTGATGGATCTCTATACAGAATGCTGAACATTTTCTTAAATCGTCCTCTTACTCTAAGATATTTCAGTGCATAGAACAATTCTATGGACAATTTAGTGGCACCTGGGTCACTTTTCCTTCCTGTTTCCTTTTAACACCACTAATACAATAATGCACATAATGTATTCTATAGTTTTGTGGTAAATGACTCATAAGGAAAATATCCACAACTCAAAATTAAACTCTAGATTCTAGGAGAGTTAAGGAACCTGACCTCTAAGCAGAAAGCATTTCAATTACTTTTCAGATTAATAAACTTGTATAAGGCTAAAGCAATGGCTGAGAGGTTAAGTGTGTGTGTGTGTGTGTGTGTGTGTGTGTGTGTGTATATATATATATATATATATATATATATATATATATATATATATTGTTCTTGCAGAGGACCTGGGTTCTCTTTCCAGAATCAAGAATCAACGCAAAACTTCCTCTGACTCCAGGGGATCTACATCGTCTGCCGGCCTCCTGGAACACTCAAGTAAAGTTCACAAACGTACATCCATATGCACACATTCACAGATAATTTTTAAAAATTAAATAAAATTTTCAGGAGAAAAAGTTTATCAGTCAAGTTGACCCCTTTAATGAGGTCATTTCTGTTTAAAAGAAAAACCCAGATAATTTGGCTATGACTGATATGAAAATTGCAATTTAATACATAAGCTTTTATTGTTTTCACAATATATGTTCCATATATGCGATCTATGATTCATCATGACAACTGAGTATGATAACTTTTCTGCTAGTTTCAACAGAGGAGGTTTTTATAACCAACAGTAGATGAATGCTCATAAAGTACTGGGCAGTGTGTCAAGTTATTTTTACACAAACCTTTAAATATTCCTAACATCAACAGTGCAAAATAGATAAAGCTATTGTCCTGCTACAACAACAACACTATAAACTCCCAAGATGAATGAACTCAATGGTAGTAAACACAAACAGAGCACTATAAACACAGAGATAACTGAGTCGAAGCCAGTTCTATGGGCTTTTCTGCTACTTTTTCAGGTGAAAAATAGAGATGCAGAGAAATTAGACTCAGTATACAAGGAGATACAAGCAGAGGTATCTTGGAAATTTGAATAAGTATCTTTCTATTTGAATCCTCTGTACTCTTAATGGCCAATACCACACAAGCAAACATCCCAGGCAATACTCATTAAGAATACCAATTAGTAGCAAACTAATTGGTGTAAAATAGATATTTCCAACCAAATGCTCAGGTAACATTTTCACAATTGGGATTAATATGCAACTTGAAAGTCATCATTGTATTAGTTTGCATTTAGTTCCTATGATAAACACCACGAACAGAGGGGTTTATTTTGCTTACAAGTCACATTCAATCATCAAGAGAATCTAAGGTAGAAACGAAGTTTAGAACCAAAATCACTTTGTCCACCACGTGAAGTTGGCCACTATCATGTCCCAGAAACCTCAGACTCTAAAGGGTCAACCCAAATAGTGGCAGGGCAGATCCTGGACTGAAATTGACTTGAGAGTGCCTCACAGCAACATGTGCCACTGTCTACACACTGCAAGAAACTTCTTTTCCAATGAATTTCTAGAAGCAGCAGAAGACAGGAGAGTGGGGTAGTAAAGTCTTGAAAAATCTAACTTAAGAAACTGGATGCTGGCAGGGGATATTTGAGAAAGCAGAGGGGACAGACTAATAGAGGAATAAAAAAAACTACTCTTCAAAATAAACTACCATCCAATCCATCACAAAAGGTTCACTGTTGTTTCTGTTGTCGTTTATTTAGGGTTCCTTTTCTATCTGTAGCCTAAGAAAATGGATACTGTGGTTTGAGATTTGAAAGAGAGTGGGGGATTATGATCATCCAGTGCAAACTGAACAGACGACAAATTCCATGGGTTCAAAAAGTCTTACTGGGGTTCTGTTTTGTTTTTTACTATTACAAATAAAGTAATTCCTTTAAGATACATTGTCATTGAATACAAAGAGTAAACATATAAAGCTATCATTAGCTAGAAATCAACAAATCATGTTAAATAGTCTGTGGTCATCTGGACAGAAACACAGGATTAACAGTCAGGTTATTCTGCTCTGGTTTGACTGTTTCTCCAGTTCACAACCCCAGTCTCAGTTAGGGTTTCTATTGCTGTGATAAAAGACCATGACCAAAGAGCAAATGGGGGAAGATGATGAGTGGTCAATGTTGGCATCATGGTACATGCCAGCTGACTGACCCTGTGGGGCATCTGACTGCACTAAGAAAGTCTCTGCAGCTCTAATACTCTTTGTAGCAGCACTTTCAATGGGTGACTTGAAAACTGGGCAAACAGCAAAATGAAAAGGTCTAAATCCTAAGATTAAAAGTATAAACAGAAAATTATAATCAAACTGCAGCATACTATTCATTTTTGAGAACTAAATAGTCAGTTGGTATGCACATTTGCTTGTGCCCTAAGAAGTAAATCTTCATGACTACACAGGGGACTAGCAAGCAGTAGTTATACGTCAAGGACTGGACAGAACCTCCTATAAATTCTCATGCCCTGAAACAGGAAGTCAACATCTACTTCTTAGAACAAATTTTAAATTTAAAAATTCAAATAAAACGTTCTTTTAAAAAAACTATATGTTATCCTCTTTCCCGGTCCCCCCCTACTCTCTCATCTCCCCTCCCCCAACTTCTATAAGAATGCCCCCTCCCACCCACCCACTCCCACCTAACCACCCTGGCATTCCTCTACACTGGGGAATCAAGCCTTCACAGGACCAAGGTTTTCTCCTTCCACTGAAGCAGGATAATGCCATCCTCTGCTACATATGCGGCTGGAACCATGGATCCTTCCATGTGTACAGCTTTGGTTGGTGGATTAGTCCCTGGGAACTTTGGGGAGTCTGGTTGGTTGATATTTTTGTTCTTCCTATGGGGGTGCACATCCCTTCAGCTCCTTCAGTCCTTTCTCTAACTCCTCCATTGGGGTCCCTGTGCTCAGTCCAGACAATGCCAATTTCTAGCTTTATGATCATTCACCAGTAATTTAACTTCTCCATGCCACAGTGTTCTCATCTGTGAAGAATAATATCATATTCCTGAGTAAGTCTAAGAGTAGAGCAAAGTATGCCTACAAATGTCTGAAGTTGCCCAAGTTTTCTACTAGGGAGCTAAAATGCATGAATAAATTTCTACCCAGGGTGTCCCCAGACCAGCTGCAGAGAGCTAAGACGGTCCAACTCTTCCCTAATTTTAGCCCCTGTAGCCTTTTTTTTTCTATTTATTGCCTTAAATTTGCATTGTCTTATGCTTTCAAAAGCAAGAAAGGGTCAGTGGGAAAATAAAGAAAAAAATGTCTTACTGACATTTTTGCACTCAGTTTAGACTCTGAAGAAATAAATTGCAACCTCTGGTCATGCATAACTAATGGCATGACAAAAATACAAAGCCTAATATTAGCACTTTCTGGAAACAGACCAGGACACTTGTGAAAAGAAACATAGGGTATTTTAGAAAATTTTGAGCGTAAGGTATAATGGTAGAGGGCAAGTCGATGAGTTCCTAGCCAATGATGGCTAAGCTCTTTTTGCCTCAGCCGTGATCGCTGCATTATTAGCTCTCTACAAACACTAGAAACTATGGTTCTATTGTTACTGTCCCTCTATGCTTCAATAATACATCATAAGTCAGAGGGACCACACATGCTTTGGGGACCTACATAATTGACAATAGAAATGTGATGAAGGGTTGGACACAATAAAACATAGACGATATAAAGAAGTATAAGAATAAATATTTTTCAAATAATGGTTTTCTTAAGACTGCTATTACGAAAACTAAGTGATATCTTGTCAGCTACAAGGTGACAGTAAAATGACACAAGGGAGGAGGTAAGAGATCTTGGAGATATTTGCTGAATTCAGGTAGAGGAGAGTACAGAATGAGTGCCTCCCTTTATAAGGGAGGCACAAAGGCATCATGTTTCCTCAAGTGTGCATGTATGTGTATGTGCATATTCATGAGTGTAGGTAGTCACAAACATTTGTGTGTGCATCTGTGCATGTGCGTGTGAGCATGCCGGTGATGTGTGTATGTGTTTGTGTGTGTGTGTGTGTGTGTGTGTGTGTGTGTGTGTTTGTGTGTGTGTGTATGCTTGTATGTGTACATGTCTTAATGACTTAGAACTCTCCAATTTGGTTAGGCTGACTGGTCAAAAGGCCCTAGGGACAGGACCATATCTACTTTCCCAGCACTGGAATTACAAGTGCTTGGCTGACTTAAAAATATTAATAAAAATAAATATAAATAAAAATCCTTAGTATGATCTGAACATGAAATGCCCCTCACAGGCTCATGAGTTAGAACACTTGGTCACCAGCTGGTGATCCTGGGAGTTGTAAACCATTCAGTCATTCAGTCAGTGGAACCTTGCTGGGGGAAGTAAGTCACTGAAGGCAAACTGTGAGGTTTTAGAGCCTGGCTCCTCTTCCTGTTTCTCCCTATCACTCTTTCTAATACCTGCTCCCCTGGTCCCCAACAGACTTCTTGTGTATGGATGAGATGTGATTAGCCAGCTTCACATTCCTGTTGACATTCCTTCCCCAAGGTGAAGTGCTGAATGTCCTTTGGAACCGCAAGTCAAAAGAAATCTTTTCTCACTTGTTTTGTTTGTTTGTTTGTTTGTTTGTTTGTTTGTTTAACCAGGGTACTCTGACAACAAAACTAAATAAATATCTAAATATCTACAAATATATATATATACAAATACATACATATATATCTACAAATATATATGTAATTACACATATCTACATATATACAAATATTATATATATTTATAATCTCCCAGAGACTGAACTCAGGTCGTTGTGTTAACAAGGCAAGCAAGTGACTGCCTGAACTGTTCCTCAGTCCTGTATTTAAGCTGTCTATGAGTTAAATGATAGAGTCCAGTAGTAAATCCATTTTTAGATGGACTATTGATCCAGGCTTGGGATGCCTCAATGCATATTCGTATGATTTTCCCAAAGAGAAAATACCAGAAGACAGTTTCAAAAACATGTACTAAAATTAATTAGGGGCAGACAGGATCAAGGCGTGTATTGTATCGCCACACAAAGACTCCCAAAGGGAAGCAATCTGGACAGTTTTACAACCCTGAGTAAAGAGTCAAAACAAATGCTGAGATTTAAGAACCACTGATATGTCATAAAGCTACTGCAATTTGACTGAACAAACTAAAAAGAAATAGTGAGGGAAGAGAAAAAAGGTCTGAGAAAGCATCCGTTACAAAGTTGGAAAGCCTGCAAGGTAAAAATAAAAATATTCACAGTTCATAGAGGTAAGGGGGAAGTCAGGGTGACAGTAAAGACACAGACAATGGGAGAAAAAGAATCAGAAAAGAAAGAAACCAAATTGGTGTTGAAAAATCAGACATTTCAAAGGGAGCTTTTATAACTAGAGGACTGGAAAAAAATAAAGTACAAGAACATAAAGTAAACAAGAGCAGGAAAGAAAATTTCTGGCTAAAACATGGTAGGAAAAGTATACATGAAATAAACAAGGAAGGGAAGGAGTTGCTTGCATGTGAAATCAAGAAGGGCAGTGTCCCTGAGGAAGACTGGGGACTGAAAGGACAGATTACAGGTACAGGGTACCTTAATACAGGGTACCAGAAGTAACTTAATCGTAGCCTTATAAGGAAGTGCCAGACAGATCTGGATATGAGAATGAACAAGCTTAGTGCACTGTCAAAGCTGGCTTTTGAACAAATTGATCGGTAAAGTAAATAAGATAAAAGGTGATCACGTGATCATAAGAAAGAGCGGAGGCTGGAAAGAAGGCTTGGTGGAGAAGCATGCTTCCCGCTCTTGTGGTGGTCATGAGTTCAGTTCTAAATATCTGTAGAAGAAAGCTCCAGGGTATTCCATGTTCTCTTCTGGCTTTGACAACAACCCACATTCATGACCACACACACACACACACACACACACACACACACACACACACACACACACATTACATGTACGTAGAGGCAAATGGAAGGAAAATAATAGAAAAGTAGGAAGATTGAAAATTTTCACTCAACAGCAACTCGGCCCAGGACTGCAAAGGTTTCAGATAAACCTTACATAATGCACAGATGCTCTGACCAGGAAGAATCATCAAAGGCCGAAACGCAGAGCAACTGCCTCCAAGAAATAGTTGTGTTGCTGTATGACTTGTGATAGACAGTGTATGTGCAGAAGCCCGATGCATAGGAGCTGAGTAAAATTAAGAAAATGCCAGTGGAAAGATCCTGATGTTGGCATATGAATCCTGTTAAAATGAGCAGAGTAAACTCTCTTGGGAAAACGAAGGTGTAGGGAATTTTGTTTATAAGCATGTGGGAATTCTCAAAGGCTCATCAGAAAAGAAAGGGTTAGCAGTGGGTTCCCCTCGGACCATTAAATCCGTAAAGTATGAGAAGAAACACAGAGTAAAGATGAGTAAACATACCATCATAAAATTTCACCGTCAAACACTGGAGTGGCTAGAAAAATTGTCAAAAGAAAATCCCTGTTATATTTTTTTCTACTAAAATGTTGAGAGTACATTTGTAGGTTTTACTGGACCAGGAACCTTGGGATTAAGGATGAAATTAATAGGCTTCAGAATTCCAGAGGAATTCTGAATAAGTTTACCAATGAACAAGCATAATGCATGCTTTGCCACCCAGTCTAGTACTCAGAAGACTGCTCCCGGTCCAAATCGAACATTATGCTTGTATAATCGTCTGTGTATCTGGGAGCTGCAGGTTGCAAAACATGAACACTAGAGAGAAAACGTGTTTCCACTAAGACTGGACCCTCTGAGAGAAGACTAAGAAAATACAAGTTCTACTCAGAATCAGCGATTGTTCCCAGGTATAAAAAGCTGACAACTGAGTATTTGCCAAATATTCAGTGCTTCTAAATATGAGGCTAGTATGTAATAGGAACTTGGAATCTAGTGTAGGAAAATTAAAGTTATGAAAAATGGCAACTCCAGAGAGTAGTTATAAAAATTAAATGAAGCAATAAACAGAAAGATAGACCAGGAAGACTGTTCAAGGGGGGAAAGGCAGGAAACAAGGGAAACATGAAAAAGCAAGAGAATCAGCAGTTACTCTCTGGGCTGCTATGCAGCCCTGGCCGTGGGCCAGACACTGTACAGAAACACATCTTCAAAGAGATGGAGAGATCTGACTGACTTGCATATCAGATCATAGATACTGTGTAAATGGACTGTAAAGGTAGGGAAGTAAACTAAGTTTTGGGATATATATATATATATATATATATATGCTTGTTTTATATTTTATTTATTTGGAACAAGTATCTAAGTATCTTAAGGTTTACATTCCCTTTGCCATTCTGCTGATCTCAGTAAGCAAATTATCCAAATAAATAGAAATGATGGGGCAATATTGTGGATGTGACTGAGCTCTGTATAATGGCCATCAGGATAATAGCTTATTATGAAGACCACAAAAATGCATTTGATAACTTATGAATAATGGAACATTGAGAATGAAATTATTTCAGGATTTTTATTTCTTTCTTTACTGGGGAAAAAAATGGCCTTTCATTCACCTTCGTATCAGTCAGCTTTCTATCCATAACAAAGATGCAGCATAAAGAGAAGCAACTTAGCTTGGCTCACAGTTTTAGAAGTTATAGTGTACGACTGGTGGATCTAAGTGCTTCTGGACCTGTGAGAGACAACGCCAAGGCCTCAGCATGAACAGAGCACAAGCATTCCTTCATTTCCAGTAAAAGAGAGAGAGAGGGAGAGAGAGAGAGAGACAGAGAGAGAGAGAGAGAGAGAGACCAGAGCCCCACCCCTATCTTTCCTTCCTAAGATTCTACAATCCCCTATATAGAGAAGCTGACTAAAAACGTATAACAACACATGACACTGAAGACACAATTTACAGATGCCAGCCACAAGTGAATTGAATATCAGTTCAATTCTTTGGATAATGCCTTAGTGCTTCATAGATAGGAAGAGAAGAAGCTTGTTGGGTTGAGTTCCAGATACATTGAAGCACACCCATTTCAGTTTTAGGGACCATCAACATCATTTGATACTGGCATGGGTAAAATGAATTTTTCAACGAAATGTGTGTAAATTTTCAATGCTTTTAAATTCTTAACTGACAGAACAATTGTAACCTTCATTTCTTAATATTTAGTTCTTGCTTCTGAAGGATTTTGTAGACTATTTTTATGTATAAATATGTTGTCCCTATCTATATATATACTGCATATATACATTTGGTACCCATAACAGCCAAAACGGGATTTCTAATCACCTGGACCAGGGTGCACAGAAGACTGTGGACTGCCAGGAAGACGCTCAAATCAAACCCAAATGTTTTGCAAGAGCAGCAAATGCCTATAATCACTGAACCATCTAGCTAGCCACTTAGTTTCATACATAATATACATATATTATATATTATTTATTTTAATATCATTTAATTTAATGTATAATATTATATATTTAAGGGACCATATATACTTATCTTATATAATGTATATAAATATAGTCTATGCAAATATAAGTGCATACACTATGGAAAATTTTAACTGTTAAGGTTTTAATTTTGTAAATCTCTTAAGAATTTAATTATATTAGAGTTTCTCCTAAACTGATATGAGGTGATAGATAAGGCTTCCCAACCTAAGGCATGCACAGTATCTCCTCAATATAGTGCTTTTCTTTTCTATCCACAAAGATGGCAGAATTTCAACTCAATATCATAACTTTTTCACCCTACTACTGAGAGAACTAACCCAATACTCACCTTTATAAAACATGAGTGCTCAAGAAGAAACAGGGATGAATAGATAGATGACTGGTGAAAATGTTTCAGAGCTGTTAAAGTTGAAAGTGAAGGGAAAACTTCTACAAATCCTATGTGGTCCAATTTGAAATTCCCTTTACTTTACAATTAACATTAAATCTGCTTTCCTAGTGCTTTGGCTTCTTCTTCCACAGCTGAAATGTGTCTTCATGGAATACTGAAGCAGTCAACAAATACTGCCACAGACAATTCTTCTCTTTTCAAATAGTGTACAAGAAAAAGATCCTGGAATTATGAGTAGGGCTATCCACAACACAATCACCATATAACATGGTTAAAATGAAGTACAAGACAAAGAACTATGAACTGCAATAAATTTTTGCTTTGGTATCTTGCTTTCCTCAAAACAACCTGGGAAAACACACAAACTATTTTTAAGGTAGAAATTTTCAGATGAAAGTTTATTAAAAGCTAACCTTTCGTAGGCTTAACTTTACTTACAAAATAATTCTCTACATCATACCAAAAAATAATCAAATGGTGCTGACCTCTACAATTTGACAGATCATCCTAAATATCTAACATAGATTTATTATGAAAACAAGTAATTTTGATTTAGGTTTTTAAAATATTTGTATTAGCTCTGTGAGAATTTTATTTATTACATATTAATCCCTTCCTCAGACTTCTACCAGACCCACCCCCATTCTGACACACCCAATGTTGTACTCTTATTTTTTTTTAATTTTTAACCCAATGGGTTTCATTAGTTCTTCTGATGTGCTCTTAGATATGTGGCCATCAACAGGATTGTGTTAGATTGACAGAAGCCATACCATTAAAAAACAAAAAGCTAACTCTCCCTAAATGGAAATATTTATTTACTGCTGGTGGGAGTACAGATATTATTAAATCAGTGTGGACACTCTTCCAAAATTCTAGAAATATTTCCACTACATGAACCAGCTACACAACTCTAGGTCAGATATCCAAAAGTCGCAACATCCTATACAGGGACACTTGTTATTGCTACTCTATTCACAATAGTGGTAAATGGAAACAGCTGAGAAAGCCCACCAATATGGATGCATAGACAATAAACATAGTACATTTACACAAATGAAATTCACAAGTAAATTAATTAAGCTAGAAACAATCATTGTGGTTCAGGTAATGCAGACTCAAAAAGTTAAATGTAGCATGTTTTCTTTCTTTTGTGGATACTACCTTTAAAGACACTGATAAGTGTGTTGCGTTTGGAATACTACAAGGATTGGAAAATTAATAAGAAACCATATGAAACACTTTCAAAGGCTGGAAGACAGAACACATTGATACAAAGTATTAAAGAAAAATAATGGTGGTACAAGTACTCTGGAAATCAGTGTGGAAGTTCCTTAGAAAAATGGACATAGTACTACCTGAGGACCCAGTTATACCACTCCTAGGTATACATCCAAAAGATGCTCCAAAATATTAAAGTCACATGCTCCACTATGTTCATAGTAGCCTTATTTATAATAGCCA
Source organism: Rattus norvegicus (assembly GCF_021556685.1). Lineage (NCBI taxonomy): Eukaryota > Metazoa > Chordata > Mammalia > Rodentia > Muridae > Rattus > Rattus norvegicus. Next base: position 54,236,332 of record NC_141546.1, on the reverse strand, counting down.
GAAAATGGAAAGAACCCAAATGCCCTTCAACAGAGTAATAGATACAGAAAATGTGGTACAGCTATTAAAAGCAATGACTACATGAAATTCTTAGGCAAATGGATGGAACTAGAAAATATCATGCTGAGTGAGGTAACCCAATTACAAAAGAACATACATGGTATGCTATCACTGGTAAGTGGATATTAGTCCAAAAGCTCGGATTACCCAAGATACAATCCACAGACCATATGAAGATCAAGAAGTTGGAAGACCAAAGAGCAGATGCTTCAGTCCTTCTTAGAAGGGAGAACAAAATATTCATAGGAAGAAATACAGAGACAAAGGGTGAAGCAGAGACTGAGAGAAAGGTCACCCAGAGACAACTCCACCCAGGGATCCATCCCATATACTGTCACCAAACCCAGACAATATTGTGGATGCCACGAAGAGCATGCTGAGAGGAGACTGATCTAGCTGTCTCCTGAGAGGCTCTGCCAGGGCCTGAGAAATACAGAGTCAGATGCTCTCAACCAACTATTGGGCTGAAAATGGGACCCCCAATGGAAGAGTTAGGAAAAGAACTGAAGGAGCTGAAGTGGTTTTCAACCCCATAGGAAGATCATATCAACCAACCAGATCCCCCAGAGCTCCCAGAGACTAAACCACCAACTAAAGAGTACACATGGACAGACCATGGCTCCAGCTGCATATGTAGCAGAAGATGGCCTTGTCGGGCATCAATGAGGGGAGAGGCCCTTGGCCCTGTGAAGGCTCAGTGCTCCCATGTAGGGGAATGCCAGGTTGGGGAGATGGTAGGGAGTGGGTGGGTGGGGGAACACTCTCATAGAGGGAGGAAAGAAGGGATAGGGGAATCAGGAAAGAAGATAACACTTGAAATGTAAGAAAAGAAAATATCCAATAAAAAAAGAATGAAAAAAAAAGAAAAGAGAAAAACAATGGACCAAGAAGAGCTAGATGGTTTTAGGATAGGGGAGTGATCATAGAGGAAGGGGTAAAGGAAGGGATAGTTTACATGAAAGAACTTATGAAAAAGTTACGTGAAAAATTACTTTTAGAGAAGATTCCTAAATTATATGCAATTTTTTATTATTTTATATAATAATTCCTAAATTATGTATACATATAAACAATTCAAATACAGTTAAACTTACTATACAATATGTCTCTACTATGCAATACAGGTTAACAAATAAAAATTGTAATGATTTTTATTTAGAGGAAAGTACTACTTCTATACGTTCTTGGCCAAGATGTTTCATAGACTCCAAATATGAGGAACTGTTGTCGGGGTTGGGCATTTAGCTCAGTGGTAGAGCACTTGCCTAGCAAATGCAAGGCCCTGGGTTCGGTCCTCAGCTCCAAAAAAAAAAAAAAAAATTAAGTTAAAATGAGGAACTGTTGTCATTGCCCCTAGTTACTGATGTAAATTGACAGTGAGGCCATATTGCTGAAAGCACCATGAACTTGAGTATTAGACATGGAGAATTCAAGCTGCTCTTAGCCTGGAAGTTTCATCACTTCTAACTAGCTACACAGACTACTGGAAGGAAAAATCAATCATCAGTCGTATCCAGCTATGAACCCTGAAGCCTACAGTATCAACCTGCCTGCAAGTATTTTTGCTGTACAACAGTAGCACATGTTCAAATGTGACCACTGGGTTATTGATTGCTTTTAAGACTCATTCCACAAGAGGGAACCCACTGATGATATAGTTACTAGAGCAAGGAACAGATTGCAGGCCTTGTGGCAGAAACTACTATTAGTACTCTGCAAATGGGATATAGGATTAAACTGACTCTTAATAACTTCTTGTTATAGGCATAGATTAGTGCACATCTGATATAGCATCAAAAAATCTGCCTTTTGAAATATATAGCAGTCACCACAGAAAACTACGAATCATCAAGGTACACAAAATGAATGACTTAGAAGTATTCAACTTCAAATGGGATATCTAGATGAAAGCCCATTCTCCAAAAGATAAGGGATTATTGTAGAAGGCAGGGCACAAAGACACCTGAGCCAGTTATACACAGTTTTCTAGACACAATAAGTCAGTTGAACTCAATCCATTCAAACCAAGCTCAAGCCAGAGGAAGTGTCGTCATAGAACAAGGAGGATGAGAACAATGTTCTACCCCTAGCCCATAAGTAATAGTTATTTAGCAACGATTATAACCCAGTGCTAAAGTAAGTGCCTTTCAAGAATTACATGTTATCTCCAAAAGGAATAATGTCACTAACTTAATTTTCCAGATGACAGTACTGACAATCCATGATATGAAACAACTGGCCTATGCTACACAGCTACCAATTGCAGAAGCAGGAGCCAGAAGCAGGAGTAAGAGCTGGTTAAAATATTGGGCCCTAACAGCTCTGCATTACTAACATTTCAAAAGTGTTTGACCTTTTCTTCTAATTATTTAATTGCTTGCCATAATGCCACAAACCAACAACTATCATCATCTATTAACATTCTGGATCATTATTCGGGTAGCTAAGTGTTATGTTTTGATTTCTGAATTCTAATTTAGCTGGATGCTTATATGACTTAACTTTGCAGGTTTTGATTATAGTAATTTAAGGAGATGTGTTTATATTACTATCTGATGTAGAATTTTCATTTTTTTATTTTAGCCTTCATTAGAACAAAAAGAAAGAAGTGCCATGCATGACCCACAAATATACAATTCCAGCCCTTTAATACTAACTTCTATAATGTGAAAAGATCATTACTCTTTTAATATCTACTTAGGGGACAGATACAAGATGAATACAACAAAGGCCCACTATAAAACTAGGAGCTGGAAGTGCCGTGCTTCACTGTGCTGACACGCTCCGGTACTCCTAAACAGCTAACTTACTTTAGGGAAAAATAGATTTCTATTCTCAAAAACAAACTGGAAGTCTCTGGCTCAATGCCCGTCTGGCTCATCCTTGAGAAAACACTATAGAGAATGACTCTCATCATTATCAGCATAATCAATACTTTGAAAAGCTTGCATATCAGCTGCGAGAGAGTAAGAAGTGCACTCTTTTTATTAATCTAAACTTCCATTTTGAGAGGAAGTGACTTTAAGCACTTTGAATTTTTCAGTGTACATTCTGCAGGCTATTGGAACATGATGGTACTTGAAGTATTTTAATGAAAGGTGGTAGTCTCTACTATTTGAAAGAAGATTAACTGTGCGCATGTGCACGTGTGTACAGAGAAAGAGAGAGAGAGAGAGAGAGAGAGAGAGAGAGAGAGAGAGAGAATAAACATATGAAGCAGAAATTATTGCCCCTTGAGGTAGTACACCAAAAAAGTGATTACTTACTTGAGTAATAAAAAATATGAATATCGCTTATTTACCTTATTAGCTTTGCCTAGAGGGCAATGATGGTGTGTGATTTGTTTCCTTCATTTATTCAAATAGCACAAACCAAACTTTTTGCTAGCAAAACAAGAACATCAGCTTATTGAAGCATTTTGTTGAGATTGCTAAGAAAGTGGGTTTTTATTGTTATGCTTACACATGTGCTATGTCAACTTCCTTGTTTTCCTGCTCATTTGCTCTTGTTTTGCCAGTGACAGAAATGCACAAATATATGAAATTGCATGTGGAGACACGAAAGGAACAACAGGAAGCTCTCCAGTCAGTCCTGCTGGAACTTACACATTGAAATTACCTAGAAGCTAGGTAATTATAGAAACCAGTCAATTTAACCACATACTAGCACATGAAATGCCTATTGCAAATATACAGTTTAAGCGTAATTCTGGCTAACCATAATGAAGCATGCATTAGAAGTATACAGTCATGTTTGTACCTAGTAATATGGTAATTTGACATTTAGGAATTTTTTTTAGACTCCTCATCAACAAGACCCCAGAGATACATATTTAAAGGCAAGCGTTTAAGGTATCGGCACTAGATTCTACCAAAGACAGTAAATCCTGATTAAATAAATATGGAGCAGCATACTTCAAAGTATCTATCTATCAAAATAATCTTTTGTAAATAATAGAGTTTATAGTAGAGTGAAATATATCAGAACCTGTCTCAAAGAAAAAAACACATGTACTACAGTACTCTCATGGTCTAGAAATACTAGGATAAAGTCAAAACCTCATTAGAATCAAGGAATAAAATCAGATGCTTTATTAGCAAACACATGTTTTGTTAAAGTTAATTATAACATTTTGCCTGGCTCCTTTCTGTTCTAACAGTATCTTTGGAATACCCATTAGCCCCACTCCCAGAAAATCTTTGAAAACAGCATAGGTATTCTAAGAAGTGTCTTCCTTTTATAAATAAAATAACATAGTTAGCATACACTAGCATGTCTAAGGCCCCCAAGACATACACAGCAGAGGACTGTCTGGTCTAGCCTCAATGAGAGAAGATGCACCTAACCCTTGAGAGTCTTGAAGCCCTCGGGAATGAGGAGGCCTGGTAGATGTGAGGGAATGAGGACATCCTCACGCAGTCGGGGGAGGAGGAATGAGAACAGATGGAGGGCAGACCAGGAGAGTGATAATGACTGAACTGTGAAAAAAGATAAAAGATAGTAAAAAATAACATAATTATGTATGTTTATACTAGTGATGTTCATTAGCATACGTTATCAGGTATTCATTGTTCTGTATTCTTTATTAGATATTTTATTTATTTACATTTGAAGTGTTATCCCCTTTCCTGGTTACCCCTCCGTAAACCCCCTATTCTGTCCCTGTTTCTATGAGGATGCTCCCCCACCCACCCACCCATTCCCACCTCATGGCCCTGGGGAAATGAGCCTTCCTCATAGGACCATGGGCCTCTCCTCCCACTGATACCTGATAAGGCCATCCTCTGCTACATATGCAGCTAGAGACATGTGTCCCTCCATGTGTACTCTTTGCTTGGGTGGTTTAATCTCTGGGAGCTCTAGGGGCTCTGATAGGTTGATATTGTTGTTCTTCCTATGGGGTTGCAAACTCCTCCAGCTCCTGAAGCTCCTTCAGTCCTTTCCCTAACTCCTCCATTGGTGTCCCTGTGCTCAGTCCAATGGTTGGCTCCCAGCATCTGCATCTGTAATTGTCAGACTCTAGCAGAGCCTCTCAGGAGGAAGCTATATCAGGGTCCGGTCAGCAAGAACTTCTTGTCATCAGCAATAGTGTCAAGGTATTGTTTCAGTATATGGGACGGATCCCCAGGTAGGGCAGTCTCAGGTATTCTTTATATTCTTGAGTTTACCTTTGTGTTTTGAAGAAACCTAACTGACCTGATATTCACTATGTCAGTTATTGAACTCATGTCCTGGCAGTCATATTTCATATTAAACAAAAAAAACTCTTTATAGGAATGGACATCCAAACCTATTACTAAGTATCAGCTAATTGTGTTCCTACAACCTTCCTAAAGCCATCATCAAAAAGAAATATACTGGCTTTCCTCTTGATTTTGTCATTCCAAAACCAGAAAAAGAAATGTACTTACTTGTGGTTATAAAATATTGAGGACTTCTACATTTTGGGACATATTTGAAGTATTAAAGTGTCAAGGAGAATAAAACACAGTGAGAATATTTCCACACTTCTATTTGTCTGTGGACCTTCTCCACCTTAAATTCATTGACCAAAACCATAAAAAGATAAAGGAAAAAATCACTACGTAAAAATCCCATGTGTACCATAAATGATCAACAGATGCCTGTAACTCACAGATGATAGCATGACTATTTATATGCATAACAACCTCTACTTATCAGATGATTTATTAAAAATGAGACATACTCCAAGAATTGCAGGAGTAAGGACATGTGCAATATGAATGCCCTTGACACGCTCTTTCTCCTCCAGATCCCCAAGAACAGAACCCTCAAGCTGTGACTCTCTTCTAAACAATTTAGGACATCCTGGTCCAGATGAAAATTACCTGAAGAGTGAGTTCACGTGTCTTCATCCCTCAAAATCCTAGTGGTTCGTGTACTTCAAATAGTACAGGTAAATGAATTGTTTCGGAATTGAGATTTTTGAGTCACTTCAGCAGGCATGAAGACTGTAGACAGCTCTGGCGTGTAAGCTCCTTTATCTACACCATCCTAACATCAGAAGTCCCAGAGCTCCTTCAAATCTTGGTGAAGTGATTTACCAAGAAAATGTTCAAAGGCAAAGCATGTTGACACATACCAGTAATTCAGTAATTCCAATGCTCAGAAGGCTGAGGCAGGAGGATTTTGATGACAGCCCGGGCTACAGAATACATTTTGAAGAACAAACAATCAGGTTTGCTTTTCAAGGTCTAATCAAAATATCAAATCACACACCACAGGGAAAAGGTTAAATGCTTATTTAGCCTTTCTGGAAGGCTTTGGTAAAAGAAGGTAGAATATTTATTATGTCATAAATCTTCCGAAAGAATCTGAGAATGTCCTTTTACATTAGACCATTTTGTTTGTCAAACAAAAGTTAGCCTACCTAGCGAAGCTGTAATTTCTCTAGAAAGAAGCTCCTAAATAAAGTAAAAACAATCTAATAGTTAAAAAAATTGCATTTTGACTTCGAGCTAGGGTTTTCAACAATAGTAATATTCTCTGGCAAACACCTCACTGAAGACCACACATGCTTACCCCATAAACCAAATTTATTGACACTCCCCAAAGTTATCAAAGTCTTCAGAGACCCTAAATTCACCTCAGTCCCAGGGGCTGAAGAAAGATGCTCTGAGAACCTGAACCAAACTCCCCGCTTTTAAGTTTGGGCAAATAAGAGAAATCTGACAGAGTTCTAGCCAAGAACCATGAAAGGAACTCTGTTGCGATACATCATGCTCAACATTTCTCTCATGAAGGAGTTAACACGGGAATACTTCCCTTCTATACCTCTATTAGTGTTTGGCACATCAGGACCACGAGCCAATCTGGGAATAAAGTGAAAAAGAATCAGAAAAGAGATCACACATGGCCAGATGGACTCTAAAGTCAACCTGGAGCGATAAGATGTGATCATGAACTTATAAACAACTTATTCCTGAGATTAGAAATTGAGAGTATAGAGACATATGAACGTACATAAAAACATTTATCAGAGAAGCTCAAGCCATGAACATAATGGGTGCGCCAGACCCACGAAATGGAGCAACTCCCTCATTTGGAGACCATAAAGTGATTGGTATCTACCAGTTCAATGGGAATGGCCAGGCAATGATGGCCAGTCATCTGATTTCAAGAGTCTGTGTCAAAGACTCACAGAGAGAGAACCTTGACGCTCACTGGGTTCTTGCACATCTCACACCCTCCTGCTAATGTAGCATACTCAACTGAGCCTGAACCTGCTGTTCTTGCTCTGGACATAGTTCCGTCCTTTTGTTTGAAGGGCTGACTGCATCTTCCCTCTCTAACACGACTATCCCATAGCCTAAACTTTAGAGCAAATGCTTCTTTCCTGAAGCTGATTTATTCACGATCTTCTTCACACAAGCTCTATTGCATTTCTATCAGCCTATTTTTGAAACCCCTTCAACTCTTCTCCACTTGTACACATTTTGTAATGATACATATGCAGGTAGATGGGCAAGTAGATAAATTATTAATTTATAAAAACTTACTATGGGAAGGGTGGTGTGTGATATGAGAGTTAATACTAGTTATTAATATCAAAATAAAATAACACATATGTACATCAAGTCAACTATGAAGATAAGAAGGATTATCTAGAACATTGCTACCACTAAAACCAATCTATTCTGTGCATTTACTGTTCTTCAATAAATCCTGACACTGAAAACATAGAAAATTGTTCCACTATTTCTAGCACGGCTCATGCCCATATTAATTAGTAAGACTGTTTGAACTGAATTTGCTAGAGCTTACAAAAGAATCATAAAGACTGATTTTTATGAAAAGCACTTAGACTCCATTTAGTTGAATTTTGTCTTTACATATTAAAGTGCCATGTAGTTGCTTTAATAGCCCACCAACAGTGTGACTAATGCAAAAATAAATCTATTTAAATGGGTTTAAATTCAATACTTCACTCTCACATATCATATACATGTAGGTGTCCTATACACTATTCATGCTTCATACATTCACTTCTGTGGTAGCTTCAGAATCTGTTCAGACTTTCTACTGTTCTAGAGTAGAACATCCAACACTTACCTATTTATATTTTCTGATAAGAATAGCATAAAAATAGCTCATCATTTCAAATCATTACAACAGAAAACATGAGATTTTTCCCTCTTGCTTCTTTCAGTTTAATTAAACTTGGTCAAAACTGAAAACCAGTGACTACACAGACTCTCTCTTGGAGGTAGGACTGTGTACCAATTAGCAGTGACTCAGTACCAGTCTCCTCTACAGCTTACAATACAAGAGGAATAGCCAATTTCCATGAATGAACAGAGCAAATACTTTTGTGTGTCTACTCACCTCACACCTACAATATATCCTGTCCTCTCTCAAGTCTTAGCAATATCGGCAAAGTCACTTATTGGATTTTTTCAACCTTTCAATTTCACTGTCAACCCATTTATAGTCCACTGGAGTCACTGGTAGAGCTCACTTTTTTCCTTGTAAATGTTGCACATAGTTGGAAATATTCCACTAAAGTTACTACTTTGAGCACATAATCCCTTTATTCAGAAAATTCTGCCAGTTTGTCTACGGATGACAAGATTCAAACTCTTTCACTTGTAAATTCTTCTACTGTCTTCCCCTAAGATACAGAAAGATACTCATCTTCACATATTCTTTGGTTTATTGTTTAGCAGATATTCAAAGAAAGATCAAACTATTATAGGTTTGGGCTGAACCAATATTCATCAATGTATGAATTTTATATGTAAAAATTAATTTCAATCTGGAGTACTACGTCCAAGAATCTTTTTCCCATCGCTGCTGTCATGTCACCTTGTATAGTGCATGCAGTTTGCAGGACTCCTCTCTTTCATCCATGTTCGCTCCTTAAGTGTGAGCTTATATCCTTCCAGTCCATCTCTACAGACACCATAACTCACACTACAGTAAAAATGAAGATCATTTTAAACACAGCTTAGAACTTCCTTTTGAACACGGAAGAACTTCCTTTTTTTTCTTCATATGTATTTATTACAAAATACTTAGAAAAATACCATAGAAAGACTAGACAGAGCAGGACAACACAGTGCTGTAAGTTTAGTTTCGTTCATCCATTTTTTGGAAAGAAATTTAATTTTATCCACCTAGGAGTGACTAGCTTCTAACTTCTGTATAGTAGAAAAGTTGCAAATGCAAAGAGACACAGGAAGCTTCTTTCTGGGACTGAAAAACATGGTGATGCTTCAGCAGAAGTGGTGCCCCGAATGTCAAAGATAAACAGGAAAGATTGGTTCTTAGAAGGAGAACCGAAACACATGAGTCATTGTCTCTTTATAAGACTAAGCACCTCTGTGCACCTCAGCCTTGCCTGACTTGAACTTGTGATCTCCCTCTCTCAATCTCCTGAACATTATAGCTGTATAACACTGTGGCTATATGGTCTAAGATAATGTGCATTCTCTTCATGGACTTGATATATGTTTGCATATTTTTCTCTAAGATAATCGCTGTACATGCTAACGATACCCTTAAACTATTATAAGTGCTATTTTTCAATGAAGAAACTGCTGGGGTTAGGCAGTAAAGCTCAGTAGGAGAGGAGTGCAGAAGGCAGGTTTGGAATGAAGAGTAACTTAGGCAAGCACTGGAAACAACATAAATTAGAAGCAAGGATTAGAGTTGAGCAGGAAAGAAAAGTTTAAGTAAGTTAATAACTAAGCAAGTTGTCAAAGTAACAAATATTCCTCTAAAATTTTGAAATGAAAAAATGAAGGCACAGAAAAGCCCACCATCCTGATCGTCCCAAGTATTACTACCACCACATAGTGCATTGTGCGACAGGGCTGATCATGCATGGACTCCGCCTCCACAGTCCCAGAGACAAAGGCAGTGCCTGCTGCTAAGCTCCCCATGTAAATTTCCGAATTCGCTCTAATAGTCATTTGAATTGTCACAGTATAAATTATGGACTGGAAAGACATTTTCAAGTCAAATGATTTAAACTACAATACCTGGACTCAAAGCGAGCATTAAAATTATTTTATTTCTACAGGAATGGGGGAAAAAAGAAAACCTTGAATTCAAATGACCTTTTATTTCCATTATAATAATGTGTCTGTGGTGTGCACACAGATATTCACAGCTGTGACTTCGATTCTTTTGTTTAGGTAAAATCCTTGCTAATACTTTAAAAAATTGCAACCCCTGGTGCTTTTTGGATAAGCCATTTTGTTAACTAGTGTAGAATCCAAAATAGATGGAAGTTATGACTTTTCCCTTAGACAGTCATGTGTCACACCTGTAGAGAAAATGCAAATCTGCAAAACTGTATGCCTCCACAGAATACCATAAAACTCAAAATATGGAGAATTGATTTTTAAGTATTTCATTAGTAGTTCTGCAGCCAGTTTGAAGTCAAATCATGAGGCATAATGGCAGGAGCCAGAGATGTAAGAGAAACTCCAGCCATGATACAACACTAAAACCCTGAGGCAGACATTGGCCTATGCGAGAAGGGATGGTTTCTGTGGAGAAGGGTAATGGTTACATTTGAAGAAGTATATCGAAAGAAAAGTTAATGAGTGGACAGCATTAGATGATGAAGGAATGGTTTGGCTGTAATATAATAGGCAGCAATGATACAACAGGCTTTAAAACAGGAGTACTTTATATGGGTACTGAAATCTTGTTTGAGAAATGCATAGAGGGAATAAGGCTGGGGTTAGGCAGTGAAGCTCAGTAGGAGAGGAGGCAGGTTTGGAATGAAGAGTAATGTAGGCAAGCACTGCAAACAACATAAATTAGAAGCAAGGATTAGAGGTGACTGGGAAAGAAAAGTTTAAGTAAGCTAATAACTAAACGAGCTGTAAAAGTGACAACTATTCCTCTAAAATTTTGAAATGAAAAAATATAGAGTGATTATATCCATAGAGGGTGATGATGAATCAGCAAAAAATATGTTCTGGCTTCATATTATTTATATCACAAATGAATAACCAAGAGTTGAGAACAGTATGCTGTTAATATATATCCCGCACATAAATATATGTATACATATACATGTATCAAGATACATGGGGTCAAATAAATAACTAAATTCTGACTGTAACCAAGTGTTTTTATTATTTGTTTGCTTGCAGTTATTTGCATGATGTAACTGTGTTTATGTCCATATGTGCACATGTGCCATGTTACATGTATGGCAATCAGAGAACGACTTTTGCTCAATTCTTTCCACTATGATTATTCTGGGGCTCAAGCCCATGTCATCAAGCTTAGTGGCAAACACTTTTATCTGTGAGCCATCATTGCAGCCCTTGACAAAGTCATCATGTTCTGTAAAATTTTATTATCGTTTACTTTGGGAATTTGTGAATAAAGGATCTAAATTATTGTGAAATACATATGTGACTTTAAGTAGACAGTTCTTTCTAGTCAATCAGAGCTCAGCAATTGAGAATGCTGGAAGAATCTTAGAGAGTTTATTGTCCTTTTAGGATAGGAAAATAAGGAGCAATATTCCAAAGGAGCAATTGTCTTTAAATTGGAACACCAGGAAAAACTGGGTTTCTCCTGGAGTAGTTTATTTCTCATTCTAAAAGACTGATAATGTTGACTAATTTTGTGCTTCATCTCCAGGAACTATTTGAAAACCCATGGAATTCACACAATGCACCAGTGCTCTATACCCAACCAAAGGTGGTTCATATTCATCATGGTATGTGTTCTATGTATTCAATGCTACCGCATCTATTTCTAGAAACTACTGCCAATCTACAAAGCAGGTGAAGCATAATAACGGATCAGCCTAAGCCCTAAGTTCCTAATCAAGAAATCGCACATGATCACAATTAAGCACCAGCACCTCTCTGCAAGATATTTTTCATTATCACCAAAAATAAAGACATACAAATCTTTGTTTTAGTTGTTCTAATTTCAGTATTCATTCTTCAATCCGTTAAACATACATTGTTCTAGATACAAAAGGAGAATATAGATGATATATCACACATCATATGTCAATCATATATAATGTATCGTGTATCATATAGTATACAATGTATATAATGTATAATCTGATAATATATATAAACATATATAAGGGCCAACTTCCAAATAGCCTAACATTATTCTGGAGCTGATCACGTTAATATTGGCTATGATAATGCAAACTGTGGATAATTTCTATGTCTTAAAAAATCTTTGCATTGTTTTATATTTCATTCACCTGTTTTTTAAAGAACAGAAGCTATACTTATGTTATAAGCATATTTTGCAAGCATAATGAGATTCCAATTCTCTCCCTGTACCTTGAAACAACATATGTATTTCTGTAGCATCTGGGACGTATCAGTGAAATGAAAAAATGGGACAGAATTCCTCTCAATTCATATAAAGATAAATAATGCATATAACATGATTAGAAGAAGAGTTGAGCGTATTAAGCTCTTTGTAAATGTTCCCATTCCTTTAACAATTACTAAACTTAATATTACCAATCGTTCTCTTTCTATAGTTTGTATTTTCAGGAGATATGGTTGAAACAGCCTATGACCTCATTTGTCTGGAGATAGCCGAAGTACAAAGTGCTTAAAATTCTATGTATAATTTGCAATGTAATTTTCACATTGCATGGCAATAGCTATGTTCATTAACATCACTCTTTAACAGTAACTGGTACAGCTTGCTGATCACTCTCTTTTGATTCCTAGGGGAGTGAGGGTCATTTTCATTTTTGACAGGCCTAAGACAGCAGGCTATCCATTATTAAAGCAAGCATCTGGCCCTTGTTGTTAATAATGGGTTGTTTACAATCTAAGGACAAGCTAGGAGTTTCTTTCCCTAGGGAGTTAAACAAGGTCGAAATGTGTTAATCTGCCTTTATCCCTACTTACACAGTGATTTACAAGATGGGTTAAGTGTGCCTTTGTAATAACAGTCTTTCATTATGATTGTGTGTAAGTTGCATGTAGGAAAAACCAAGAACAATCAGGCCTTCATTTTCCAGCCTTGCCTTGCTGGCTTTTTTTTCCCCCTCTCTTTGGGTTTTGAATGCAAAATTACTTCCTTAAACACATCTACATCCTGTGAATGTGTAAAGCAACTTGTAGTTCATAGAACTCACACTCTAAAGGGAATGATGGTGGTTTAAAAGCAGTACCATGTTTGCCAAAGTGCTGAACTGAAAAAGCACAGTTGGGAAGAGAGGTCATGCTGACTCGGAACAGGAAAGGGATCAGGAGTTGCTGATCTGCTGCCTGCCCCTGCCCTTAGAGACCAGCTAATCTTCACAGTGGCTTTCTGTTTCTGCTTCCTGCTCTTCGTCAAAAAATCATGAAGGTGAATAAGATCAATTCAAAGTTCAATCTGAAATTAAGGAAAAGGCTATGTTGGGTTTCCCTTCCCTGATGATCATACTATGCCTCCACTCCCCAAATATCCTTCTTAATTTCTTATTTAGAGAACTAGGGTTTCCCTGGTTTTAGCCTCTTCACCTTTAATTTTCAAGCCATCCCCATCTCCCAATCAAAAAGATAAATTGAATACCACTAGAGCACTAAATGATTTACTTTAAATAAATGCTCCTTTCCTATGTATGTGAAAGGATTTATTTGTTCCTTCTTTGAAACTGTCCTACATCACAGAGTCTCTTCAAAAAACAAACAAAAAAAAAAAACCAGTTTGTTCTGGCTGTCCCCAATTACAGGGCAGTCAAGGGCAGATTTCTAATCTTCTGTATGGTAGATTTCGGTCTAACAACTTGCAGAGAACTCAACATCATTCTAGTACTGGATTTCTATATTTGTCCTTGGTAGAAGTCAGAGTCTGTATCCATCAGCTTCAAACATGTACAACCCACTACTCTATGGAATCAAATGTCCACTGGCTCATATCTGCCAATACCCAAGTCATAATGGTAACGGACAATCCTAGATTAGAAAGAAAAGTGATTCAAGTGAGTGCATTTCAATTCCCAAAGAACCAGTCTCTGTTCACCAATTCACAGACGCTGATTAAGAAAACTGTTAAAAACATAATAGAATACTATTAGAAAACATACCAATATCAATGACCTTTTTAAAAGCAATAAAAGTTAATAAGACAGTCCAGATGATGAGATAAAACTTATGATTGTGAATGTGGTGAGATTCTTGGTTTCATTCAAAATAGAATCAATCACAATTAATTATTACTATATATTCATTTCTTTTGGAGAACACACACACTTTGCTTATCTGTGGATAACTTTAAAAATGACATCCAATGGTTGCAGCTAACCATTGGACTGAACAAGGGGACCCCAATGGAGGAGTTAGAGAAAAGACTAAAGGAGATGAAAGGGTTTGCAGTAACATAGGAAGAACAACAATATCAGTCAACTAGACTCCACCAGAACTCCCAGTGACTAAACCACCAACCAATGAATACACATGAAGGAACCCATGACTGCAGCTACACATGTGGCAGAGGATGGCATTATCCAGCATCAGTTGGAGGAAAAGCCCTTGCTCCTGTGAAGGTTCGTTTCCCCAATGTAGGGTAATGACAGGGTGTTGAGGTTGGAGTAGGCAGGTAGGAATGGGAACACAATCAAGGAAAGGGAGGGGTATGAGAGATGGGGAAAAGGTGATAACATTTGAAATGTAAATACATAAATTATCTAAGAAAAATAACATTATAATAAAAAAATCCAAGCAGCACAATAGACACACAAAATCTTCAAGTCTCATTCTGAGTTAAAGATTAAGGTTTTTTCAGTTGTCCAGCCCACACTCAGCTCCTTTAGCCATTTTCTGTAGGTTCAAATAAAAAGTCTATGTAAATCTTAGCTGACACTTCCCTGGAATGCTGGGTCCTTAATCGAACTGACACTGACTTTCTTCACTTCCTAAAAAAATCCCTTGATCTCTCCATCCAGACACCCTTAATAAGGGGCCTGTAAGTCAGAAAATTTAGTTTCCTATGCCATTCATTAATTCAAATCTTTAGTCCTTAAACTCAGAGTAAGTTTGTTTGAAACCTTTCATTGTCTGATATAAAAAACAACATATTGCAATTTCATATTCCCAAAGTTCCTAATGATTTTTTCCTCTGTAGCTACCATGGTGGTGGTTAAAACTATTATGACAACTAAAAGAACTGTATCAATTGCAACAATTTTCTGACCCATTAAATTCTGCCACATTAGATTACAAAAGAACATAAAAGATGAATTTTCTCATATTTCATTTTTATCCCAAGATATCTAATGTTCCTTTTTTGATACTATGACTGATGTTAATATCCATTTTACATTTCAAGAAGAAGTTGAGAGGATAATTGTGTTTTATTGTTATCAATTGAGGAACCATCTCATTAATCCACAATGTTAGTGTTCATTTCTTTACTTAAACTACAACTGCACACACCCAGACATCAGAGAACAACCTGCAAGAACTCGTTCTCCGCTTTCATCATGTCGTTCCTAGGGACTGAAATCAAATCATCAGGCTTAAGTACAACATCTTCTTCCTATGTAACCTGTCTTGCTGGCCCTCAAAACTCTGTATCTATATCTCTGGTATCTGATGGTTAAGATCCTTATAAACTGGGTTGGGGATTTAGCTCAGTGGTAGAGCGCTTGCCTAGCAAGCGCAAGGCCCTGGGTTCAGTCCCCAGCTCCAAAAAAAAAAAAAAAAAAAAAAAAAAAGAAAAGAAAAAAAAAAAAGAAAAAAGAAAAAAAAAGAAAAAAAAGATCCTTATAAACTGAGTATACCAGTGTATGTGGAGAGACAAGACATAAGGGAACAAAGTGCAGGTAGCCTGGGCTACATTGTTAGTTCCAGGAGCTAACCTCGGCTACAGAGATCAAAGACCGAATGGAAAGTAAGTTGTTTTTATATTTCTTTGTTGCACAAAATAGCCCATGTTCAGTCACAAGTTGTTAAAAAATAATAGCCTTCCTGGATGGTGTGCAGAAAAAGTTATCAGTAGTAAAACTCAGAGAAAGCATCATTTTTAAAAAAAAAAAACCTTAATGAAAGAAAATGTACAAGACTTATTAATGAATAATATTATCTAGAAAAGTCAAGGCTAACAGTTTCAGACTATAAATAAATAAACTCCTTAAACTTCTTAAAAAGTATTTCTAACTTCATTTTCTAAAAGGAACCTAGACAAGTCTGGCGTATAAATGGCACTAGTAAAACATAAACACACTATTTTTAAGAATGTAGAAAAATGATGCATTCATTTCTAGAAAGATTCTTATAAGGAATATGAATGGAAGGGGCTTCAAATGGATGCTCTGCACTTACTGCTAACATCAGAGAAAGAAACCTTAATCGAGCATACTCACAGCACCTATAAGTATATTTGTATTATTTTATTTTATGTTTTCTTTCACTGGTGGGGAAATTTGTATTTAGGCTTTATATTGTGTGCTTTTCATGTTATCTTTCAAACTTGTTTTTTTCTCCATGTCTTTATCTATTCTTGAGGCAGTGTGTGTTCACACACCTAGATATCAGAGAACAACCTGCAAAAACTCATTCTTTACTTTAATCATGTGATTCCTAAGGATCATCAAACCTAACATCTTCTTCCTACATAACCTGTCTTGCTGGTCCTCAAAGCTCTGTTTGGCAGAAGTTGCATTACTACTAAAAAGGAGGGGGGAATATTTTAATAATTCTGGTGCGTAGTTAAGTTAATCCAAAGTATTTCCCTTGTCGCTCATCTAAACATGGTTTTGCACCCATCCTCCAGCCTGAGTTGAAGCTGCAGGTAACCGCTCAGTGGGAGGAGCAATGCTTTCCAAATGTTTCATACCATGCGTAGAAAATGAGACTGCTGTGTTCTAACTGCCCCAGACCAACTAATTTGAAAACTCACATTTAAATTCCAGTATGAGTTTCTGTCATAGGGGGAAAAAGTGTGATGTTTCAATTCCTGTTAATACTTGAAAATCAATATCAATGTGTTTTTTTTCTGTGTCTCAAGTATTATGATAAACAGAAAATAAATGTGTGGCTAGGGAGATGGGTTAAGTACCTGCCACTCATTTCTGATGACTGTCTACCAAAAAGGCAAGTTCTGGGTTCAGTTAGAAGTCCTCCTCAATAAGTAAAAGTCAAGAGTGGATGAGTAAAACACCTGCTGATGACAATCTCCTGCCTCAACTCTCAGGGCCAAGTAAGTGCACACTTACACACTTATATACATGCATTTATCAAACAGGCAAACATGTACACAAACTTATATGTGTAACCTGTGAGGAAGCAGTCTTAAACTACTAATGCCTACTTTAGTTTAGAATTCTTTCTTTTTTTTGCCTTATTTATACTGTTTCTTTCTTGCATGGTGCTAAGAAAATACAGGTTTTTCTGGATTATTTTTTAATAATGTTAAATCATTTTATGGTATTACATATTTATAGGTAATTGCACTATATAGCTAAAACAGTAAACAAGTCATTTTATGCACTTGATAAAACTTAGAATATTCTTAAAATGTATAAAATAATCTGAATTTAAAAGTTTAAATTAAATATCTTACAATAAATAACTACAGTCTAAAATAATGTTATTTATTATGCGAGATAAGTTGGTTTACTTATACAAATGTTCCATATGGCATTGCAAAATCTATTCTTCACATCTAATTCTATTATATACACTAATATACTTTGTGGTATAATGACTAGTAATTTTCAACTAATCCAGTATCTACTCAAATTTGTTAACTACTTTATAGATATCTCTTAATCTCTTCATTGATTGACCTGTATTCTTTGTTCAAATCCTGCTTTAGTTCTAATCACTAGGAATTGCTTGCATTGATTTTCAGTATCACCTATAAATCAGAAAGGACATACTTGAAATGACTGTAGTTGAAATAACTGCCCTAATTTTTGAAAAGGAGAATGGCCCTAATTAAGTAAGTGGCTACAATTGAGACCTGTCCATTAGCAGTAATAGGAATGGTTACAATTTGTCGACATCAATGGCACTGTGTTCTAAACTTTTGAAATTTAAAAATTCAAAATGAAAGAGGAGAAAGGCCGGCATTAACTTGCTGAGAGTCTTTAAAACTTGAGACTTACCAGGGTTTGACTTTAGGAGAATACTTTGAATTGTTATTGCTTTAGAATTAGAGAAACATTAAATAGAAAGCACGGGCTCTTTGCATTTACTCCAGTCTACACATTACAGAACGGCTTCCATGCGAAGCCAATCTCTGTGCATGAGTTTTTATCACAGAATAAAAAAGAAACTACAAAATATTCTAAATGTTACACTAAAGATGTATTGAGGACTTTAGTCCAGTTCTTGGATGGTGACATCTGCATTATCTTCAAGCCAATGCATAATATACTATCCACAAAGGGAACTGGATTTTCTTGACGTTGGAAGATGAAAATTCTTCTAGAACATAGTCAGAACATAAAACAATGCCATGTTTATGTTCTATCATATTCTACTGATCAAAGGGAACTACATGCAGATGAGAAAGAGTTGATTACATAAGATGACACTAAAGAATGTATCCATACACCTTATATATTATGTATGCAATACTGCACACCCACAGGTGTGTGTGTGTGTGTGTGTGTGTGTGTGTGTGTGTATTCTGCATAATGTATGCTGTGCAGCATAGGCTCAAGATTACCTACAATCAGCTTACACAATATAAATTTTGATGACCTACCTATCCTACCTGATGTCACAGAAAATCTATGGTAGAGAATATACACTTTCTCAAGCAAGTTTTGATGGATCCTGCTTGAAAACCCACCAAATGGGAAGTTGAGTCAGGAGAATTACGAATTTGAGGCCAGCCTAAGCTGTATACTGAGTTTCAGGCCACAAATCTGAGCTATAGTTTATATCTACGTACACTCATCAGCATTTTATTTTCTGTGCAAGAATACCTCTTCCCACATCTGTCATATCCTCACTCATTTTCCCAAACTACTAAGATTCACCTTAAAGTTCTTCAAGCATCTGTTACCCTATATCTAGAACAAAAGTCTTCCATCTTCTCAATAGAGAAGGTGGTCATCTTGATTCGGATTTCCCCAGAAACCAACAAAGAGGTTTATTTTGATATGGACACTGATAACAACAGTCAGTAGGGCCATAAAGTCCACCATATGAAGACAGTAACTATTGTATGCAAGTAGAATTGTATTGGATACAATATAGTAAACTGTTTTAAATTATTCTATTCAAGAAGAAAAGTACTACCACACTTATTTTAAAAAAAAACAAAAAACAAAAAACAACTCCCAATTTGTTCATCGTCACTCTGGCCACCTCTTCTCCACCCACGGTCCAGTGTGCTCCCAGAATTACTGGGCAAGAATGACTGAGGGAGGGGATTCAGAAGGCATTTGTAGAAGGAAGTCTAAAGAATATGACCAGAGACCACAATGCATCTGTTGGTAGAGACAGACTGCATACTACGACATGGAAGTGATACCTTCCTCAACTCCTTAGGGATTGAATCAACACATACCACAGAGTAAGCTAAGGTTGCTGCTCTGACTGAATGGCAAAGAGGAACGTGTGCTCTCAGCAAACAGAAATGACATGGCACACTTACTCATAAGAGTTTAAGATCCTAAAAAGTCGAGGAAGAGAGAAGTACAACTGTGAGTTTTATGTAAAAGAACCAACAGTAAGAATCCAAATCAGGGTAGGTGCCAAGTAAGCAATGTAAACTCACTGAAACAGCCATTTAATTATCTAGCTAACTCCAGTTAACACCAATTAACACCTTCATTTAGATTCATGGCCAATAAACCGATAATGAGGTCTTCAAACTTCTAAGCAATATGCAAGGTTTTGCCTAGGAAGAGATTCTATGTAAACAGTACCTTCCACAAATCATCCATGCCTACGTCACTAAGTTACTAAAGTAAGGCCAGGAAAGATACTCATCTCTGAAGTCCAAGACGGATTCCCGGGAATACTGCAATATGAGTTAGTGCTGGAAACTGAGAAGGTGAGGGAAAAAGCAGAAGGCATATTGCCTAGTGAATGCAAGAGGTACTTCAGATTGGACCAATAATGGACCTTTCATCTAATTCAAATAGAACATCAATGCCTAACTGAACTTCGGGGAATTATTTAATCTTCATTGAGACCTTAGTTATACATACTTAAAAGCAAGAAAATGTGGCATGTGATACGTGAAATTACCATTCAAAAAAATTCAATGAAACAAAAAGTGTGCAGAAAAATTATCCAAAGCATCTTGTAACCAAAATCGGACGAAGCTTTAATGCCATTGATAAAACACATGAGCAATGTTTTGCTAGTAATAAATATTTCAGCTTTGAAACATCGCTTTGAGATACACATTATTTAGTTGAAAAAATAGGCGAATCACACTCCAAGAACCTCTGTTCCGTGTATTTTCTATCCCAAGCGTTCTTGCTTCACTAACTACCTGTTACATATTTAAACCAATTGCCCACCTGAACGCCAAATATTTAAACAGTGGAAATTCCCAATGGTGAGCAGCATCTAGTTGAGACAGCACTGACAAGGAGTGAGAAAGTGGGTGCAGGAGATTTTGAGTTTCTACTGTGGTTTTTTTCAATCACTTGGATACATTTACGGGGTGGATTAGCTACACTAGGGAAATATTTGACACTGCAACTGCGTGCCATTTGGATGCGACTGTACCTCTGCTTGCAGCCTCACACACAACCAGGGAAGCACAGATAGACAAAGAATATCGAATAAATGCAACAAATGATTCTCAAGAATGAAAAAGTACAAAGAAAAGGAGTTCCTTGTCCACAGCAACTGCTCTACAGTGTTAAAATGGAGAGATGTAGAATCCCTTCTACTCCCTCAGTGCTGGTCTCCCTTTCCCTCCATCCCCTCCACAGCTCTCCAGTCCTGTCCGCTTCCAGCAGTATTTGTGGAACGGTGCACCATGCCACTCACCTGTCATCATTCTGCCAGCCTTGGTCCCCTAGCAGCAAATCACGGAATCTGTACCTGGGAGGCAGAGGGGGTACTTCGCTCTCCAAATCAACCATCCTTTCTTAAGGAATGGGCAACATCCAACAAGGGATGGAGGAGGGCAGAAAGGGCCAGCAAGCCCTGCGGAGGGGGTTGCCGTGCTGGGGAGGGTGGGAGAAGGGCCGGGGGATGGGGGGACCCGGAGGGGGAGGGGTCGTTCGGCCGGAAGCTGAGACTGGAAAGGGGTGGCTCCTCTTCCCCGAGGGTGTGATGGGGATGATGCAAACCGAGCCCAGGAGCAAAAGTCTGGCTGCGACTTGAACCAGCGCTGCCAAGGAACCGCCCCCAAGCTCGGCGCCGCCTCTGGTTCCTAGAACCGGGGGGAGGCGGGGATGCAAAAGTTACTTCACCGACAAAAAAAGAACAGAAAAAAAAAAAAGAAAGAAAAGGAAAAGAAAATTCGCGCGGTGCCTAGAAAGAGGGCAGGTGGTGGGTGTGAGCACCGCGTGATGGCTAGGCACTTTCCTGAAAGGCAAGGACCAGAGCCTCCCACTAGGGCATCCCCGACCGCAGCTCTTTCGCCAGAAGAGCAAGCACTGGGCGCAGCCGGGCGAAGGCGGTGGGC
Organism: Rattus norvegicus; assembly: GCF_021556685.1. Classification (NCBI taxonomy): domain Eukaryota; kingdom Metazoa; phylum Chordata; class Mammalia; order Rodentia; family Muridae; genus Rattus; species Rattus norvegicus. The sequence continues at coordinate 54,214,696 of NC_141546.1, read as the reverse complement.
TCAGGCTCTCCCGGTACAGGTCTTTCCTAGCAGTTGTTGAAGGCCCAGCCAATGAGCCTCCCCCTCATTAGCATAACACAGTGACGGCAGGAGGGTGCCTTGGGGACAACCAATGGGGGCGAGCTCTTTCGCAGATTCCAGAGCTCCAGACCCTTCCTGGGAAGTGGATGAGGGGTCCGGGAAAGGTTGCCAGGTATCACCAGCACCCAGGCTGTGGTCGCCTTCAGCTTCTGTGTGCACAGTGGAAATGGCTTGTTTCTGCAGAGGGAATCCCCGCTCTCAGCCTGAGGAAAGTCCTCTCCCCCGCCCCTTCTTGGTTCTAAGAAAAAGGTGGTGTTTCCCTGGTCTGAGGAAAATTGCAGGGCACCCTTATGCAGAAGCTGAAGAGAAATCTTTAAATAAGATCGCCCCCACCCCGCAAGCAAGGCAGGACTCTACTGAACAACTGCTGTAGGTGTGGGCTCCAGGGGCTGATGTACCTCTGTAGGAGCGCTTCACAAGGTCAGAGGAGGAAGAGAGCTCAGGACCCACAGCTGGCTTTTCAGCAGCTTCCTCATCTTCTCTGATACCTACTACCCTGTTCTAATTGAACACCTTGGTTTTTTCGTTCAGGAAGAGATACCCCAGGATTCTCTCTAACAGAAGTAGACACAACCCAACAGTACCTCAGGAAAGCAATAAACGCACCTCTCCTGGGGTCAAGAAACAGGAAAATTAATCAGGCCTCTGCTATCTTAAACTGAGAGGAGGAGTAGAAAACGGAAAAGTAAGGACCAAGTAAAGTTCTTTGTTTTGGTTTTCTTTGGTTTTGGGTGATTTGTTAGTTGGTTGGTTGGTTGATTTTTTTTTTTTAAGTTTCCTTATCAAGGAAATAGTAATTAATTCCTTTTGATTAGTTCTTAGTGGAGTTCATTTTGCAGAGAATCCACAAAGGAGCTGAAATGCAGAAAGAAATCAACACCGGTGCGATAACCGATGAGTTAATAGCAGCAAACAGTTGTTGTTTCTCACTTCCTGCTCATTCATCTAGAACAAGCAGATAATTCTTACCTCCTTTAGATTTCCTGACTCTCCCAGCTGAGGTGAATGTGTAACCTTCTTCCTTTGAAGCCTCCAAACGTCATTACGTTAGTGGTGTTTACCACATTCTGACTTCTTGAGTGATTATCTGTATGTTTTTAATGTCTTTTTTGTTCAGTGCCTTCAGAATAGACACAGAGCTTGCCCCCAAAATGCATTGCGATACTGACAAACAGCATGCTAGACTCAGAGTACGTGATATTGTAAGTTAGAGCGCTTTTCTTATTCTGCACTTTTATGACAATCTTAGTTGATACCTGAGTGATCAGATAACAGTGCTGGATAGAGCATCTCTGTCAAAAAGAATAAGGAAAAACCTGCTTAACTCCTAGAGTCACACACAGCTAGCCGTGAAGGACACTGATTGCTATGAAGTTTCCTAATGTGCTCAGTCAAAACAGACAGAACTGTGATAAGAGCATGCCAATTTTCTCTGTACCATAAAACTTTGATCAGAGTTTAAAATCTCCCAATACTCCAACTTTAGAAAAAAGATCTTAAAAGATAGCTACATTAAAAAAAAAAAACCCACTATTCTGAGATTCTTAAAATACAGCAATCATGGCTATGAAAACTTAAATTTATAATTAAGAGATCTTTTGCTCTATTTTACTCAACTTTTTTGACAGACTTTTTCTTTTGTCATTAATTTTGGCTTCTAGTTCTCCTACCTTCCCTTCACACTGCTATTCCTTTGTTTCTTATCTTGTCAAAGGCATCCCCTGCTGTTATAACCTATTATCCTGTTCCAAGCTTTAACTTGGTTTCTGACTTCACTGTGTGCTTGCAGTCTCTTATCTATTCACTTTCTCTGTGTGTATAGGAATCTCTGCTATGGCCTGAGATCCAGGAAATAAATTTAAACTTGATGTTGTCCAATATATAACTATATAATTATAATCCCAACCGGTTTCCCTATATAACTCCGACTGTAGATGAATAGCAATAGAAGAGAGTGTTCTCTCTCTCTCTCTCTCTCTCTCCACACACACACACACACACACACACACACACACACACACACATCAGTAGAGGAGATCAGTCTCACACACATACACATACATAAACAATAAAGGAGATTATTCACCTACAAACAACAGAGGAGATTGGCCACAAGCATAGCACACAAAAGTATTCTCAAAAATTATGCTAATAAAGATTACCAACATGAATGTTTATAATTTCATAGTTTTTGAAAAATGACTTGTACTTTCTAAAAGACACATTTGAAGATGTTTTTCAATCTCTTTTTATATGACTAACAAACATTATTTTTAAAAATTTCTGCTTTCCAATATGTTGATTATACAAATTTTTATTGGATATTTTTATTTACATTTCAAATGATATTCTCTTTCCCTGTTTCCTGTCCATAAACCCCCTAGCCCAACCCCCCCCTCTTCTTCTATGAGGGTCTTCCCACCACCCAACCATCCACCCCTCTCTGCCTCCCTGGCCTGACATTTCCCTAAACTGGGGGTCCAATCTTGGTAGGACCAAGGGCTTGCCCTCCTACTTGTGCCCAACAAGGCCATCCTCTACTACATATGCAGCTGGAGCCATAGGTCTGGCCATGTGTACTCTTTGGATGGTGGTTTACTCCCTTTGAGCTCTGGTTGTTGATGTTGTTGTTCTTATGGGGTTGCAAGCCCCTTAAGCTCCTTCAATCCGTTCTCTAATTCCTACAATGGAGACCTAGTTCTCAGTTCAATGATTGGCTGTGAGCATTTGCCTCTGTATTTGTCATGCTCTGGCACAGCCTCTCAGGAGACAGCTATATCAGGCTCCTGTCAGAATGCACTTCTTGGCATCAGCAATATTGTCTGGGTTTGGTTGTGGTATGGATATGGCCTGGATCCCCAGGTAGGGCAGGTTCTAAATGGCCTTTCCTCCAGTCTCTCCTTCTAGTATGCAGGCAAAGATGCTATTCATTCAGATAATACCTTCAAGGTATATAACATAACCATGTGAATGTGTTCTATTCTAAGCAGTGACTTTGACATCATCGTAATCTAACAGCTAAAGGAGTACAGTGGTGCAGGACTGACTATGCAGGAGTGCTGACTGTGGAGTGTGAAGGATCTCAGCAGTCACTAAAACGGGCTTTTGAGCCCATAGGGACACCTGATTCTGATTTGGAAAATTAAAAAGAAAGACCTTGTGATAAAGCAGCTGATGTTTATAATGATGAATGAAAAACGAGTGGAGACTTGGAGACAGGAGAGGGAGAAGATCCTAGAATAATAGCTAGAAGAAGGTCCTGGTGATGGGCTAGGGAGATGACTGAGATTAACTGTGCTTGCACCATAAGTGTAAAGACCTGAGTTTGATTCCCACAACCACAATAAAAGCTAGGCAAAGCCATGCATGTTTACAAGCCTAGGTGTGCAGTGCCAGCAAGAAGTTTGGTGCTTACTTACCACCTGCCTAGCACTAGGTTCAATGAGAAGCCCTGTCTCTTGAAAATACCACATAGTTATAGAGTACCAGCCAGCATATCTGCACACATATCACACATATACATAGGATCGATTTATATTAAACAGAAGGTATGATGAATACTAGTAAATGGGAAATTATCAAATAGTTTGAGTAGAGGTGTGTATTTAGCTAGAAACGGGGCAGAAACTAGGTCCAGAAAAGAGCAAAAAATGTCCAGCTATGAGACTCATTTTAAGTATCCTTTCTGACAGACTTTGAATCGATGAAAGTAAGTCTCATATAAAAACAAACAAGCAAACAAACAAACAGAAAACCCTTTTCCTTGCAGCAGTGGAATCAGCTATTTGACAAGGTAAACAGGAATGGATGGCAGAAGACTAGGAGCTCTGCTATGTTTCAGGTGAAATAAGGCCATTGTCAGAAACAACGATAATATGACTCAGATAGAAAAGTAGTTGTGCAGGAAATTGAGGCGACAGAATTTACAAGAACTGAGAAATTGTGTGATTTATTGTGTACACAGAATCAATGAAACTTCCTATGCCTTCTGAGCAGATTACGTCAGTGGAGAATATTTATTGTTGGATGAAAAACAGGGTTGAGGAAATAGTTTCCCTTTCTTTAGGCCATCTACAACTCATCAAATGAATTCTATGTGAATGTGTCAGTCCTAGAGCAAATATATGTCCAAGGTTATAAAACTGGGAAGCATTGGTTTTAAAGTACCTAGACACTGAGGAAAGATAAACTCACTGTACTCTTGCAGTGTGAGAAAAAAGGAGAAAGGAGACTATAGCCATAAAGACAACCATGCAGAAGCAATAAATCAGAAGCTGGACAAAAGCAAACTGGAATTCCATTCTGCTGGAAGAACCAAAGGACACCAGTTCTCCACTTACTTTAGTTGTATTCTGTGGCACTTGGTTTGAACAAAAATAGAATCTAAAGCAATAGCACAAAACTTGCCCTATATTCTAAGCATGACTGTCTATAAGAGAAGAATCACGTTATATGTCAGTAACCCTGAAAAGAGAAAAACCAAAGATAAAACACTATGCTTGCTTCTCAGATTCCTTCCAAACATGACAGACCAGTGATAGCAAGAGAGATAGTATCAAGATTTATTGAGGTATCATAGTAGCTAATACAATGTTTCCAACATATTTTCTAGTAATTCCTGACACTTTCACTAATTGTTCATGACGTGAAACATGAATGTAAGCTTCCAATAAAAGACTGTTTGGAGGAATATATACTTGGTATCTGTTTGTGGGTTTTGGACAAAGCTCCTAAAACTTTTATAGTCTTTGGAATAACAAGGACTTTTTATATACTTATTAGATAAGGGGTATATGAACCTAGATAGCTTCAGAATGGAAATTGGATGACAAAATGACAACAGTTTTTTTTAGAGATTTGAGACAGCCTCACTCCATCCTACAAACACTGTGAAGAGTGTCTCGATATTAAGTGGAAAAACATTTTGCAATGCCATAATCATTCATACCCATATAACAAAGCCTCAGTAGATTATAGATTGATAGATATACATATGATAGATAGATAGATAGATAGATAGATAGATAGATAGATGGTAGAGATGATAGATAGATAGATATGACAGACAGATAGACAGACAGACAGATTATAAAAATACAGACTTTAGAGACTTTCCAGTTGCTGGATGCATGGATGCTCCTAGAGGGTGGCTTTCCTATATTTCTTTCTCTATGTACTTTTTCTTCTTGGTCCTTATTTACAGGGTTTGCTATGTCCTTTGTAATAAATCTAGAAAACATGGACCAGACGTTTGTAGTTGTCCTAGCAAGTTTTCCAACAATGGGAAAGAAGTTCCCTAATTTAGAGCTAGGTATCCAAAAACAAGCTACTTGACAGCTGGCGTCTAAAGTGGGGAGTAATAACCTAGGAGTTGGCATTCATTGTGAAGCAAGACTTTATTCAGGAACAGGATGTGGAAATTGAATAAAGTGTTAGATATCTGATGGTTATCTGTTGATTAGTTGCCAATAGAGAGCATTATACACATTTTGATCATTGTGATGGTTAGTTTTAATTGTCACCATGACATTGTCTAGAGTTTACCTGGAATTAGTCTCAATGAGGGATTGTCCATTATATGACATTATATGTTATTAGCTGAGATTGGACTCTTTTTTTTTCAGTCTTATTGCAAACAAGTTCTGTGCCAGAATTGATTCAGCATGTGTCTTTTCTTGGTGCAAAAGCTGCCTGGGTTTACTTCAGCCTAAGTAGAACGAAGTCCCATTCTATCTTGTACATACACATATAATCTTTAAAAAGCTTTCCTTGCAGTTCCAGCTGGATGTGTCGGATTCTTGAATTGCATAAAACCCAGTCTAAAAAAGAACTTTGAGACTCCATTTCTCATTCCCAACCCCCTCCTGCATGTTTGGAGGCCAACAGCCACCAAGGAAGTACAAGTAGAACCCCATTTACCCTAATCCCCTTCCAGTGGGGTCCCCAAAGGCTATCTCAGCAGTGGTAAGCTCCATTTGTTAACCCTGTGCTCTCCATTTCTCAGCCTACTACCTTGCCTGCACTCCCAGAGGCCTGCAGCCATCTGGGACTACCAGGTGGAGACACCCCAGTCCCCGGCTCCCATGTGCTGCATTTTTTTGGGTTCATAGCTCTGCCTGCATTACTGGAGGCCTGGAAACATCAAGGACAAGCATGGAAGCAAAGTTTAGAGCAGCAACTCAAGGAATGACCATTCAGAGTTTGCCCCACATGTGGCCCATATATATACAGCCACCAAAACTAGAGAAGATTGATGAAGCTAAAAAGTGCATACTGAGAGGGACCGGATGTAGATCTCTCCTGAGAGACACATCCAGATCATGTCCAATACAGAGGTCAATGCTAGCAGCAAACCACTGGACTGAGAACAGGACTCCCTTGGAGGGAATTAGAGGAAGGATTGAAAGAGTTGAAGGAGCTTGCAACCCCATAAGAGCAACAATGCCAACCAACCAGAGCTTCCAGGGACTAAACCTCTAACCAAAAGACTATACACGAACTGACCCAGGGCTCCAACTGCATGTGTAGCAGAGAATAGCCTTTTTGGGGCACCAGTGGAAGGGGAAACCCTTGAACCTGCCAAGGTTGGATCGCAAGTGCAGGAGAATATGGGGGGGGGAGGGTAGTAAGGGGGATGGATGGAGGGGACAAGCAGATGGCTAAAGCCCAGTTTAAGAACACAAGGAAGAGTCATGGCAATAAAGTAATACCGGAATCCAGGTATCATATTACAGCAAGCCCTGCATATCTTAAAACAGAAGAAGCACAAGAAAATGACTTTAAATCAAGTCCTATAAAGATGACAGAGCCATTTAAAGCGGAGATGGATAAGTACAGGAAAATACAACCAAGCAGGTTAAGGCATCTAATAAAACTGTCCAAGATCTGAAAATGCAAATAGAAACAATGACAAAAACGAACAAAGAAACAAACAAAAAACTTTGAAAGCATCCTAGAAATGGAAAACCTAGGGAAGAGAACAGAATCTACAGAAGCAAACCTCCCCCAACAGAATTGAAGAAATAAAGAGCAAATCTCAGACATAGAATAAATTGATAGATCTGTCAAAGAAAATGTTAAATCTAAAAGGTTTTAACACAAAACAGTCAGGAAATTACTAGGAAAAGACTAAACCTAGGGAAATTTGAAGAGAAGAAAGAGAAGATTCTCAGTTCAAAAAGTCAGAAAATATTTTCAATAAAATCATAGAAAAAAATTCTTTGACCTAAAGAAAGATGCCTATAAATGTACAAGAAGCTTACAGAACATCTAATATATTGGACAATAAAAGAAAATCCTTCTGCCATGTAGTGATCAAAACACTAAATGTACAGAACAAAAAAAAAGAATACTAAAAGCTGCCAGAGAAAAAGTCTAAGTACATATAACAACAGACCTGTTAGAATTAAACCAGACTTCTCACCAGAGTCTTTAAAAGCCAGAAGTGCCTGGAAAGATATCTGGCAGTCTCTAATAGACCACAGATGTCAGCCCAGACTACTCTACCAGCAAAACTTTCAATCATCATAGATGTGGAAAACAAGATATTCTACAGCAAAATGAAAATTAAATGACATATTTCCACAAAGGCAGACCTCCATATGATACTAGAAGGAAACATCCAACACAAGGAAGTGAACCACACCCCCTTCACCCCAAAAAATATAAGAAAGAATTCACACCAGAAAAACTGAAAGAAGGGACACACACACACACACACACACACACACACACACACACACACACACACACACTACCACCACATCCACCAAAATAATAGGAGTTAATGTAACAATCATTGGTCGTTGATATTTCTCAATGGAAAAACGGATTCAATTCTCCCAGTTAAAAAATGCAGGCTAACAAGGACACTTCATACTCATCAAAGGAAAAATCCACCAAAACAGCTTCTCAATTCTGAATATCTATTCTCCATATGTAAAGGTATCCACATTCATAAAAGAAACATAACTAAAGTATAAATGACACATTGGAATATATATGTTAATAGTCGGAGACAGGAACACCCACACAAACCATCCAGATAGAAACTAAACAGAGAAATAATGAAACTAACAGATGTTATGAATCAAATGAACCTAATGGAACTCTATAGATACACCTCATCCAAAGACAAAGGAGCACACCTGTCAGCACCTCATGGAACCCTCTCCAAAACTGACCACATACTTGCCCAAAAGAAATCAGAAGAGATCCAAGAAAATTGAAATAACTCCTTCTATTTTATCAGAATACCATGAATTAAACCTGAACTTCAACAACAACAAAAAATAGAAAGCCTAAAAACTCATAGAAATTGAACAATTTGCTACTCAATACTCGGTGGTTCAAGAAAGAAATAAAGAAAAGACTTTGCATAACTCAATGAAAATGGATGCAAAATGTACTCAAACTTATGGGACACTATAAAAGCAGTACCAAGAGGAAAGTTCATAACACTAAGTGCCTTCATAAATAATGCTAGCGATTTAACAACACACTTGAACGCTCTAGAACAAAAAGAACCAAACATACCCAAGAGAAGTAGACAGCAGGAAGTAATTAAACTCAAGGCTCAAATCAATGAATTAGAAACAAGGAAATAATGCAAAGAATAAATGAAAGCAAGACCTGATTCTTTGAGAAAGTCAACAAGATAGACAAACCCTTAGCCAAACAATTTAGAAGGCAGAGAGAGAATATCCAAATTAACAAAATCAGGAATGAAAAGAGAGACAGAAAAACATACACAGGGAAATCCAAAGAATTATTAGGTCTTCCTTCAAAAACTTGTATGCCATAAATTTGGAAAGTTTAGAGGGAATGGGTGATTTTCTGGATAGATATCACTTACCAAAATTACATCAAGAACAGATAAACAATTTAAATAGACCTATAAACTCTAAAGAAATAGAAGCAGTCATTAAAAGTCTTCCAACCAAAAGAAGCCCAAGACCAGATGGGTTTAGCACAAAATTCTACTAGACCTTCAAAGATGAGCTAATACCAATACTCCTCAAACTATTCCCCAAAATCGAAGCAAAGGGATTATTGCTGAATTCATTTTATGAGGCCACAGTCACTCTGATATCTCAAGCACACAAAACCACAGCAAATGTAGATAATTTCTGACCATTTCCCCTTATTAACATTGATCCAAAAATACTCAATAAAATACTTGCAAATTGAATCCAAGAACACATCAAAAACATCCTCCACCATGATCAAGTAGGCTTTATTCCAGAGATGTAGAGGTAGATCAAAATATGAAAATCCAGCCATGTATTCTACTATATAAACAAACTGAAAGAAAAAATGATCATTTCATTAGATGCTAAAAAGCCTTTCACAAAAATCCAACAGTACTTCATGATAAAAGTCTTAAAGACATCAGGGATACAAGGTGCATAATTGCACACAATAAAGGCAATATACAGCTAGATATAATCAACATCTAATTAAGTGGAAGAAAACATAGAGCAAGCCTACTAAAATCAGGGAGGAGACAAGATTTCCTCACTGTCTCCATATCTGTTCAATATGGTATTTAAAGTTTTTGGTAAAGCAATAAGACAATGAGATCAAAGAGACAAATTAGAAAGGGAGAAGTCTAAATCATAAACTGCAAATGATATGATAGTATACATAATTCACCTGAAAAATTTTACTGGAGAACTCCTGCAGCTGATAAACATCATCATTAAAGGAGCTGTGTACAAAATTAACTTGAAAAAAAAACATTTGCCCTACTTTATACAAATGATAAACAGAATGAAGAAGAAATTAGGGAAATAATACCCTTCATAAAAGACCTGTGACAAGACCTTCAAGTCTCTGAAGAAAAAAGATTTCAGAAGATAAAAAGATCTCCCATGCTCTTGGTTCAGTAGGACTAACATAGCAAAAATGTTCATTTTACCAAAAACTATCTCTAGATTAAATGCAATTTCTATCAAAATTCCAACAATATTGACAGATATTGAAGGAACGATTCTCGACATTATATGGAACAGCAACACACCCAGGATATCTTAAACAATCCTGTACAATAAAAGAACTTCTGGAGGTATCGCCATCTTTGGTAGTTTCAATTTGCTTGGTCCAGGGACTGACACTATTAGGAGGTGTGGCTTTGTTGAAGTAGATGTGGATTCTTCTTGCTGGAAGAAGTCTGTTGCTGTAGGAGTAGGCAATCAGTGCTTCCTCCTAGCTGCTTGAGGATGCCAGTCTCCTTCTCCCTGTCTTAGGATGAAAACGTTGAACTCTCAGCAGATCCAGCACCAAGTCTGCCTAGATGCTGCCATGCTTCCTGCAATGATGATAATTGGCTAAACCTCTGAACCTATATGCCAGCCCCAGATAAATGTGTCCTTTATAAAAGTTGCATTGGTCATGGTGTCTGTTCACAGCAGTAACCCCTAACCAAGATACATCCCTGATCTCAAGCTGTACTACAGAGCAATAAAAATAAACCCCACATTGCATTGTCATAAAAACATACCTTTGAATAATGGAATTGAATAGAAGACCCAGAACTAAACCCACACCCCTGTGGACACTTGATTTTTAACAAAGAAACCAAAACTAGATAATGGAAAAAGGAAAGCATCTTCAACCTACTGTACTGTTTTAACTGTATTTCTGTATGTAGAAGAATGCAAATAAATCTACAGCTATCTCTCTGTACAAACCTTAAATCCAAGTGGATCAAAGATCTCGACATAAAACCAGATATAGTACATCTGATAGAAAAAGAATGGGGCACATCATTGAACACATTGATACAGGAGACAAGTAGCTGAACGTAACACCAGCAGCTCAGGCACTGAGATCATCAAGTAGTTAATGGGGCCTCATGAAACTGAAATGTTTCTGTAAAGCAAAAGGCACTAACAAAGGGACAAAATAGTTGCCTACAGATTAGAAAAATTCCATCACCAACCCAACATCTTATAGAGGGCTAATTTCCAAAATATATAAAGAATGCAAGAAATTAGAAACAAACTAAACAATTCAATTTTAAAAATGGGGTACAGAACTTCTCAACAAAACAGAGACTTCTCAACAAAAGGGTCTTTAATGGTAGAAAGGCACTTAAAGAAGTGTTCAACATCCTTAAACAACAGGGAGTACAAATCAAAATGACTCTGAGATTCCTTCTTATACCCATCAGAATTGCTAAGATCAAAAACTCAAGTAACAGCCCGTGCTGGTGAGGATGTGGAGCAATGGGGCCCATTCTCCTTTACTATTGAGAGTGCAAAGTTGTACAATGGCTTTGGAAATCAAGCTGGTGGTATCTTTGATAATTGGAACTAGTTCTACCTCAAGATCCAGCTATATCATTCCTGGGCATACTACAATGTTCATAGTAGCCTTATTTGTAGTAGTCAGAAATTGGAAAAAACTCAGATGTCCCCTGACTGAAGAATGGAGTGTATTTTATACTTCCCCCAACAGGCACCACAAATTAAAAAAAATGCTTCTTTTACACAGTGAATTGTTAATCATCTATTAACAACAACCGTTTCATGAATTTTGCAGACAAATGGATGAGATTAGAAAAGATCATCCTGTGTGAGGTAACCCAGACCCAAAAAACCAAACACTGTATGTAGTCATTTATAAGTGAATATTAGCCACCAAGTACAAGATAATCAAGCTAAAATCCACAGACTCAAGGAAGCTAAGTAATACATAAAGCCACAGGGCAGGTGCTTGAATCTTATTGAGATGTGGAAATAACAGATGGAGTGAGGAAATTTGATGAAAGGGATGGAGAAAGGAGCAAGAGGGATCAAGTTCAGGGAGGCAGACAGGAGAGAAAACTGGAATTAAGGCACAGGGATTGGGAAGTGGGGGAGAAATCTAGGATAATGGAAAATCCCAGGAATCTATGATGGTGACCCTAGCTAAGTCTCCTAGCAATAAGGAAATATGGAACATGAAACAGTCACCTTCTATTACAAGGCAAGACTTCTAAAGGAGGCATACATTTACCAACCCAGCCAAAAACCTTCAATGCACAAGTTTTGTGCCTGTAAAAGGTACAAAGATGAAAAGGAAGCAGAAAGCAAATGAATGACCAACACGTGACTAGCCCACCTTGAGTCTCACGCCATGAGAAGGAGCCCATTCCTGACACTATTTATAATACTCTGCTGTACTTGCAGACAGGAGGGTAGCATAAGCGTCATCAAAGTGGTTTTACCTAGCATCTGATGGACCCGCATCTGAGACCCACAGCCAAACAAAAGGCAGAGCTTGGGGAATCTTGCAGAAAGAAAGGAAAGATTGAAAAAGCCTGAGAGGTCAAGGACACCACAAGAATACCTACAAAATCCACTAAGCTGGGTATATAGAGACTCACAGAGAGGGAACCACCAACTATAGACATTTCAAGGGATGGACCTATTCCCTTAAGTTGCCATATGTAACAGATACAGAGCTTGTTTCTTTTTTTACACCTATCGGTTAAATCATACCTAATTTTTTTTTTATTATTAACTTGAGGATTTCTTATATACATTTCGAGTGTTATTCCCTTTCCCAGTTTCCGGGCAAACATCCCCCTCCCCCCTCCCCTTCCTTATGGGTGTTCCCCTCCCAACCCTCCCCCCATTGTCGCCCTCCCCCCAACAGTCTAGTTCACTGGGGGTTCAGTCTTAGCAGGACCCAGGGCTTCCCCTTCCACTGGTGCTCTTACTAGGATATTCATTGCTACCTATGAGGTCAGAGTCCAGGGTCAGTCCATGTATAGTCTTTAGGTAGTGGCTTAGTCCCTGGAAGCTCTGCTTGCTTGGCATTGTTGTACATATGGGGTCTCGAGCCCCTTCAAGCTCTTCCAGTTCTTTCTCTGATTCCTTCAACGGGGATCCTATTCTCAGTTCAGTGGTTTGCTGCTGGTATTCGCCTCTGTATTTGCTGTATTCTGGCTGTGTCTCTCAGGAGCGATCTACATCCGGCTCCTGTCGGTCTGCACTTCATTGCTTCATCAATCTAGTCTAATTGGGTGGCTGTACATGTATGGGCCACATGTGGGGCAGGCTCTGAATGGGTGTTCCTTCAGTCTCTGTTTTAATCTTTGCCTCTCTCTTCCCTGCCAAGGGTATTCTTGTTCCCCTTTTAAAGAAGGAGTGAACCATTCACATTTTGATCATCTGTCTTGAGTTTCATTTGTTCTAGGCATCTAGGGTAATTCAAGCATTTGGGCTAATAGCCACTTATCAGTGAGTGCATACCATGTATGTCTTTCTGTGTTTGGGTTAGCTCACTCAGGATGATATTTTCCAGTTCCAGCCATTTGCCTACGAATTTCATAAAGTCTTTGTTTTTGATAGCTGAGTAATATTCCATTGTGTAGATGTACCACATTTTCTGTATCCATTCCTCTGTTGAAGGGCATCTGGGTTCTTTCCAGCTTCTGGCTATTATAAATAAGGCTGCAATGAACATAGTGGAGCACGTGTCTTTTTTATATGTTGGGGCATCTTTTTGGTATATGCCCAAGAGAGGTATAGCTGGATCCTCAGGAAGTTCAATGTCCAATTTTCTGAGGATCCTCCAGACTGATTTCCAGAATGGTTGTACCAGTTTGCAATCCCACCAACAATGGAGGAGTGTTCCTCTTTCTCCACATCCTCGCCAGCATCTGTTGTCCCCTGAGTTTTTGATCTTAGCCATTCTCACTGGTGTGAGGTGAAATCTCAGGGTTGTTTTGATTTGCATTTCCCTTATGACTAAAGATGTTGAACATTTCTTTAGGTGTTTCTCAGCCATTCGGCATTCCTCAGCTGTGAATTCTTTGTTTAGCTCTGAGCCCCATTTTTTAATAGGGTTATTTGTTTCCCTGTGGTCTAACTTCTTGAGTTCTTTGTATATTTTGGATATAAGGCCTCTATCTGTTGTAGGATTGGTAAAGATCTTTCCCCAATCTGTTGGTTGCCATTTTGTCCTAACCACAGTGTCCTTTGCCTTACAGAAGCTTTGCAGTTTTATGAGATCCCATTTGTCAATTCTTGATCTTAGAGCGTAAGCCATTGGTGTTTTGTTCAGGAAATTTTTTCCAGTGCCCATGTGTTCCAGATGCTTCCCTAGTTTTTCTTCTATTAGTTTGAGTGTGTCTGCTTTGATGTGGAGGTCCTTGATCCACTTGGACTTAAGCTTTGTACAGGGTGATAAGCATGGATCGATCTGCATTCTTCTACATGTTGCCCTCCAGTTGAAGCAGCACCATTTGCTGAAAATGCTATCTTTTTTCCATTGGATGGTTTTGGCTCCTTTGTCAAAAATCAAGTGACCATATGTGTGTGGGTTCATTTCTGGGTCTTCAATTCTATTCCATTGGTCTATCTGTCTGTCTCTGTACCAATACCATGCAGTTTTTATCACTATTGCTCTGTAATACTGCTTGAGTTCAGGGATAGTGATTCCCCCTGAAGTCCTTTCATTGTTGAGGATAGCTTTAGCTATCCTGGGTTTTTTGTTATTCCAGATGAATTTGCAAATTGTTCTGTCTAACTCTTTGAAGAATTGGATTGGTATTTTGATGGGGATTGCATTGAATCTGTAGATCGCTTTTGGTAAAATGGCCATTTTTACTATATTAATCCTGCCAATCCATGAGCATGGGAGATCTTTCCATCTTCTGAGGTCTTCTTCAATTTCCTTCTTCAGTGTCTTGAAGTTCTTATTGTACAGATCTTTTACTTGCTTTGTTAAAGTCACTCCGAGGTACTTTATATTATTTGGGTCTATTATGAAGGGTGTCGTTTCCCTAATTTCTTTCTCGGCTTGTTTCTCTTTTGTATAGAGGAAGGCAACTGATTTATTTGAGTTAATTTTATACCCAGCCACTTTGCTGAAGTTGTTTATCAGCTTTAGTAGTTCTCTGGTGGAACTTTTGGGATCACTTAAATATACTATCATGTCATCTGCAAATAGTGATATTTTGACTTCTTCTTTTCCGATCTGTATCCCCTTGATCTCCATTTGTTGTCTGATTGCTCTGGCTAGAACTTCAAGAACTATATTGAATAAGTAGGGAGAGAGTGGGCAGCCTTGTCTAGTCCCTGATTTTAGTGGGATTGCTTCAAGTTTCTCTCCGTTTATTTAATGTTAGCAACTGGTTTGCTGTATATGGCTTTTACCATGTTCAGGTATGGGCCTTGAATTCCTATTCTTTCCAGGACTTTTATCATGAAGGGGTGTTGAATTTTGTCAAATGCTTTCTCAGCATCTAATGAAATGATCATGTGGTTTTGTTCTTTCAGTTTGTTTATATAATGGATCACGTTGATGGTTTTCCGTATATTAAACCATCCCTGCATGCCTGGGATGAAGCCTACTTGGTCATGGTGGATGATTGTTTTGATGTGCTCTTGGATTCGGTTTGCCAGAATTTTGTTGAGTATTTTTGCGTCGATATTCATAAGGGAAATTGGTCTGAAGTTCTCTTTCTTTGTTGTGTCTTTGTGTGGTTTAGGTATAAGAGTAATTGTGGCTTCGTAGAAGGTATTCGGTAGTGATCCATCTGTTTCAATTTTGTGGAATAGTTTGGATAATATTGGTATGAGGTCTTCTATGAAGGTTTGAGAGAATTCTGCACTAAACCCGTCTGGACCTGGGCTCTTTTTGGTTGGGAGACCTTTAATGACTGCTTCTATTTCCTTAGGAGTTATGGGGTTGTTTAACTCGTTTATCTGTTCCTGATTTAACTTCGGTACCTGGTATCTGTCTAGGAAATTGTCCATTTCCTGAAGATTTTCAAGTTTTGTTGAATATAGGTTTTTATAGTAAGATCTGATGATTTTTTTGAATTTCCTCTGAATCTGTAGTTATGTCTCCCTTTTCATTTCTGATTTTGTTAATTTGGACGCACTCTCTGTGTCCTCTCGTTAGTATGGCTAAGGGTTTATCTATCTTGTTGATTCTCTCAAAGAACCAACTTTTGGTTCTGTTGATTCTTTCTATGGTCCTTTTTGTTTCTACTTGGTTGATTTCAGCTCTGAGTTTGATTATTTCCTGCCTTCTACTCCTCCTGGGTGTATTTGCTTCTTTTTGTTCTAGAGCTTTTAGGTGTGCTGTCAAGCTGCTGACATATGCTCTTTCCTGTTTCTTTCTGCAGGCACTCAGCGCTATGAGTTTTCCTCTTAGCACAGCTTTCATTGTGTCCCATAAGTTTGGGTATGTTGTACCTTCATTTTCATTAAATTCTAAAAAGTTTTTAATTTCTTTCTTTATTTCTTCCTTGACCAGGTTATCATTGATAGAGCATTGTTCAATTTCCAAGTATATGTGGACATTCTTCCTTGATTGTTATTGAAGACCAGTTTTAGGCCGTGGTGGTCTGATAGCACGCATGGGATTATTTCTATCTTTCTGTACCTGTTGAGGCCCGTTTTTTCACCAACTATATGGTCAATTTTGGAGAAAGTACCATGAGGAGCTGAGAAGAAGGTATATCCTTTTGCTTTAGGATAGAATGTTCTATAAATATCTGTTAGGTCCATTTGGCTCATGACTTCTCTTAGTCTGTCTACATCTCTGTTTAATTTCTGTTTCCATGATCTGTCCACTGATGAGAGTGGGGTGTTGAAATCTCCCACTATTATTGTGTGAGGTCCAATGTGTGTTTTGAGCTTTAGTAAGGTTTCTTTTACATATGTAGGTGCCCTTGTATTTGGGGCATAGATATTTAGGATTGAGAGTTCATCTTGGTGGATTTTTCCTTTGATGAATATGAAGTGTCCTTCCTTATCTTTTTTGATGACTTTTAGTCGAAAATTGATTTTATTTCATATTAGAATGGCTACTCCAGCTTGCTTCTTCTGACCATTTTCTTGGAAAGTTGTTTTCCAGCCTTTCACACTGAGGTAGTGTCTGTCTTTGTCTCTGAGGTGTGTTTCCTGTAGGCAGCAGAATGCAGGGTCCTCGTTGCGTATCCAGTTTGTTAATCTATTTCTTTTTATTGGGGAGTTGAGGCCATTGATGTTGAGAGATATTAAGGAATAGTGATTATTGCTTCCCGTTATATTCATATTTGGATGTGAGGTTATGTTTGTGTGCTTTTCTTCTCTTTGTTTTGTTGCCAAGATGATTAGTTTCTTGCTTCTTCTAGGGTATATCTTGCCCCCTTATGTTGGGCTTTACCATTTATTATCCTTTGTAGTGCTGGATTTGTAGAAAGATATTGTGTAAATTTGGTTTTGTCATGGAATATCTTGGTTTCTCCATCTATGTTAATTGAGAGTTTTGCAGGATACAGTAACCTGGGCTGGCATTTGTGTTCTCTTAGGGTCTGTATGACATCAGTCCAGGATCTTCTGGCCTTCATAGTTTCTGGCGAGAAGTCTGATGTGATTCTTATAGGTCTGCCTTTATATGTTACTTGACCTTTTTCCCTTACTGCTTTTAATATTCTTTCTTTATTTTGTGCATTTGGTGTTTTGACTATTATGTGACGGGAGGTGTTTCTTTTCTGGTCCAATCTATTTGGAGTTCTGTAGGCATCTTGTATGCCTATGGGTATCTCTTTTTTTAGGTTAGGGAAGTTTTCTTCTATTATTTTGTTGAAGATATTTACTGGTCCTTTGAGCTGGGAGTCTTCACTCTCTTCTATACCTATTATCTTTAGGTTTGATCTTCTCATTGAGTCCTGGATTTCCTGTATGTTTTGGACCAGTTGCTTTTTCCGCTTTACATTATCTTTGACAGTTGAGTCAATGATTTCTATGGAATCTTCTGCTCCTGAGATTCTCTCTTCCATCTCTTGAATTCTGTTGGTGAGGCTTGTATCTACAGCTCCTTGTCTCTTCTTTTGGTTTTCTATATCCAGGGTTGTTTCCATGTGTTCTTTCTTGATTGCTTCTATTTCCATTTTTAATTCCTTCAACTGTTTGATTGTGTTTTCCTGGAATTCTTTCAGGGATTTTTGCGATTCCTCTCTGTAGGCTTCTACTTGTTTATTAATGTTTTCCTGTGTTTCCCTAAGTGAGTTCATGTCTTTCTTGAAGTCCTCCAGCATCATGATCAAATATGATTTTGAAACTAGATCTTGCTTTTCTGGTGTGTTTGGATATTCCATGTTTGTTTTGGTGGGAGAATTGGGCTCCGATGATGCCATGTAGTCTTGGTTTCTGTTGCTTGGGTTCCTGCGCTTGCCTCTCGCCATCAGATTATCTCCAGTGTTACTTTGTTCTGCTATTTCTGACAGTGGCTAGACTGTCCTATAAGCCTGTGTGTCAGGAGTGCTGTAGACCTGTTTTCCTCTCTTTCAGTCAGTTATGGGGACAGAGTGTTCTGCTTTGGGGCGTGTAGTTTTTCCTCTCTACAGGTCTTCAGCTGTTCCTGTGGGCCTGTGTCTTGAGTTCACCAGGCAGCTTTCTTGCAGCAGAAATGTTGGTCTTACCTGTGGTCCCGAGGCTCAAGTTCGCTCGTGGGGTGCTGCCCAGGGGCTCTCTGCAGCGGCAGCAACCAGGAAGACCTGTCCCGCCCCTTCCGCGAGCTTCAGTGCACCAGGGTTCCAGATGGCCTTTGGTGTTTTCCTCTGGCGTCCGAGATGTATGTACAGAGAGCAGTCTCTTCTGGTTTCCCAGGCTTGTCTGCCTCTCTGAAGGTTCAGCTCTCCCTCCTATGGGATTTGGGTGCAGAGAACTGTTTATCCGGTCTGTTTCCCTCAGGTTCCGGGGGTGTCTCAGGCAGGGGTCCTGCGGCTCCTGGGCCCTCCCCCACAGGAGCCCAGAGGCCTTATACAGTTTCCTCTTGGGCCAGGGATGTGGGCAGGGGTGGGCAGTGTTGGTGGTCTCTTCCGCTCTGCAGCCTCAGGAGTGCCCACCTGATCAGGCGGTGAGGTCTCTTTCCCACAGGGTCTGGGAGCAGAGAGCTGCTGCGGGCCGGGATCCGCGGGCGTGGGACCTCCGGCAAACACAGGACGTGCCCGGTCCTAGATGAACTCTGCCTCTGTGTGTCCCGATCTCACCAGGCAGCTCTCTTGCAGCAGACAAGTTGGTCTTACCTGTGGTCCCGAGGCTCAAGTTTGCTCGCGGGGTGCTGCCCAAGGGCTCTCTGCAGCGGCAGCAACCAGGAAGCCATACCTAATTTTTAAAAAAAATTTTATTTATTTTTTTCCATCTTTATTAACAGGAGTATTTCTCATTTACATTTCGATTGTTATTCCCCTTCCCAGTTTCACGGCCAACATCCCCCTAACCCTTCCCCCTCCCCTTCTGTATGGGTGTTTCCCCTCCCCCATCCTCCCCCCATTACCACCCTCCCCCCAACAATCACGTTCACTGGGGTTTCAGTCTTGGCAGGACCAAGGACTTCCCCTTACACTGGTGCCTTTACTAGGCTATTCATTGCTACCTATGAGGTTGGAGCCCAGGGTCAGTCCATGTATAGTCTTTGGGCAGTGACTTAGTTCCTGGAAGCTCTGGTTGGTTGGCATTGTTGTTCATATGCGGTCTCAAGCCCGTTCAAGCTCTTTCAGTCCTTTCTCTGATTCCTTCAACGGGGGTCCGGTTCTCAGTTCAGTGGTTTGCTGCTGGCATTCGCCTCTGTGTTTGCTGTATTCTGGCTGTGTCTCTCAGGAGCAATCTACATCCGGCTCCTGTCCGCCTCCACTTCTTTGCTTCATCCATCTTGTCTAATTGGATGGCTGTATATGTATGGACCACATGTGGGGCAGGCTCTGAATGGGTGTTCCTTCTGTGTCTGTTTTAATCTTTGCCTCTCTATTCCCTTCCAAGGGTATTCTTGTTCCCCTTTTAAAGAAGGAGTGAAGCATTCACATTTTGATCATCCGTCTTGAGTTTCATTTGTTCTAGGCATCTAGGGTAATTCAAGCATTTGGGCTAATAGCCATTTATCAATGAGTGCATACCATGTATGTCTTTCTGTGATTGGGTTACCTCACTCAGGATGAGGTATTTTCCAGTTCCAACCATTTGCCTACGAATTTCATAAAGTCATTGTTTTTGATAGCTGAGTAATATTCCATTGTGTAGATGTACCACATTTTCTGTATCCATTCCTCTGTTGAAGGGCATCTGGGTTCTTTCCATTTTCTGGCTATTATAAATAAGGCTGCAATGAACATAGTGGAGCACGTGTCTTTTTTATATGTTGTGGCATCTTGTGGGTATATGCCCAAGAGAGGTATAGCTGGATCCTCAGGCAGTTCAATGTCCAATTTTCTGAGGAAGCTCCAGACTGATTTCCAGAATGGTTTTACCAGTCTGCAATCCAATCAACAATGGAGGAGTGTTCCTCTTTCTCCACATCTTGGCCAGCACTTGTTGTCACCTGAGTTTTTGATCTTAGCCATTCTCACTGGTGTGAGGTGAAATCTCAGGGTTGTTTTGATTTGCATTTCCCTTATGACTAAAGATGTTGAACATTTCTTTAGGTGTTTCTCAGCCATTCGGCATTCCTCAGCTGTGAATTCTTTGTTTAGGTAGAGCTTGTTTCTTATGTGGGACTTCTAACAGCAAGAGTAGGGACTGTCTCTGACTCTGTGGCCTGCCTTTGGATTCCTTTCCTCCAACTGGAGGTCCTTGTCTAGCCTCAGAAGAAAAGGAGCCCAATCCTACCACAACTTGATATGCCAAGGAGGGTTAATATTCATGAGAGGTCACTCTTCTTGGAGGAGAAAGGGATGGGGAATAGGGGGAGGAGAAGTGTAAGGGAGGGGCTGGGAGGAGAAGAGGGAGAGGAAGCTCCGATTCAGATGTAAAGTACTTAAACAAATTAATTAGTGAAAAACAGGCAAAATATAAATAAGCATATTCATTGGCAAATCAAAAATTTGTAACCTCTTTGGATTCCTTCATATTCATCCCCTCCCTTTTCATATTCAATACTTCCTTTCTCTTTACCTGGTCTTTGTCGCCTTCCCAAGGAAAAGAAATACCCAATGATCAACCATTCAAGTCGGAATGTACAGAACCTTGCCTCTGAGAAGCTCCCTGACTTCACAGAGCTTACTCACTGTGCTGTGGCATCTCTAGAACATGGAACACGGTATTTATACCTAATTATCTTAGTGTTTGCTCTTGGCTAATAATGTTGCCTGTGTTTTCAAAATGTAAGTATCCATGTGTTAGAGGACTCTTTCTTGTTATACTCATTTTGCTATTTAGCACACAGTGAATTTAATTATGTTTTTTTTTAAAGTTCACACAACAACTTGAACAACTTTGATTACTTTTGGAGATATAAACTAGAGTATGTACTCTGAACACAGCTGAGAAAACATAAGTGAATTAAAGTGAGAAGGGGAAAATAACTGTTTATTTATACTTCTGAACTACCATATGTTAGCATTTCTTCTATGCTCCACCTCACAGTTACCTGGCAACAGCCAGGTATGCCTGAGTTAACTGTAAAAGAAGCTGCTTGCCCCCTTCCCTATCTTCCCCCTCTGTCCCTTCTCTCCCCATCTCACCCCCACAAGGCCTCTTACTCCTCTTCTCTCTTCCCCCAACACCTCTCTCTCTCTCTCTCTCTCTCTCTCTCTCTTTCTCTGTCTGTCTATCTGTCTGTCTTTCTCTGTCTCTTTCTCTCTTTCCCTCTCAACTCCCCTCCCCATGCCATACATAAACTTGATTCCATACTATACCCATTGTGTGCCTGGTACCTCAGTGGGAAGTGATGCCCCAGTATGGCCCCACAGAGGCACTCTTTTCACCATACCATACCTTATCCTACCAACACATCCCTGGCCTTCCTTTTTCTTTTTATAAAACACAATAAATAAACAATATGTATAATCAAAGAAGTATCTTAAATATTTTCCACTTAAAAGCCAGATAATATAACCATTTAAAATTTAAACAAACATCCTTAACTGTATTCACATGCATAACAATATCTGTGTGCATAGGGCCATGCTGGGTTGAGATACAAAAAGCTGAAGGAAGATACAGAAGTGCATGCATAGTATGTTTTTACACTGGTCCCCACAAGGTTGGTGATTGCCCAAAAATAGGGATATGACAAAGGAAAACACCAAAACAAAAACAAAGAAACCACAATGTGGAAATATCATAGCCAAATCAACACATAAGGCAGAAGCTCATCACCTCCTACTCAAATGTCAGTTCAAAAGATATTGAGGTGTTCATTAGTAGGAAGAACTTCATCTACAACATTTTAGAATATTAGAATCAGCCATTTTGAGATGATACTTACAGATTTAGAAAGCAAGTATCAAATAACTAACATGTCCCTTGAACTTTCTGTTTCCTCTTTTGTCTGCAAGCTTGACAGAACCTCTGATTGTTATGGGATATTAATAATCTTTAGACTAAACTCAAGTTCTCATATAGTTTCCTAAATCAAGAACATATCATTACTCTGGAGTTGATTATCAAGTACTCTAAGATCATGTTTCTCCCATAGCTTATCAATTTGCTTCAGTCAAACTCCTAAAAATATTTTATTCATATCTTAAGAAGAGAATATATCACTAGAGGTCAAGCCATCCTTGAGTATTCTTGTTTATGAGTAAAATAAAATTTAATATTATTTTATGTTTCCTTAATAAAAATTAAATAAACATCATATCTGGTGGCTTGAATAAGATTTCCTTCATATTCTCCATCATTTGAACATGGTACCACTGTGTGGAGAGGTTTGGGTGGTGTAGACTTGCTGGGGTAAGTATAAAATACACTCTTCTAGCCTAACCTTGCAGAGACTTGAAGTGCCAGGTCAGTAAATACCCAGTAGGGCCCCACCCACTCAGAAGGGGAGGGGATATGGGAGAAAGAATGTGGGTGTGGGAGGGGGTGATTGGGAAGGGGTCAGTGAGCAGGATGTAAGATAAAGTATAGGGGAAAAAGTAAATTAAATTAAAAATGCACTCTCTTTCATAAGTTACATTGCTGACAATATTTCATCGCAGAGGCAGAAAACTAGCTGATTCAGCATCTCACACCCAGAAAGTTCAGACATTCCCAGCTTCACCAAATACATACTTACCTATTGACACCACAATGATACTTTGTTTACATTTAAAACGGCCTACAAGTTTTTAGTTTTCCTGCCTGAAGCTAAAAATAAAAACCACCAAAGCCACCCAGTCTGTGTAATTTTTTTCTATGCTCGATTCATTTTAAAATGTAATAAAACAGAACTCATTTCAGAGACTATACATATATTTGAAGTGGCAATGCTAATCTTTTCCCAAGATCCCATTATATTCAGCATACAGAAATATGCCTCCACTAATATCATGTTTAAATTTTTTTACAGACATTTTATTAACATAAGCAAACATTCTATGTTTCTCATTCATGGTCTGATGTTCTATATATGTAGTAGAACATATATATATATATATATATATATATATATATATATATATATATATCCAACTGCATTGGTACTTCATCTAAGTTTATTTAAAATGTGTGAACAATATAAATAGGAAATCTTCATGTATGGGTATCAGAGGAACAAAATTATCTACCAACAACTTGGAATGACAATAATTTGCAAAAAGACTTTTTATCTGCAATTTTTTTACTGAAACTGTTTTTGGGCTAAGGGTACTGACTGCTCTTCTGGAGGACCCAGTTTCAAATCCCAGCAACCATATGGCAGTTCATAACTTACTGCAATTCCAAAAACTGACACTCTCACATAGACATAGGTATGTGCGGGCAAAACATCAATGCACATAAAACAAAGGTAAACAAAATTTTTAAAAATTAAAAAAAGGCTGAGGATTTAGCTCAGTGGTAGAGCGCTTACCTAGGAAGCGCAAGGTCCTGGGTTTGGTCCCCAGCTCCGAAAAAAAGAACCAAAAAAAAAAAAAATCAGTTTTCAAACAATATATTCTGATCAAGATTTTGCCTCCCCCATATTCTCCCAGATCTTCCCCACCTAGCCACCCACCCAAGTCCACACCGTTTATTCTTTCTCTCTTTAGAAAAGAAGCAGATGAAAAGAAAAGCAACCAAAACCTAATAAAAAGAAAATATTGAAGATAAAGCATGGGAAATACAAAGACACAAACTTACACACAAAAGCCTGTGAAGCACAAAATCAGAAGCAATGACATGCAAGGAAAAGACCAGTAATATGTAATAAGCCCAAGCAATATGTGAAAATAAGTCTAAAGAAGTACTGTTGAGGTCATTTGTGTTGACTTCGTGGCTGAATGTGGGATGTACCTTCAAGCATAGGTAATATTCCCAGTGAAATTCACTGGAGAAACATAATATTTTCTTTGTAAGTGGATAGCAAGTGGAAATAGCTTAGTGGTTATAGATTGTAGCCATCTTTAGAGTCCCTGGATTTGGCATGATTCAAGCAAGCACCAGGCCAAGGATACCAAAAATCTCAGGCATAAATTTGTTTTCTTTTTATTCAGATGAACTGAACCCAGTTTCTAAAACTAGTGCCTGAACCAAAATACCCAACCAATAAAAATGCCTATTTTAATAGTGTTATCAAATTTATCAAAATTACCAGCCATTTTGGTGCAACTCCATAGTCTTTTTAAAATAAAATCAAATAGTGTAAGAGTTGTACCATTTTTCTCACTAAATTTTACCTCTATTTGAATACTAATTTTCAAACCATTGACATGGACTGACATTCTGTGTTTATGTCCCGCCTACACCACAATGATGGGAACACCTGATGCCTTAGAAAATTTAAAATTTCACAATAGTATCAGACTTCCAAAGACAAATATTCAAATTGTGTTCTGTTAACCAACATTGTACCCAATTTAAAATATTATTTCTATGCCATTTTTTATTGCATGAATTGAATATTCTTCCATTTAGAAATTTCTTCTGTAATGACTGCTGCAACAAAAACAAAGAACAAAAATGTGTACCCTGTGCAACTTCAATTAGTTGACAATGCATTCATGACTTGACTCACAAATTCCACAAGCATTCCTGACAATCCTTAAGGCAAAAATGAGAGAAGGTATCAGGACAAGTGAAAACTCCTACATGAGTTTTAAATAGTCTAGGTGTGTCTATGAGTAGATGGGAGAGCTATCTAAAGATCACACCTTCCCTGGGAGGTGTGATTGGACACAGGTGTTCTAAAGCGAAATTGCTAAGTGAGAAAAAACAAAACAACTGCAAAGACCAGCCATCTTTTCAGAAAGCAGAGTACCTCAGAGTGCTCACTTTGCAAACACGTTGACAGCTGATCAAAGCCTGCTGAAAATAAACTAATATAGGCTTACCATGCCATACGCAGCAGCCACAGTCTTGTGAAAAATCTGGAGATATGTCCTCAGCTCATGAGGGTAAAAAAACAAAAATAAGAATAGACTCTTTGCAGACGTGACCAAGCAGTGGTATGAATACAGATCCTAAGTTTTCATGGTTTCAGCTGGCAACTACGTTCTGTAGTCATAACTGTACTTAAGAAAATATTTAAGAATTATTTATGCGTAATGTTAATAATTATTAAGAATCAGAAAGAAGTAAAAATGAATAAAATACTTAAATATTCTTAAATATAATTGAACAGAGAAAGAATTATAAGAAAAGATAAAATATCAAAGATGGCTAATAAATAAAATAATTGATTTCTAGTCATTATTTTTATCATTGATTTTTTTCTATGCGCATTGTATATGTGTGTGTGTGTGTGTGCATATGCATACTACATGTTCATAATGCCCACAGAGGTAAGAAGGAAGCATTGAACCCCCTTGTACTGGATTTAAAAGCAGTTGTAGCCACAATTTGGGTGTTGGGGACTCAACTTGCATCTTCTATAAGAACAAGAGCTTTTAACTGCTAAAACAACTCTTCAGACCCTCCAATCAGTTCTTAGAGAAGGTACAAAGAAGTAGACTATGAAACCAGAAATAAATAACAAATATAGAAAACTTCCAAAGTAATGAAAGATATAAAATAAACAACAAATCAGTACCACCAAAAATCATTGTGTATATATACATACAGAAAAGAGGAGGGAGTGGAAGGGGGTAGAGAGGGATAGAGGGAGAAAGGAGGAAGTCAGAGACAGAGAATTGTTTCTAGTATACATTTTAAGACAAAATGAAGAGACTTGAAAAGAATCAGGTATAATTTTCTTTAACTTATTATTGATTCTTTGTGAATTTCACATCATGTACCACAGTCCCATTAATATCCCTGTCCCCTCATATCCACCCTTCACACTAGCAGCTTTGGAACAGCAGGGCTGGTCCTGTCATGAGTCCCAGCTGTTCATAGATGATATAGATTTGGGGGTGGGCCAACTGTTTCTAGGCCTGAGTGGTAGCTGATCTGGTCAACTCACTGGCTCTCCCTTATTCATACCACAAGGGCGAATGCCCTAGTACTGCTCTGGTGAGGCCACCCAATGCTGCCACCAGCAGGAAGCAGGGACAGCTCTTCTACTCTCTTGTGCTCAGGCAGTTCACCTGCACAGGTGATGGCAAGAAAGATAGGTGGGAAGAGTATTATCCCTGCACCCATAATACCTAAAAGCAGAGTGTCAGACTAGTGGCAGACAAGTGCCTGGGCCAGTTCTCCAGAGCTGTAGCCCTCAAGGCCAGGTCACCTAAGGACCATACACCCCCATTCAGCTCTGCTGTTCTGTCCAGATGAGGTCCAGCCACCACATCTCATCTCTCTCTCTCTCTCTCTCTCTCTCTCTCTCTCTCTCTCTCTCCCTCCCTCTCTCTCTCTCTCTCTCTCTCTCTCTCTCTCTCTCCCCTCATGCAGCTGGTGAAGGAGGTCTATAATCAAAATATATCATATAAAATTCTCCCCTGGGTTCGGTCCCCAGGTCCGAAAAAAAAAGAAAAGGGAAAAAAACTCAAATAATTAAATGAAATGAGGAAAAGACCACAGGCTGCCAGTATTCCTATATAACATAAATATATGATTTGACATTGATAGTCAAATACATAAGCATACTGTCACAAAACTGAATTGATTGACCTACAATCTTAGCACCTTGCTTCATGGTTCATCTCAGGAATGTTATGTCCTGCTTCCTTTCTAAGTGTTTTTGCAGTTTTGTCCTGATAACTGACCAAGAATGAAAATAAAAGACTGGTAAATCAAATGGCTTCCACATTTGTTTTATTTATCATAAGCAAGAAGTTTTAAATTGAATATGGTCAATACAGTTCTCACTCATAGAATTAAAAACTGCATTGTGACAAAAAAAATCACTGAGAGTTGGAAAAAATCTATATGTTTATAAATTACACAGACATAGATTCTCAAATTATCAGGTACAGAATTAAGAAATTAAAATGTGTTCATAGATTACTTAGAATACAACATGAACAAGATCACATGAAAGGAAAATGGAAATTATAAGAACAAGGTAGAGGGGTTGGGGATTTAGCTCAGTGGTAGAGCGCTTGCCTAGGAAGCGCAAGGCCCTGGGTTCAGTCCCCAGCTCCGAAAAAAGAACCAAAAAAAAAAAAAGAACAAGGTAGAAGGAGAAGGCCTGTGACATAGGTCTGGGGTAGGGGAAATGCGTGCGCGCGCGCACGCACACACACACACACACACACACACACACACACACACACGACAGAACATTTGAAAAGATTATAGCTGAGAGTTGTGCATTTTTCAGAATACAATAAAAAATACAGAAAGCAAAGAGTGGGATGGGATATAGACAGAAGTTCAAATCCATACCTCTCACACAACAATATCACTGAAGGACACAATAGACAGAGAGAGGCTCCCAACAGAAGCAGAGCCAATTAAAGCTCAAGGAACCTCAATGCCACAAAAGAATAATGTTAGAATGAGAAATAAAGTAACATATTGTTAAAAACATAACAATAAAGTCTAAAAAAAAGAAAGAAGAGAAATAAGGATAACAGAAAATAAGAAAAGCAAGACATTCAAGAAAACCTGTAGTCATTAATTTGAAATGACCAGCAAACAGATATGCCTGTGATAAGATTAATCAGAAAAAAAATTTATACAACATTAAACAGTATAAAGATTAAATAATGAAGGTGTTATAAACAGAGTCAGGCTGATAAAATTGAAAATGTATATAATAGTTAAATTCTCAGTAAATTATGGAAGTTAGTGCAGTCCAAATTGATTAAAAATAACAAAATCCAAAACAAAGCTATAAAAGTGAATGATATGTCCAGTTGAGAATGAACTGATTACCAGAAGTGTTATGAACTCTTCTTGTTTGAGTATGAGTTTTGATGGCCTGTGTGGACTAAAGCCAGTACTTGGTTAGAGGAGACCATAACTGACATGATAGATGTGAGCCTCAGTCCAGAAAAAAGAAAATAAGCGTGTTCTTTAGTTCCTTACACATGTACACACTTAAACATTATACACATGACTACAAAACACACACACACAGACACACACACAAACACAGACACACACACACAATTGGAAACAGCAATACATAGCAAAAGTAAAAGACAAGTAAGACAATGGATGTTCAAACAAAGCAATATGAGACCAAAAAAAGTCTACAAAAATCTACAAAATGTCAACAAAATTAAATCAGAGAATTCATTTTGTACTGGTCATCTGCTACTGGGCTTGGGCCTAGCCCTACGTGCAGTTAATATACCCAATGGGACACCCTTAGAGAAAACAAGTATGTGTCAGTTGCAGTCAGCTTCTTGTTTAAGGGTGGAAGTACAAAAAGAAAGGAAACAAACAAATAACCATAGCAACAACGTAAGTCAGTGTCTTACAGACATACATACAGGACTGATATACAGATGAACTCAGAGCTGTGGCAGCATTTGTGGGGTCTGCACAGGTTCAAGGCAGATGAATTCCCAACATTGAAAGGAAGAAGTAAGTGTCCATTGTGCATATTTGTCTATTTTTACTGGGTGCACTTATTAATTGTAAATAAGTTTACTGGTTTTGGTTGACATGCTCTAGTGGAATTTACTGTACACCAGCAGAGAAGCTTGGATCGTATTATCTTCCTCCAATAGATATGAAATTTCCATGATTACATTTTTTTATTTTGGAGACAGTTAATAAAAACCATACAACTTTTTATTGTTAATACAAAGAGGTATCAAAATTAAAACAAAACTTACAACTACTACTACTAAGGAGCATCAAAGGAAGTGAAAATGGAACTAGGCACTGGGCAATTATGAATTAACAAATATAGGAAGGATAAGGAGGGAGAGTAGTGAGAATGTACAGAACATAATGGGAGAGATGTTCTGGTGTTATTTTGATCTCTCATAAGCGCCTACATAAACAAATAATGGGATGACATTTCTAAGCTACACTATGTGCTTAAGAGTCATCCTCCCCTTTGGTGCTGTCTCTGTCATCTTCTCCTTCCTCGGGCTCTTTTTCATCATCCTTCAACTCCAGCTGGTCACCTACCCCTCGCACCCCGATCTTCATTATCGTCATCATCCCGCAGGTCAGCCCGTCAGCAGAGTCATCTACACCTGCCACAAACTCCAACTTCACATTAGTCTCATCTTTCTTCACAGAGGTGCTGCTCTGCTCTCCTTTCATTCTTCATCTCTGCTTGTTTGCTTTGTTCTTTTTCAATTTTTTTTCAGGCTTTCCAGCAGGGAATCCGCTTTTTCTTTTATCTGAGTCAACTCCTTTTTAATGGCCTGAAAGTCATCACTATTCAACTTTCTAGACTTGGAAGAAGATCCCCGTTGTCCATTCTTCGAACTGAGAGTGGTTTTGCTCCTTCGTGAGGTGTTCCCCAACACAAGCTGGCGTTAAGCAATAGGAGGAAGAGAAACATGAGTTGGATAACTGTACATCCTGTCATAATAATCCCATCGAAAGTCATAGTCCAAGTCAAATGAGGAACTGTACATCTCTGCTGCAGGTCGTTTCACACCTGCTTTTCCTCAGTTCACTTTGGCTCTGAAGCCATGTTAAGATCTCAAACGTGGCCAGCAATCATTCTGACATGCTCTCTACCTATTACAGCTCGGGCATTTCTTTCATTAACATACTGGACAAAGGCAAAGCTCTTATGCACAACAATTTTGCCATATTTTGGCAAGATGGCCTCCACATCAGACTTCTTGACCACCAGAGTGTTGAGATTCCGAATGAATACATGGGAATTCATAGATTGAAGATCTGTTTTGTTGGTACCAGTGCTAGCCATATCCATTGATTATAAGCTTTCTCACAAAGCTGAACGCGTAGCTGAAGATCAGAAGAAATCTCACAAGAGGAAGGAGACAGAGAGAAGAGTCTGCCTCTCTTACTGCAGATCTATGCTAAGACGTCGGAGCTACAAAAGCAAGGAACCACACAACTACTTGCTTTCTGTCTCTTCACAAAAATCTCATAATTACATGTTTTACTGGAATACAAAGTATGATTGGGCTGTCTCTTCTATGGTTTCTATATTTGCTTCATTGGTACTTTCTCCTTATGCCTTTGAATGACCTTCACCTTGCACATATTTTGTATACTATTAACATTGTCTTTAGAGATGTGTTTTATGTAAGTACACTGTTGCTGTCTTCAAAGACACCAGAAGAGGGCTTTGGGTTCCATTACAGATGGTTTATGAGCCACCACATGGTTGCTGGGAATTGAACTCAGGACCTCTGGAAGAGCACTCAGTGCTCTTAACCACTGAATCACCTCTCTAGCCCACTAGTAACATTTTCTAATTGTGGAGTGGATCATCTAGAAATCAGAGTGAGGTAGCACACCTGAACTAGGAAATGGTTTCGATTATGAAACATTGTCCAGAGATGGTATAAGGGTAATGAAAGTCATATGTACAGTCTTGTAATATTAAAACGAGGACTTTACTCATATCCTTACACCCATCTCCCAGGACTTCTAATACATAACGAATAATGCATTTCTCCTCAGGGATGAGTCTATCTTTTGTCCAGAATGAGGGGAGTCAGAGGAAGAAAAAAGGTCACAAGCAATCTGTATAGGTAAAGAAGAGACTCTTCAAAATCATTATAGAAAAAGACAGATACCACAGGGCATTCTTGACTCAATATGTATAATCTCTTATGCTACCTTCAGAGGTTAAAGAAAACCCATATATCTTCAAAGGCTTATAGTAAATACAGGAGTATGATAGTGCTTCTACTAACCAATACTGTTACGAAAACAGGAACGGGGAATTCTTCTCATTTCCCATGCCCTTACCCATGCATTAGTAAACAAAGGAATCTGAAGACATTTGGTGAATTGACTTTGCAGAAAACCTTGCTTAAGCAATCAGAAATGTAAGGACTTTGAAATAGGTATTAGCCTGGATGTTTCTTATTAGTTTCTTGCACTTGATCATAGACAAGGCTGGTAGTTTACAGAATGTCTGTGTGTCCTTCACAGCCTTACATGACAAAGATTTTATTTTAATAATAGTAACTTTGTTTTGACTTGAATATGAGTAACAAAAATATTGAGTTTTGAGTATACTACATTTATTTTTAGGAATGCGGTATTACTATTGTTCTAAGTATGTGACCAAGTCTTATCATAGTGGCTAACACTGGCTCAAAAAAATCTGTGTAAATGTAAATTTTAGTCAATATTCTAACAATGTGTTCTAAGTCCAGGAAAATTATTTCATGCTTTTACAGGGCATTCAAATCAGGAACAATGTCAGTCCCTTATTATGTTGAAAGGCATCTTTCACTCTCCTGAATTCATTGTCTTTTACTACCTACTATTTATGTGAAGCATGTCCTTGTGTCCAAGAGTAAATTTGTCAGGGCAGCTAAGTTCTGCTCTCTCCACTTCTTGACTTTATGTCTATGGAGATAATCTAAGTGAATAGGGCAATCGGTTAGCTGCCCTGTAGCAGAAAGGAGCACATCAACACTGGGTTTTAGAGGCCAGGAGGATATTTATGGTGTTTTGCAAAAGGCTTTAACTGGCGCCAAGAGTGAAAAAAGAGAATTGTGATGTCATGGGGTTTGCATAAGATGTGGACTTCTGGATGGCACTTGTGTTACTCTGTATGGATTGATCTCAAAGAAACTGACTGTAGAGATGAGGCTACTTCTCTTTTGCATTTGTGTAGAGAATGGAGAAAAATCCCATTGTAGTGTGTGGTGTTTATGACAATCAAAAAGTTCCTGAGGTGTTGAGCTCCACCTTTGCAGTTGGTGCCTGAAGAACCAAGAGTTCGTCTTTACGGCTTTTTGAGGTATGCTGCACATAACTTCCCAAAATGGGAACTTGTACAAGTATCCTGAATAAGGATTCATTCAAAATCAAATTTTTTTTGAAATAAAGTATTACATTGTACATGCTGTTTTTGCAATAGAGGTCATTATACATAAAAAAAAAACACAATAAGAACAGAATCTCAATAGACAAGGGAGAGAAAGCACACTGAGTCCCAAACCACTGTGTATTTTGTATAAGAATGGCCACTGTAGGCTCTCCTTGGTCCCCAGTTGATGGAACTGTTTGGGAATGACTAAGAGGTGAGATTTTCTTAGATAAAGTGTCACTGGGGGCAGGCTTGTGGTTTCAAAACCCTATGCCATCTCCAGTTA
Source organism: Rattus norvegicus (assembly GCF_021556685.1). Lineage (NCBI taxonomy): Eukaryota > Metazoa > Chordata > Mammalia > Rodentia > Muridae > Rattus > Rattus norvegicus. Next base: position 54,182,127 of record NC_141546.1, on the reverse strand, counting down.
TTATTCTCTCTCTCTGTCTCTCTCTCTTTCTCTCTCTCTCTCTCTCTCTCTCTCTCTCTCTCTCTCTCTCTCTCTCTCTCTCTCTCTCTCTCTCTCTCCTTCCTGCTGGGGATCAGATGGAAGCTCCCAGCACAATGACTGTCTGCCTGCCTGCTGCAAAGCTTTCTGTCATGATAGTTATAAACTTTTACCCTGTGGAATCATGAGCCCTTAATTAAATGTTTTATCTTATAAGTTTTCTTGGTCATGATGTCTTAGCACAGCAAGAGAAAAATAGCTAAGAAAATTAATTTTGAAAAGAGAAGAGTAAATATTTTCTCAAAAATCTAAGGGAATCTTAGTAATATATTTGGTAGAAATGTGAAATATAGTGTACACAGAAAAAATGTGAAATATTAAAAACTTATATCAATCTAAAATGAATGCATAGAAAGAGACAAACTAGAACAAAATCTATTTTCCTCATCTTTAATCAAACTCTAAAGGCTGACATTATGAAATTATCTGTAGTGCTATGTATTAAATAATACGTATTTGTCAAATGGTAGAAAACTTTATAGCAAATACTATAAATATTAATGTATCAACATGCTTTAAAATCAATATGGAGGTGTGGAATCTCAGGATGAAATATGGATTTTTAACAAGAGACTTAGCTGTACTCCAGAGGGCAAAAGTATTGGAAAAGTATTTCAGATAGCAAAGAGGAAGACTAGAGTAAACTTTGTGGTATTGAATTAGAATTGGAACATTTGTCTCAATTTCTGTTTAGTTTGACATAGATACAAATGAGGAGAGCTTAGAATTTTTATATATGTATATTCACAATGGGCTGTGCACAGAAGAATCTTCTAATTTGTTTCATTTGAGAGGTCCTAGAAGTTGTAACACCTCAGTTTAGTGTTAGTATACCCTCAACTCTTAGATAATGTTTGCTAATTCCACTCTCTAATAAGAGCATTAGCAAATGACTGGACCATGTGCTGCTCTCTTTTTAGGTTTTTGAGAAAACTATATCTGGGTTTTATTATGGCTTTTCATGTTACAGAAAAGAGATGATGAGATACAATGAAAAATTAAGGGAAGGATAATGTGGAGGTACTAGACTACTAATGTCATTGAAACAGATGTGGGTACTATTCGAGTGAGGAAGAGAAGTATGGATGGTGGCTGGGGCAGAAGAGAGTTCAAAGCTTAAGTCCAAGTGGATCAAGGACCTCCACATCAAACCAGATACACTCAAACTATTAGAAGAAAAAGTGGGGAAGAATCTTGAACACATGGGCACTGGAGAAAATTTTCTGAACAAAACACCAATGGCTTATGCTCTAAGATCAAGAATCGACAAATGGGATCTCATAAAACTGCAAAGCTTCTGTAAGGCAAAGGACACTGTGGTTAGCACAAAACGGCAACCAACAGATTGGGAAAAGATCTTTACCAATCCTACAACTGATAGAGGGCTTATATCTAAAATATACAAAGAACTCAAGAAGTTAGACTGCAGGGAGATAAATAACCCTATTAAAAATGGGGTTCAGAGCTAAACGAAGAATTCACAGCTGAGGAATGCCAAATGGCTGAGAAACACCTAAAGAAATGTTCAACATCTTTAGTCATAAGGGAAATGAAAATCAAAACAACCCTGAGATTTCACCTCACGCCAGTGAGAATGGCTAAGATCAAAAACTCAGGTGATAGCAGATGCTGGCAAGGATGTTGAGAAATAGGAACACTCCTCCATTGTTTGTGGGATTGCAGACTGGTACAACCACTCTGTAAATCAGTCTGGAGGTTCCTCAGAAAATTAAACATTGAACTGCCTGAGGACCCAGCTATACCTCTCTTGGGCATATACCCAAAAGATGCCCCAACATATAACAAAGACACGTGCTCCACTATGTTCATCGCAGCCTTATTTATAATAACCAGAAGCTGGAAAGAACCCAGATGCCCTTCAACAGAGGAATGGATACAGAAAATGTGGTACATCTACACAATGGAATATTAATCAGCTATCAAAAACAATGACTTTATGAAATTCATAGGCAAATGGATGGAACTGGAAAATATCATCCTGAATGAGGTGACCCAATCACAGAAAATCACACATGGTATGCACTCATTGATAAGTGGATATTAGCCCACATGTTCAAATTACCCTAGATGCACAGAACACATGAAACTCAAGAAGGATGACCAAAATGTAAATGCTTCACTCCTTCTTGAAAAGGGGAACAAGAATACTTTGGGAGGGAATAGGGAGACAAAGTTTAGAACAGAGGCAGAAAGAACACCCATTCAGAGCCTGTCCCACATGTGGCCAATACATATACAGCCACCAAACTCCATTTGAATGTTAGAGCATCATTTCCAACTCCTTCCGTACAAGTTGTTATTAGAAATTACTTCAATGCCTGCTGAGTACATCTGCATCCCAGCCAGCAGAGGTGAGTGTCACACTGTCCGTGGAGCTTCATTTGCTTCCCTCCCAAGGAGGCCTAATAGCCTCCAGAAACACCCAGGTTAGACACAACCTTACCAATCCCCTACCTGTCCAGAAAGCCTGAGGCACAGCCAATGGAGGTAAACTGTTCTCTTTACCCTAAATTCCAGCTTCAGACCCATGGCTTTGTCTCCCTTCCTGAGGAGACTTGCTGGACACCAGGAACAATTAGTTCTTCCTGGACACAGCCAGCAAAGGTGATCAGCCTGCTGGCCTTGAGCTCTATTGTCAGGAGTTTCATGTAGAAGAATGCAAATAGATCCATATTTATCATCTTACATACAACTCAGGTCCAAGTGGACCAAAGATTTCAACAAGAAACCAGATACTCTAAATCTAACAGAAGAGATAGTGGAGAATGGCCTTGAATATGTTGAAACAGGTGACAATATCCTGAACAGAACATTGTTGCACCTTGCCACTAAGGTTGTAGCGTACCTCCTCTGGTTAGCTCTTCTGAGCATGGTGCAAAATGGAAAACACTCTTTTTTTTGGCAGGGCTTCTCCTTTTCTGCATAATCTGAAGAGTCTGACCCCCAATCTTCTGCCTGCGGAATATCACATGTCCTTAACAAACCCACTGATTCAACCCACTACCCCCCCCAAAAAAAAAACCCACCAGGCAAGTATCTGAGATTCCTGGAATACCTCTCCTGACAAATTAGGCAGCCAGAGTACTTTAAACTCCAGACAATGAAACTTCTCCCTAAGAAGAACCTATTCCCACTCTCCAAGGTTATCACATAACCCTTGTTCACTCCAAATAAAGTGTATGCCTATAAAGTCACCCCAAATAAAGGTATGCACACAAGCAAGAGTTGCTTCATTAAAAATCTTCAGAGAAGCCACACACAGACACAAATGGAGTGGGGTCCTACAGTCCCCATCTGATCCAGATTCCACTTCATCCTTCCAGCCTGGTATGCAGGAGAATCTGGACACCCAGAGAGGGAGGAAGTGGAGTGTGTGGAACTCCAGTTGGTCTGGAACATGACAGCCCACAGAACACGAACAATTCAGGAACTAAGATCAACAAGTAATAACAGGAACCTCACGAAACTGAAAAGCATCTTTAAAGCAAAGGACAATGCCAATAGGGCAAAATGGAAGCCTAAAGAATGGGAAAAGATCTTCATCAATCTTATATCCAAGAGAGGTCTAATGCCCTAAATAAATAAAGAATTCAAGAAATTAAACATAGGCAAGCTAAATAACCCAATTTAAAAAAAGGGATACAGAGCTAAACAGAGAATTCTTAAGGGAGAAATTTTGAATGGACGAGAAAAATTTAAAGAGATGTTCAACATTGTTAGCCATCAAGGAAATGAAACTCAAAATGACTGTGAGATTTCATCTAACACCAGCCAGAATGGTTAAGAACAAAAAAACAGGGGTTGGGGATTTAGCTCAGTGGTAGAGCACTTGCCTAGGAAGCGCAAGGCCCTGGGTTCGGTCCCCAGCTCCGAAAAAAAGAACCAAAAAAAAAAAAAGAACAAAAAAACAAAACAAAAACAAAAACAAACAAACAAACAAACAAACAAAACCCCTCAAGTGTTAGCATATGCTGTTGAGAAAGTGGAGAAAGGGGAACACTTTTCCATTGCTGGACATACCCATGGCTCCAGCTTCGTATATTGTAGAGGATGGTCTTGTTGGGCACCAATGTGAGGAGAAGCCCTAATCCTACCAAGGCTGGACCCCCTAGTGTAGGGGAATGTCAGGGAGGGGAGGCAGGAAGGGAGGGTGGTGGGGGAGGGGAACCACCCTTATAGAGGAAGGGGGAGCGGTATGGGATAGGGGGCTTATGAGTGGGAAACCGGGAAAGGGAGTAACATTGGAAATGTAACTAAGAACATATCCAGTAAAAAATAAATTAGGTAAAAAAGAAATGTAAAAAAAGAAAATATCCAATAAAACAAAAGGAAAAGCAAAGAAGAAAGAAAATATTTGTAGTTTAAAAAAAGAAAAAGAAAGAAAATGTGGTACATTTGCACAATGGAAATGAAAACTATTGAAAAGAGGGACATCATGAAACTTGCAGGCAAGTGGATATAACTAGAAAATATCATACTGAGTGGGCTAACTCAGACCCACAAAGGCACACAAGGTATGTACTCACTTAAAAGTAGATAACCTATTTTACTATCATAGAAAGAGCACACATCAAAGAACTGTTCCTCTCAAGCCAGGAAGCAGTAGAAAGATAAAGAGCTTGGGGTGGGGGGTCCCTTTTTTATTTCCTTTAAAATGTATTTATTTGTTTACTTATTTATCCTTCTTTCTCCCCTCTCCCCTCCCCATTTTGACATCCCCTCCCCCTATCCATCCCTCCATTTCTTTTCAGAAAAGCACAGGTACCAAATCTCCTGTTAAGGCTAGACAAGAAAACCCACTATGAAGAAAAGGGTCCCCAAACAGGCAAAAGTTTGAGGATATAAGCACAGAACTTGAGAACGTCTCACAATACCTCATACTTCACCTTCCAATTGCATCAATAATTGGAGACAAGCCATGAATACATGGATATCTGAGTGGAAATTAATATCCAAGCTATTTATTAATAGAAACTTTATCAAAATAAAAATATACATGTGGTAGAAACTCACTAAGACTTCTTTGATAAACTTTTGGTTACCTTTCTAAAATTTTGGTTGAAATTCTTTTCTATTTTTAAAGCTGATTTATTTGTTTATCATATTCATTTTTTTTACTCAGGGGTGATATTATCATGACATTTATGTTTTACTGTTTTATTTGGAATTTTTCAAAGTCAAGAACTGTGATTAGAGATATACCTGTAAAAAGGGCAATCCGGCCCAGCATGCTCATCAATTTAGCTGCCCTCTGTGCCTAGATCCGGCACTTTAATGCAGTATACCATACTTACTCCATCTATGAGCTGCTGGAGTGAATGGAGAAGCTGGTCTTGGAAAGCCTGATGCCATTACTTAATAGGCCAGTCCTAGTCTCACTGATCAATGCGGAACAATAATGGGTGCAGCCCATGCTGCTTGCCTTGCTGGGAGACAAAAAGCATAGGGGCAATGGTGCTACCTATAGCCTCTAAGCACAAAGGTGAATCCCAATAAGCCTGTGCCAGCAGACATAGAGGGCAAGGAGGTGTGTAGCAGCCTAGTGCTCTCGAGGACCCTGCCCCTAGACACCCTGCCTATCCATAAGATCACCCTAATTCTGAGAAACAAATCTTAGTGATGGTCTTGTACTTATGGTGTATCAGAGACCATTAATTCTGAGCCAGACCAACAGCTAAATCATTGCAATAAATATTTGCAAGTAAAGTTGTTTGTACACACATACATGTGCACGCACGCACACCTACACAAGTACACAAACACACACAGTATGGCACATTGCAATTTCCAGTTCTTCTGTGATGAACGGATATGAGATAGACACATGAGAAAGATGAAGGAATTGAGGAGTGAATGAGCAGTGGAAACAGGTGGAACTGGAGAATGAACGTAGTAGGAGGTGAGAAAGAAGGCTGTGGTGGTCATGGAAAATCACCTTGCTGAGTAGTGAAAGATTGAGCCTAACACTATTCGCATTCCACCTTATGTTAAGCTTGTCCTCAGGTATCTAATATACTAGTTGTTTTGAATAATAAGATTAATTAAGTTAACCATGATTGCTCATAACAGGTTGAAATTATTACTAGCCAACTGACATGCACCAAGATGCAATTTTCAAAAACGTTAACCAATCACGTAACTACCAACTTGGAATTCCCCTCACCTGCTGAAACTGTAGTAAATAGGCAAGGCTTTACCAGTTTTGTGACTTCCATACCCATCCACTGTGTTGGAGAGGTTGGAGAAGTCAAGCTCCAGCTTGAATAAAGATTCTTTGCTTTTGCATATGGGTTGGACTCCTAATTGTCTCTAGTTGTTTGTGGGGACCCTGTGATCTGGGTATAACAAATATGGACAACAGAGAGTTAGTTGTACATCGTTCAGGAGATGACACTCCAATACGGTTACCCTGTCCCCTCAACACTGCCCAGCTGTATGATTGTCCTGGTTCATTTCCTAGATTGGACCTCCTCAAAAAACCTCTGTGGTACTTACAGTCCTTGGAGGCCACACTGGTTTCATTGGTATGCTTCCCCAGGCTATGTTGGAACTTTGGGTTCATATGAACATCCATGATTTTGCCACAACTGGGAGCTGTGTTGATGTCCTTGGTCTAAGTTACCATCGCAAAAGGCCGTATGAATGCCTATGGCCTGGGCTGCCACCTGAGGACATTCAATTGTCTGTTGGCAGTGCTTCTGCCCCAGACCATGTTGATGTGATTGGCCTGTGCTGCGACCTGAGGCCATGATGATGTTCAGATCCATGGTGCTGCCAAGAGTAATGTCTGGGTCCATGGTCCTACTGCAGCTGGAGTCTATGTTGGTGTTTGTGGCCCATGATACCCTGACAACCATGGAGATGATTATTGTCTGTGGTGATGACTGAAGCCATGTTGATGTTTAGGACTTGCCTTTGAGCATTGTGAGGGTGGCCTACGTAGCAGGAGAAGGCTGTGTTTGCGCTCATAGTCTGTACTGTGACTGGAGAACACGGTGAGGTCCTTGGCATATTCTAACCTGGAGACCATGTGGCTGTCCATGATCCATGCTGTTGCCAGAAATCATGTTTAAGTACAAGTTCTTAACTCTTACTGACTGTAAAGGCCAAGGAAGCTACTTTTGCTGTGGTATTAAGGACTACACAGAGAGATGTACAGAAGGCCTACAACTATTCATACTCCCCTGAAAAAGTAATAGCCTAGACAGAAAACCATTGTGGAAGAGAACTCTTAAAATTTCTGATAAAAGCTGGGCAATGGTGGTTCACACCTTTAAGCATTTGGAAGTCAGAGGCAGGCATATCTCTGAGATTGGGGCCAGCCTGGTCTAATGAGCTAGTCTCAGGACATCCAACACTACACAAAGAAATTCTCCCTGCCTTAACAAAAGAATCAAGCAATCAAATCTAAAAACCAAACAAAACAAAAACGTGATCAGGTTGCTGAATTGTAGCTCTCCACAACTTATGACATTTGGCCGGAATGCAGATGGAGAAGGATTCCATTTTTTTTAACGGGCTGGCCATGCTGAGTATATGGAAAACACGAATAACACTTAATATTTTGCAGAGAGAGTTTGTTTTCTTCCTTTCTTCCCTTCTTTTCTCCTCCTCCTCCCCCTCCTCCTCTCCCTCCTCCTTTTCTTCCTCCTCCTGTGGGGAGAAGTCCCAAGGATGGGCCTCTGGCTCTGTGAGGACTGAAAATTGAAGGTACTTGGGATTCATGATGTGAAATCCCCAAATGAACAATAAAAAATATCATAGAAAACAAAAAGAAAAGAAAAATAACAGATCACCCAACACAGTGTAGAGGAATTGTAATTCAGCATAATCCGAAGACCTAATAGGTCTACGTGATCTGGCCAGAATGCAAACACATGCTTAGTATACATCCTTATTCCCTCTGGCTGGAATCTTTTATTACAGATCTTTATTCTGCCTGGCTGGAATCATTTAGGACATATCTTTAGTCCCACACAATGGTGTCTAATTGAGGGGCAGACAAAGTCATAAATCAAAGAAAGGTCTGACAGAATGAGACAGAGATATACTCCCAGCTCTAAGGAGAAAATGTATTTAAGAGCAGTGCAGAGAGAGTAAAAGAGTTTAGTTAGTTGGTCAGTCAGTAGGGAGTTGAGTCAGTTGGGAGGCAGTCCAGTAAATGAAGGTAGGGTGGTCTCTGGATGGCCTTTCCTTCAGTATCTGCTCCAATTTTTGTTCCTGCATTTCCTTTAGATAGGAACAATTCTGGGTTAAAAATTTTGAGAAGGGGAAGTGGCACCCTCCCTCAACTGGGAGCCATGTCTATCTACTGGAGGTAGACTTTTGAGGTTCTATCTCCCCTCTGTTGGATATTTTGGCTAATGTCATCCCCACTGGGTCCTGGAAACTTCTCACATTCTGGGTGTGTGAGACTTTCTAGTGGGTCCCCTGGGTCCCCGCTTCTTATTTCTACATATTTCTATTCTTTCTCCTGGCTCTCTGTGTTTCTGTCCCTCCCCATACCTGATGCTCTCCCCCTTTTCCTCCTCATCTCCTCTCCCACCTAGTACCCTCCCTCCCTCTGCCTCCAGTGATTATTTTGTTCCCTCTTCTAAGTAGGATTGAAGTTTCCACACTTTGGCCTTCCTTCTTATTAAGGTTCATATGGACTTCTTGAATATAATTTTATTCCTTTATGCTACCTGATTGAAAACAATTTCTACTATATAATCAAATGTCTTTTCATTATCCTATTAGTACATAAAATGAGAATATTAATATCAATACTAGATTTAATTCAAATAACTAAAATTTTAATATGATTCAATATTGGAAAACGGAAATATAAGTAACCAGATTACTTTTTATGTATTAATATAATCTTATATCAGATATATTAAAATTTGATCATGTATACAGTAAAACTTAGAGATAGGCTTTATTTCATTTGTTTCTTAGTGTGAAAATTATCATAGGCTAAGGTAATATGCTTTTTTATTCTGAGGAGGAAATAAAAATATTTTCATAAAATCAAAATCTTAAGAGGGGATGAGTACAAGAAAACAATGCAATGAAGAAAATGCATCTGCCACAAGATTAGTGGATGACAGGAACAAGAAAAGTCAATATTATAGATAGCAGGAAGAGGGAGTGTTGAGATTAAAAAGTAAGCAATGTCAATGTCATCAGAGATTATAGAGAATTTTTATGAAGACAAAGTTTTCTGGCACCATTCTAAATCTCAATTGCATCTGAATAATGGCATGTAAATCATTGTAATTGGCTATATCAGTTGGGTAGTGAATCATTTACTTTGAACTCATAAATGATCATTAACAATTTATGTCCAGTCACTCACTAGCTTTATATCATAGGAAAGACATTTTATTTTTCCCAAGAAATGTTTACTTTTATGATGTATTACCATATGTAATCTATTAGATATTATCTGAAAATTAACTTATAAAATATAATTATATTTTATTAAAACAGAATCACTATGAAAACTATTAGATTGTTTACATATAAATATCTGTAAAAGATTACCTTAGACAATCTTTAAGATTTTCTTTTGCCCAGAGATACAGCTGAAATATTATACTTTTGGAATAATATATACTTGAACTTGAAAGGAAGTATAGTAGTTATTTTTCTCAATGTGTGACCAAGTACTCTACAAGAAGCAATTTAAGAAAGGGGAATTTATTTTTACATTTGAGTCTTGGACAAGGACTTGAGGAGACTGTTCTCATTGTATCTGCAATCAAGAGGTAGATAGAAGGCATGAAATATGTGTGTGTAGGGGGTGGTCTATAAAACTTTAACATACCCGGTGACCTATTTCCTCTAGCAATGCTCCAACTTATAAAGGTTATTCAAAGTCTTTAACTAGTACTACCAACTAGAGACAAAGCAGTTAAGCACATTATAATATTAGGGAGATTTTACATTCAAACCACAGGAAGTGGTAAGCATACTATACAAATGTAAAATTGTGGTAGCAAACAACTGGGTTCAGATCCCACCAGCAACTTCAGCTACTATTTAAGTCTCTCTAAACTTCAGTGTCTTTATTTGTGTGTTGGGGCATGGAAGTGATAAACCTTGGGAGGGGTGCATAGGAGTGATAAATATATCTGCAAAGGTGAAAAAGATTCAGAAATTTATTATTGTGAACAATGTATATAATAACACACTGATACACTGCTGTACTCTGGGGAAAATCACTAGCAAACTAGGAGGAAAGCATCAGAAGAAGCAGAGAGGATAGAGAAAGAAGAAAATCAATTTCTTTTTTTTAAATTTAGTTTTTTAGTTATTCACTTGACATTCTGCTCACTGAGCCCTCCTGGTAACTCCTTCCAACGATCTTTCCCCCATCCCTCCTCCCCTTCTCTTTGGAGCAAGTGGGGTCCCCCTTAGAATACCCCTGGCACTCCAACTCTCTGAGAGGCTAGGTACTTCTCTCCCACTCTGGACAGACAAGGCAGCCTAGCTAGAAGAACATATCCTACTGATATGCAACAGCTTTTGAGAAAACCTCCATTCCATATGTTCAGGCTTCATCTGAAGTTGAAGCTTCACATCTGCTATATATGAATGGGGAGGTCTAGGTCCAGCTCCTATATGCTTTTTGCTTGGTGGTTCAGCTTCTGAGAGCCCCCAAGGGTCGAGGTTAGCTGACTGTGTTGGTCTTCCTATGGAGTTCCTATCCTTTTCAGGGCCTGCATTCCTTCCTCCTATTCTTTAGAGAGTCTCCAAGCTCCATTAACCATTTGACTGTGAGTATCTGTATCTGTTTGAAGCAGATGCTAGGTGGAGCTTATCAGAAAAAAACATGCTCCCATTTATAAGCATAACAGAATACCATTAATAATGTTATGATGCTTGCCCATGGAATGGGTCTCAAGTTGGGCTGGTTGTTAGTTGCCCATTCCCTCAGTCTCTGCTCCACTCCACTACTGATTCATGAACTGAATCGCTGATATCCTGACAGACAATGGAGATTGGATTTGTTCCAACGAACTATATCTAAATAGGTCCACATCCTCCTTTGCCTTGTTAACCTTTTTCCCCACTACCTCTGGTGGATGTTGGGCTAGAAGGGAGGTTAAAACATTTAAAACCCTTATTAAAAGTAGCTTTTCAAAAATATAAGCCTACAAGACTCTGGAGGTTGACCTGAATGCATTTTGTACTAAGAGATGTCCATGAGTCTATGGCAGTCAGTATGAAATATGAAGGTGCTTCAACTCCCATGCTGGCCTGGATGTCATTGCTCTATTGCTGTGAAGACTTCTTTCGGAGATTCATGGCAATTTCTGTGTTGAAATCCCCTAAAAGGTGAAATGATAACAAACCTTACACACAAACTTTGGTTTTCTATTGCATGGAAAAGAGAACACCTTCATTTTACAATTTAGTATATTTAAAGGTTAGAGTGAGGTTACTGAACTACTGAGAGTGTCTGGTGAGTGAGGATTCATCTAGCAATTTAGATGTGCTAGGACTCAGAACTGCCTATGAATATATTTCCACAAGACACAACTGAAGGCATCTTTCTTCTGATCCTCAAATTGTCTGGCGGTTTTCCACAGAGATATCTGAAACTAGGGGGAAGATTTACTGAGTCACAGGTTATTCTTAAATTTGCTCTTGATTTTAGAACAGAGGCAGAAGGAACACTCATTCAGAGCCTGCCCCACATGTGGCCCATACATATACAGCCACCAAACTAGATAAGATGGATGAAGCAAAGAAGTGCAGGCCGACAGGAGCCGGATGTAGATCTCTCCTGAGAGACGCACCCAGAATACAGCAAATACAGAGGCGAATGCCAGCAGCAAACCACTGAACTGAGAACAGGACCCCCGTTGAAGGAATCAGAGAAAGAACTGGAAGAGCTTGAAGGGCTCGAGACCCCATATGAACAACAATGCCAAGCAACCAGAGCTTCCAGGGACTAAGCCACTACCTAAAGACTATACATGGACTGACCCTGGACTCTGACCTCATAGGTAGCAATGAATATCCTAGTAAGATCACCAGTGGAAGGGGAAGCCCTGGGTCCTGCTAAGACTGAACCCCCAGTGAATGTGATTGTTGCGGGGAGGGCGGCAATGGGGGGAGGATGGGGAGGGGAAGCCCATATAGAAGGGGAGGGGGAGGGGCTAGGGGGATATTGGCCCGGAAACCGGGAAGGGGAATAACAATCGAAATGTAAATAAGAAATACTCAAGTTAATAAAGATAAAAAATTTTGCCCTTGATGAATGCATTGTTAGCCTTTTGTGTAGAAACTTCAGGGCTCTCTTCAACCCATGTGCTTATGGACCACACTAAATTTCAAGAACCACACGGAGAGAAAAACTGACTTTAGGTACTGTCAGAACTTGGACCTTCTAAGTCCAAGTGCAGAGTCAGCTTCCACGTAGTAGGATATGTACAGTCAGACATGATACTTTCTCCATGTGGTTGTTATACAAACTGACAACATGACCACTCCAAAGTATGATTAAGTAGAAAGTTTTTATTGTAGATATAAAGGAAGAGAAGCTCCAGTGGCAGCTGGAAGAGTTTAGAGCAAGCAAAGAAGGTAGCAGACTGAAATGGATATGGCCATCAAACTTGACTTGACTGTGAGAGGAAAGATGGAGAGAATGAGAAGATAGGAAGAGAGAAGGGGCTAAGAGAGAGGAGCAAAAAGAGAGACCTACGAGAGGAAGGCAAAAGAGAGCACATAGCCAAATATAACAGGGCTATAAGGAGAAATGAGAAGTTGCAGAGAGAAAAACCATGAACTGAAGAAATTCAGGCTAAGGAGCGTGGGGTGAAGAGCCAGGATGCCAGCACAGATTCTGAAATACATAACAGGTACTCGTTATACTGAGGGAACCTGAAGGCTAGAATGTGCTTTGGTGTGCTAAGGGGCACCACAGATAGCCATTTCTACCTACTGTGAGTGAGAGGGAAGTCTGGCACTGTTAGGGAAGAAAGGCTTATAAGTTCCTTTGGAATGATGGCTTTTGTCTAACCACCAGCATTTGGATCTGATAATTTCCTGTCTGGGTGTTTCTGTGAGTCTTTCACATAGACACAAGTGTGTGTGTGCTCTTTTTGTCGTATCCCTTATGTGTATTAGAAGTTATCTGTGCATTCTGCTGCAGTCAAATGTTCAGGTCAGATTTCCATATTATGCAACATTGTGGCATTCTAACTCAAAATTTTTCTTCTTTTTACCAAGAGGTATTCTGAAGACTAGGGATCAGAAGTCAGTCCAATGACACTTATACTAGGTCACAAGAATGAGCCATGTAGGAACCATTGCCTCTACCATGCCTAGCACACACTCTCTCTCTGTGTATGTGTATGTGTGTGTGTGTGTGTGTGTGTGTGTGTGTGTGTGTGTGTGTGTGTGTGTGTGCATGTGCCTGTGCCTGTGACTGTGTGTGTGTGTGTGCATGTGCCTGTGCCTGTGACTGTGTGTGTGTGTGTGTGTGTATACATATATGTCTTCCTGCCACAGATGCAGTTGACTGTTGACAAGTAGAGAATTTACTGTTGACAATAGAGAATTTCCTATATGATGTATGTCATGGACTTTGGGATTCTTGTCTAGTTGAACTATCAATTTCTTAAGAATGTTTCTGCTGTTGATTGTGGTTTTGAGTTTCTGCCCCATTCCTGACTCCTTTGGTTTCTACACTTTCCTCTTTTTGCAGGGGAACAGTATAACAGTATGCATCATCCTCATTTTACATCTTGTTCACTCCCTCCCTTCCTCCTCATCTCTCCTTCCTTCCCTCCCTTTCTGCCTCCCTCTCTTCTGTTACTACAAACTCATCATAGCTATCTAGACACTGTTTTTGTTCTAAACTTTGGTTCCCACTTTCTGCAGTTTCCCTTATTCTGCACTGGGAGCAGAACACTTGAACTTCAGGGATGGACTCTGGACTATCTCACTTTTTGCTATGGTTTCTAATTTTTTTCTTTATTTGTGACTTAATTTCAATGTCATGACCAAAGGGAATGGAAGACAAATGAATAGCTGTGTTTGCCTTTTAGCATTCCAAAGTACATGTTAGTTTCTAGGCTTACTCAATATTTGTGGCTCCCCTCAGCTCTTCTCAATTTTCCCCCTATCCTAAACTCCAGGTCATTGGCTTTCCTTCTGCTACTCATTCATATAAAACCATGTCATTTCAGCCATACATGCTTTTGGCTGTCTCTTGGCTCTTAGGTATCTCTTAGTTCTCTTGGTCCCTCTCTTTTGGTCCTCCTCTCATACTCTCCTCATCTCTCTTCTCATGGTTCAGTCTTCTGGTCATGTCCACTCTACTACTTTCTTTCCTTCCTCTCAATTCTCACTCATGAGCTATTTACTGTCTTGGATGCATGATGGTTAGCTACCATCTACTCTCTCCTTAATTAACTTCAAATTAAATAAGAGCTTGTAGCTGTTGTTGTGTACATTAATTCACAAATCATAACTAAGACAGTTCTCTTCAAAACATTGGTTATATGTAACATTTTTCCTTATAACATGCCCTTAGGTACTGCTGTACTTTTTATGTTTAATCAATTGTTACTCAGAACAACTAAATCAATCAAGGTATCACTAAATTATACAATAGTGCCACTGACATCACAAGAGTAATCAGTAGCAAACTGGTATTAAGTCTGAATCAAAAGGAGGGAATCCCTGCCTGTTACTGCAAATCAAGCCAGGAATAATGACTAGAAGATGGCTTAGAAGAAAACTTATTACTGCTACTTTGCTAAATTAATGCAGATTCTAACTATATTCTAAATATTTGTTCCTAAATACCCATAGACAAGTTCAGCTTTCACCCCTCATCAAAAAAGCTTCTCTTTTACAGCAGAGAGAGGCTTTCACAGAGACACACAACTGCTCAACATGCAAAAATTGTGGAATTATCAGTATTATTGATACCCATACAATGCAAACTCTATGCCTAAGTCTCAAGGAATATCCCATAAGAGGTCAGAAATATTTGTAAAGTCCAGAGAATCAGGAGACCTATTTTGAGATGGTGTCTTTTAGAAAAGATTGGATTGGTGTTCCTATACATTTAACAATATGGTTGCCTAAACTTCCCAAGATGACACCAGATCAGGACAATGTAAACTGGGGAAATTTCACAAGGCCCTATAACTAGATGAAGAGTTAAGGTATTTGATGGCTGTGGCAATTACTTGTCGTCAAGGACCAATTTTCTGATAGGTTTTTCTAATCCTAAGAGGTCTCACGCACATATATATGTAGCAACATTAATTAGACTCAGCAGATTGCTAGTGTTCACATATATACACATCTGTATATGTACAGGACAATAATTATAGAGGAAGAAGACAAGAGTTGGAGGTGAGAAAGGTGTAGATATTCAAGTAAAGTGTATTCATGTATGAAATTAACGATTTAATTAATTAAATTTTAAAATTAAGATAAAAAGTCTTAAGTAGGTAAAAGATGACTTGTTATAAACTATAAATTTAAAATTGGTAAGTAAAAATAAAAAAAAGAACAATTGTGGGTGTAAATTGTACATGTTACCGAGTGTCTTCAGCATTGCTGTCTCTTGAATACCACTGTGAATTTCACAGCTGAGTACTTCCAGACCCTTTATCTGTTTCTAAATACTAGCTTAGCCTATTAAAGGGTATCTTGTCCCATTTTAAATGTCTAAGTAAATATGTAATTTCCCAGGCCACAGCCATCAGAGATAATACTCAGCATATTTTTCATGAGATACGTTGTATAATTATCTTTCCAAAGGTACTCGGATAATAATAAAATAGATTTTGAACCTGTAAACAATGATGAGTAAGAAAGTTAAAAAATAACAAACTATGGATATTATTTACATAATAAGACACATGCTACTTTAACTTTTGCATTTTTTGGCTATCTACATTTTTGATTATTTTATTATAAGCTTCAATTTTATTATAGCTGAACTAACAATAAAAAATAAAAATGTCTTCTATCAGTTTTTATTAATATTTGTATCTTGTTAGCAAAATGATAGAAAAGTCATTACAAGTTCATCATGATTTGTATTGCCTATAAGTTTTTATTATTGCCAAATTTTTGAAAACTTCTGTCAAATTTCTTTGATAAAATGATGAGCATTTCAGGGTATTAAGCTCTTGTGACATGATTAATATTAAGCACTCTGAAGTGAGGGTTTGTAAATTGTTCTGATATTAATGTCTTCCATGTGGAGGGGTCCTAGACTGAAGAAAAAACAGAGTGAACCTTGCAACATTCATCATTGCTTTCCGTAGCAGGACTGGTGTTGCCATGTGCCCAGACGTTCCTGGGGCTGTTCTTCCCTGATTGACAGGCTCTCTCTGGGAACTGTGAGCAGAAATAAATCTTTCCTTCCCTTAACTGCTTTCTCAGGTATCTTGTCACATCCACTGACAAGCAACTACTACAATGAGTTATTAGAAGTTGAATTCCTACACATTTAACAAAATAGGAAGCAAGTCATCAGAAAATGCCAATCTGCATAGATTTGGGATATTAGACCATTGGGTTGAGTATCTCACTCCTGAAAGTTCTTATGGACTTAAGAAAATGCTTAAATGCTCTGTTCTCAGCTAATTTATCTATATGCTTGAGCTAGAGCAGTTAGCAAACCCTACACTGTATCACATTAGTGGTCCTACTTGTACTATTTTCTAGCTGGAATCTGTCATTAACATGCACATGAATAACTAAAAATTGTGCTGTATGTATTCAAACTATTGAATATTACATAGAAAGAAAAATGAACAATATGGAGTCATCTCCAGCAGATGAAGTTCTCAGTGAAGGACTCTACATAAACAAAGGAGTAAATTGCTTCCTCCACACTTACACAAAGTTCAGGTATATAAGGTCCATGTTCTTGGAGACACTGACAGTAGGTGGAAATCTGGAGGGCACAGAGGGTTTACCAAGGCTAGCAAGTTGGGAGTTGAGTATTGGCCTGGGTTCAACATCAATTCAGCATATTACAGACACTTTTTCACACCTCTGCTTTCTTATTATACAATACCGTAACTAGAAGCTAGAAAATTAGCATGTCAAATTGATGGATCTTTTGAGTTATTCATTCATAGCCAACGAGACACAGACCAGTTGCCTCACACATATAAAAAGAATTTCTTGGGAGACTCATTTCATGAATTTTAGAAAAACCAATCCCATAATCACCATCCCTCAGCATGACAGTCTTGACAACATTTCTGTACTATGCAGGGTGTTGGTCGTAAAAACACTGCCTAACGGAAGTTCCCTCAATGGTTTTTAAATTCGCCTTCATTGCTTTCTGTTCTGTGGTTTGTACACAGTAGAACACAGTTTCAAGGATTATGAAATCCAGCCCCTGCTCACATTTCCAGAAACGTGAACTTGTTTCCAAGCAAAACAAGCTGTGATTTACAAGAACAGCCCAGCAGGTCACAGACAGGGCGCAGTAACAGATGAGATCAAACGCCTATGCTGCTGGACTTGTGGTCTATCCTTTTAGTTTACTTTGCAGAAGTCGCTCATGGGTGGAGCATCTAGAAATCCTGATTTCCTAAACTAACTTTCAACTTCCCTTTGGGGCAAGTCTGTCTCTGCCGTAACCACAGTTCATAGCAGAGAGGAACTGGATGGTACAGCACATACTTCTCTTCGAGTCAACTGCTCCCAGATAGATCCAAGACATGAGACTGTCAGCAAGAATTATTTGGCTTATATTATGGACTGTTTGTGTAGCAGAAGGTAAGCTTAAAACCACCACCTTTCTCCCTTCTGACTGAGCCGCATTATAAAACATTTGCAGATAATATTTCTCATAGCAATTATTCAAATTAAGTCTAGAAAATGTGGGTAATTACTAGTCTGTAACTGAATGGCTTTTGGTGGTAAGTTTAAAAACCGTGAACCTTTCACTTGACTATTGTAATTGATAGTTCAGCTTGATGTAAAACTCAAGACAGTGCTTTAAACATGTTTTTGCAATCCATAATTAGGCATAGACATTTAACTTGTAGTTATCAGGAAATACAGGCTCCTCTTTTTCTCATGAGTGTCCCTGAAGTACTATATGTAAAACTAGTTAGAAATATATAAATATCCAAAGTCAATGAAAGCACTTACTTTTTTCTTTAAATGGGTGGATCGATTTCAGGCTTATTTCTAAACCTTCCTAACTACATCACTTAGCTGATATTTCCATGGTTTTAAAAGTTTCGTATGTAAGACCTTCAAGTATGAGATAAAAAGAAAATAAAATTTGACATGTAACCTGCATTGGACGGATCTGATTTGTTTCTGGTTTTGTTTTCTGTGAATACGTGTGGGGCATGTTTGTTTCTGAAGCCATTTTGAAGTAGGTAATGTGACTGTCGGAGTTCTTTCATGACAATAACAGGGTCTGACTTTATTATTCACTTAAATTCTCCCAAGACTGCTTAGTTTATCCAATGAAAGAGCTTTGCTTTCCCAGTTTAGGAAGGGTACCTAGTTGTGGGATAAACATTTAATCAACTCTTCTTTGTGTTTTGATTGTTTAAGATAGGGTGTCACTACACCCTTGAGCTCACTGTAGTCCTCTTGTCAGCAGCTTCCTATGGGCTGAGGTTACCAGTGAGAGTGACTGCCATGCCTGACTTAGCACTTTTTATATAAAGTGAATGACATAACTTTAATAACTTCCTTAAATGTTTCTCTTAGCCAATGCATTGTAATTTGAAGCTTTGCTGTAACCACTACTCAGTAAAGAATACTAAAATTATCCTCTGACTGGATGTTTACCAACCCACATAAGAAGAGTAGATATGGTTTCTCAGTTGTATCTTTTACTAAAATTCTGAAAAAAAAATTTAAGGGTATTTTATACTTTTTGAAAGAGTAAACATTTTCAATTATATTTTTTAATGTTATTCCTTGAATTTTAGCTTAAGAGTCTTGTATTCAGATGCCTTATAGACTAAGGCAGTCATTTCCTTGTATATGAAAATATAAGTATTGCTGAAATGAAATGTGATTATATTGGCCAGGAAATCTAAAGCAATGTTGATATTACCAAGCATAACTAAACTTTTTATTTTGTTAAAGGCAATGTTTTCATCGCTTATTTTAGTGTTCTACTTGAATAATAATGTTT
This sequence comes from Rattus norvegicus, assembly GCF_021556685.1. Lineage (NCBI taxonomy): Eukaryota > Metazoa > Chordata > Mammalia > Rodentia > Muridae > Rattus > Rattus norvegicus. The sequence continues at coordinate 54,162,881 of NC_141546.1, read as the reverse complement.
ACTAAGAGGTTTTTAAAGATATATAAGATTAAAGAAAGAACTATTTTATGTTTAGCTAACTTTTAAGTCTTAATTGATATAAATCGAATTAAGGTGTCTACACAATTACAAAGCAGAATTTCAATGTTAAAAAGGAAGTGCCGCGATGTTTGCGTGATACTTTAACGCTAATGATTTAAAAATCCTCATTTATGCCATGGATGTCAGCTGATTTTTTTGTTATTGCTGGATTTGAATTTTCATCAGTATGTATTCAAATGTGGTGCCAGTTCTTGCTGATGAGGTGGGCAGTTACACTGTGTCCGATACTGTTTCACAGGGATTTTCCTTTCATTCACAGATGAAAAGAGAGTTTAGTTTCTAAATCATTATGTAGGGTAACCTCATGGTCTCCACAAAATGAATGTAAACAGATGGGAGAAGTTTCATGGATTTTCAGTGGACACAGTACTCCCACTTTAGTCTTAGCTTGGCTGGTGACCCGTGTCTATCTCAAATGTAAACAATTTAATCAGTCTATCAACTTAAGAGGAATTTCAGCAGAAGAGCTTGGATCAATTAAAACAATTATGTATATGCTGCAATGTTTGCTCCTGTTTCTATTCTATTAGATGCTGGCTACTAAGCTGATTTAAAAAAAAAAAAGTTTGTGAAATGCTCTCATATTAGGCTTTCTGAAACAGGGAAGAAAAGATTTCATAAGTATTTTCTGCCCTGATAAAGATCAACATTCATCTAAAACCAATGTTAGCTGGGCCAGCAGGAACGGTAAACACAATAATGATCTTGCTTGGCAAAGAACCTGGCTACTTGAGTTCAATTCATGGGCCCCACCTGGTGAAAGGGGGAAAAAAAGCCTCCTACAGACTGTCCTCCAGTTTCCTCATACAGGCATGGCAACTGTATGTTACACCCACTCAAATTAAAAGAAAATAATAACCATAACAAAAAATTTAAACTCCACTATTAATAATTAAAGAATAATAACCAAAAGAAGAACTATGAACCCAGCTTGTTTGCCTCCCTCCCTCCGTGCCCCTCTCTCTCTCTCTCTCTCTCTCTCTCTCTCTCTCTCTCTCTCTCTCTCTGTCTCCCTCCCTCCCTCCCTCCCTCTCTCTCTCTCTCTCTCTCTCTCTCTCTCTCCCCCCCCCCTCTCCTTTTCCCCTTTTCTACTTGCCAAGGGCTTTCTCATATCTTTTTAGTGCAGTGCTTGACTGTATTCACACTTCTAGCTGCCAAGAACAGTCAATGGTGCTTCCTGCAAAACCACACGCTGATCAGAATTGGGTCAGATTTACAGGACAACCTGTAACATAAGAGAGTTCCTTGGTTGAGCCGTATAATTTCAGTTCTGGGGAATGGATTATACCCAAGCTTTCCAAGCATGCATTTTACTCTCACAATTGAATATTGTATGAAATTAGGCCGCAGCCCAGGATTGCTGAAATGAACCAATTAAACCTGTGCTGAAACAAAACCAAATAACCACAGCGTGCTTTCTGGGGAGATAAGTGTTTTCTAATCCTGGAGGTTTAAAGGACAAAAAGGTCCTTTCAGGCTTAGAGACTTTAATCATAGAATGGAGAATTGGTTTAATTCTATAATGTTTTAAGTATATGATTTTTTCAAACTTAGTTTAACATTGATGTGGAAAAATTGATGTTATATACATTAATTATGAGTTAATAATAGTTGCTTTGGGGGAAATTTAGAGAAAAGTTAATTATTCTTTTATGTAAAATGATATTATATTATGTCAAAAAGTCAAGTGATTCAATGTAAGATATTTATACTTTTCCTTAAGAAAAAGAATTAATATGGAGTGTGTCTTACTTTTCCCTTCACTCTGTGTCCAAAGTTGAAAGCAGCTGATTCTGCAGCGTTCACCACATCTTAACTATAAACCATGTCTACAGCTTTTCCTTTGGCCTTAGCCATATTGAATATGAAGGTTTCACATGTCCCAAGTGACTGAATGAAGACGGATGCAGCAAGTTGCAATACAGAAGTGATATGTGCGTCACTGTGTATGTATTGTCACATACAGTACTGCATACACAGAGTTCTGTCAGTAGTATCACTGCTGTCCTTTGTCTTCAATTACTTTAGTTCTTCGAGATAGAGTCCCCCTGTTTGGCCCATGCTGGTCCTTAAACTCCTAGTCTTCTGGCCTTAGCCTCCCTAGTACTGAAATTCAATATCAAGAATATCTTATGCAGATTTTCTGTTGCTTTCATTCAACTAAATTGACAGCAATAGCTGGACCTTCCTTAGAAAAATGGAAAAATATTTAAATATCAAAACCTTCTAAAGAAGCAACCTATAGTTCTCTTTTTCTAGACAGAAAATAAAAAAAAATCCAAAAAGTAAAGGTCAACTTTAAAACATACATATAAGTAATATTATATATACTGATCATGTTATATTTAGAAATATATATGTATATGCATATATGCATATAATTATAGTTATGAAAATAAGTAGTCATGGGGTGAAAGAAAGTAAAGGAGATAGGTGGGCAGTATTGGAGAGACAAGAGGAAAGGGGAAATGATGTAATTAGATTATAATCTAAAAAATATAAAAGAAATAAGAATAAAAAAGAAATAGAAATTTTGGTGGTAAACTAAAAAATAACGTGTGGATTTACAAAGAGAAAATACATGTCTGCATGTCTTCAATGCTTTCATTGACACAGAAAACCAATTTCGGTATCTTGCTTTTATGCTCCTTTATCACAGCAAAAATTTATAAACATGTCACAGGACAAACCGGGACTTTTAAACCTTTCTTGTATTTCAAATTATAATAAATATTTGGATTTATTGCTGCAGTCTCTACTGTGAGCATAATGTTTCCTTTCTTTCTTTTTTTAAAATCATAATGTTTTCAAAGCCAGAAGACATCTGAAAACTCTGAAGTTGACTATCTTTGGTATTTCTTTGGCTTTCTTGTTTGGGACAAAACTGAAGGAATTCACAATGTCAACCAAACCACCTATTGCCATTAATAGTACCTACTTGCAAAGTCCTAAGTTTCCATTAACCAAACAGCACAAACCGAAGCCATTGCAGTTGTTTCGTTTCTCCCATTGAGGAAAAAAAAACAACATCCTCGTAGCCTCCCTTTTCTGAACCTTGAAATTGGAACAGTAATCTTTTTCACACACACCATGGAGGCAGTGCATAGATAGATCCCCACATTTCTTTAAGGAAAGTGGTTGGATTGAATAATCAGGTGTGGGACAGAGATGTCAACATTGAAATTCTTCCTTGAGTTTGAATTTTGAGAAGAGTCTAAAAGAGGTCAGGTTGAAAGAACTTGCATCCTGTTTGATAAGGTTCTTCACACAGTCTAGCATATTTATTAAGCTTCTCGGTTGTACTCTCCCAGGCCCCAGAGGTCAGAGGTCCATGTATGCCACCTTCTATCACACTTGCTTAAATCCACCCTAGTAGATGCACATGAGTATTAGAGATCATTATGTAAACTAGACACTAGGGCACTACTAGTTTATTACCTAAATTAGGCATTAATGTCAGTGGAGCAAGTAACCTCTATCCCTACAACACATGTTTTCAGGATAGAATTATATTTCCCTAAATCATGTTACTTGGCATTGTGCCCCAATTGTCTTCAGTGTCTTCTTTCATGCAACTCTTAAAGTATTTGACATGTTTATCGTACCACAAACTCAACCAACCTGTTATTTATGTGTAAGGGACCACATAGTTAAATTTAGTGCTATTATGTGTAATTTACTGTGAAATTTCACTGATAGAGGATAGAACTGGAAAATGGTAAGGGACAAAATAGACCAAAGACATTCTGAGACAGGAAGCTTCCTAGGATGAAATGCTGTAACAGGTGACAAAGGGTGGAGAAGTTGCTCGCAGGCAGGGTGAAGGTGGTCAGTGAAAACAAGCCTTGCTTATCATCAGCACAGTCATGTTCTAGGAATGTGCATGCCCTTTGCCAGGATGCTATTTAAAACTAAACCATTTAAGTAGTGCAAAGCGGAATTTTTCTAAGGTAGGAACTGCCACAGAGTAAATAGTCTGCCTCTTTGTCCTTAGATTGCTCAATTTTGAACTCTCTCTCCCCTTCCAAATTAATCCATTTTTATTTCCTGACTCTGATTGTTAGTCTTTACTTCCTCCTTCTCTCTCTCCTTCCCTCACTCTCTCCCTCAGCCCTCCCTCCTTCCTCTCTCTCTCTCTCTCTCTCTCTCTCTCTCTCTCTCTCTCCACACACACACACACACACACACACACACACACTACCTCTACCTCTCGACATTTAGGCAGATGCTGTCCACCAAATCCTCAAACGCTCAGTTGACTGATGTTAACTTTAGCTTTTCTCAGAGCACAAAACATGAAAAACAGATAAAGTAATTGGGAAAAAAAATGTTACTTTTTTTTTTTTTGGTTTAAAATTAGAAGAAAAAAAAAAGTCTGGTTCAGATAAAGTCAAGCAACTAAACAGAAAAAAATTCCAACCGTGAAATAATAAAAAGAACACACGGATTTGACAGAACACTTTTGTTTTGACATTTTCACTTAGAAAGTCTAGTTTCTCACAGAGTGTTAACTGGAAATGGGATAGATAGAGGACGATTATAGAAACACCCCTTCAAAGGTTCCGAGGGAACTTTTATACTTCGAGCTAAATTCAAGTGACTCTAGACTTCAAAAACCGCAACATAGACAGATGTGCAAACTCTGTAGAGAACTTTCAGTGCATGCAACAGGCATTCAACTCCACCAGACAGTGGTGCTCTTGCCACTGCCTCCTCCTCCTTTTCCTCCTCTTTTTTTCCCTCAAGTTGTCTCTTTCTTTTCCTTTTTCCAAGTCTTGTCTTTTAAGTTTCCCATTTGCCACTCTCAGCTGTTGGTGGCCCTATTGACTATATGGGTGTACACTGTGGGAAAGTTCCTACAGTCTTTTTTGCGTTCGCTCTCTCCTCTATTCACAATCCCTTTTGAATAACTTTTAAGTACTGCGCAATATAATACTTTCCAAAAGGTTGTCATTTAGTGGAGAGGAAAAGAATGAACAGTGTATTGAAATATTCACATACAGTAGCTCATCTTATAAACTATTATGACTCAGATTTTAAAAAGTTCCTAAAGCAGAAAACTGAAGTTGAAAAGATGTGCTGTATACACAAAATGAATTTTTGTTCAGCTACAAAAAATTATGAAATTTATAGGAAAAATTGATGAATTCAGACTCACAGGGAGACAAACACTGCATGCTCTCCTTCACATTTTGATTCTAGTTTTTAATACATATACTTTATATATACTGCATATATCTTTGTTTAATATGACGTGTGTGTGTGTGTGTGTGTGTGTGTGTGTGTGTGTGTGTGTGTGTGTGACTTATGGATAGAAGACATGGAACTAGAAGTGGAAAAAGAACCGTGGAGGAAGGGAACCATGAAAAACACAAGTGGATTGACCAAGACAGAGGAGGGAGACAGGGTAGAAAGGTGAAGAGAATAAATAAAACTGTTTTTACAAGTCATAAAAAAGGCTGGATATGGTGGCACACCATAGTCCCTGTATGAGGGAAGAAAATACAGGGCAGTTCTCTAAGTTCAAGGCCAGCTTAATCTACAAAGTGAATTCGAGGACAGTCAGGCCTACACGAAAAACTATGTCTTGGAAGAAAAAAAATGCCTCACTATAATATAATATAAAATATAATATAATACTTCATATATTAACTTAAAAAATAACATGAAATAATAATTGGAATGGGAGAATGGGGCAGGAGCAGGAGAGGGTGAGGGTGACGGTAACTGGATACAGATGTTCTGCTGACTTAGTTCTATGTTGTTTCTCTGAGAAAAGTCAGACAAAGCTCTCAATTCACAATCTTCTCTCTCCAGTATGCTCAAAGGACAGGCATGGAGCCTCAAGTAGATAGGCTACGGATGCTGCATAGGAGTTAGTCAGAAAGACCAAAGAGGATGTTAACAGAAAAACATCAGATATACAGAAAGAACTACAGGTTCTATAAAGCTGTGGGGCTCATCTCCACACCTACAACTTAACTTGGCTTAAGTTTCACAAGGATTAGTGGGAGGTTAGGAAAGAAAAAGTTTTCCCTTTTATTTATTTTTGTTTTGTTTTGTTTTTGATTTTTTTATTTATATTTCAAATATTATCCCCTTTCCTGGTTTCCCTTTCATAAACCCCCTACTTTATCATTTTATCCCCCTGCCCCTTCTTCTATGAGGGTGTTCAGCCACCCAACTACACACACCTTCCCGCCTCCCCTCTCTGACATTCCCCTACACTAGGGGGGTCCAGCCTTGGCAGGACCCAGGGGTTCTCCTTCCACTGGTGGCCAACAAGGCCATCTTCTGCCACATATGCAGCTGGAGCCATAGGTCTGTCTGTGCATACTCTTTGGATGGTGGTTTAGTCCCTGGGAGCTCTGGTTGGTTGGTATTGTTGTTTTTATGGGGTTACAAACCCCTTCAGCTCCTTGAATCCTTTCTCTAACTCCTCCAATGGGGACCCCATTCTCAGTTCAATGGTTGGCTGCTAGCATCCTCTGTATTTGTCATGCTCTGGCAGAGTCTCTCATGAGACAGCTATATTAGGCTCCTGTCAGCATGCACTTCTTGACCTCAGCAATATTGTCGAGTTTGGTGTCTGTATGTATATGGGCTGGATCCCCAGTTGGGACAGGTTCTGAATGGCCATTTCTTCAGACTTTGCTCCAAATTTTGTCTCCCTATCTCCTCCTATGAATGTTTTTGTTCCCCCTTTTAAGAAGAACTGAAGCATCCGCATTTTGGTCGTCTTTCTTGAGTTTCATGGTGGTCTATGGATTGTATTTTGGGTAAGCTGGGCTTTTGGGTTAATATTCACTTTTCAGTGAGTGCATACCAGGTGTGTGTGTGTGTGTGTGTGTGTGTGTGTGTGTGTGTGTGTGTGTGTGTGTGTGGTTGGGTTACCTCACTCAGGATGATATTTTCTAGTTCCATCCATTTACCTATGAATGTCATGAAGTCATTGTTTTCCCTTGTTCTAATCCTTATCCTCGGCATCCCACTGATACCTCTCATCCACTCCAGTACTGGAGCTGCTAAAACATTCAGCCTTAGTTACTCCATCTTGTGGCTAAACTGCTTTGTGAGGCAGCCGTTCAAGCCTAATGAAACCGTTCAATGTATGCTAACAGTTTATTTTAAAAAGACAATATTGAACCTGGACCCTTCTTGGTGTTAGGAGACTCTTGTGTAAATGCTGCCTTTTTCAGAAATTGACTTCAAGCTGACTCCTCAGGAGGCAAAAATTCCAACTACTCTGGTCGATTTCACTCAGGTTTAGCCATATACCTGCCTATTATGATCTAGGTGCTTCTCGAGGGTATTAGTTTTATAAAGAAAATTTATAATTATTTCTGTATGTTTTAGAAATAGAAATTTATTTTCCAATGTTCATTAAATATAACCAAAACTTAAATTTTTGTAGTTTGTTTTTTAAAGTACTTTATTGCAATTTATATTTACTTTGTTCAAAAAAATTCAACCTAAATATTCTTGCACTATTTATAAATTAATCTAAATATTTTTAGTAAACAAAATACTCTTTGGATCATATACATGCATAAACTTAATACTCATTTATATCAATAAGAAAGCAGATGAGAAATTTAATGAAACTAACATTCTTGCTCTTCCCACTTTATTCTTTTACTTTTTTCTGAGTAATGTGTATACTCCACCATCTGCTAATAAATATATTTTTAAAATGATGCCTCTCATTCTTTTTCCAAAATCCTTGTAGAAGCTATAGGAAGAGAAAAAAAGATGACCTCTCCATCTTTAGTCTTTCAAAAGTGTGGGTACAACTGATGTTTTACAAAATATAAAAATTCATTAAGACTTACTTCATTGCAGCAAGAACATTTCAAAGAACAATTCTGAGACATATTGGCATTCGGAAAAGGAATTGCACTTGGTTTGTCAGTCCTAATTCTTTAAAATCTGTATATGAAAAACTGGTAATCATGATTATTAAAACAGCAAATATTTGCTTTAAAGTTCCATCGATTATAGTTATCTTCCTCAAGTTTAAGTAAAACTCTTGTTTTCAGATTATCAAACCTACACAGTCATTCTGTTTCTGGAAAACATTCAAGAGTGGCATTTGCATCTAAGTAAATAGGAAATTAACAAAGAAAATTCTTAAAAAGCAAAATCAACTATTTAATTAGGATTGGACCAGGTTTCATTTGTTGGAATCTGAGTAAATATTTAGGTACAAGAAAAGTGAGTTTACTCATTCACCTGGACATAGAAGCTGTCAACTTCCCCGTGTCTTAAAAGTTTTAAGTTGAATCACCCGTCTGAAAATGTGTTCATCCTTTCGAAAGCACTTCTCTACTCCCTATGTAAGAACCACCTGCCCTGCTTTCATTAACAACTTCTCATTTATTTCAAGCAAATGTGTTTGGTGTTTGGTGTACATTTAGGTTGACAGATGGAGAACATGAATGAGCAGAACTTGTTCCTGTCTAGTTAGAACGCCTGGACGGCTACTTTCAGTGGAACGTGAAAAAATGTTTGCCACCCTCAAGACACACTTAACTGTTATTGTCGAAATACAGTGAACGATTACTTTAACTATTTAAGCCAGAACACGAGTTATGGATACACATTATGTTGAGACTCTAAACAAAGACAAACAGCAACTGAAAACAGAGGGATTGTTTATTTTCCCGAGAGCAACAATTTTTTTTTTTTTTCGAAGACCCTGGTTTTGGCGGTGGCAGTGGTGGGGTATTAGCGCCACCTAGTGTGGAGAAGTTTAACTACTGAAATGATGATCAAACTAAAGCTCAAAAAACTAGCGAAAGACTCAAAGGAAACCCGACAGCCTAAACAATTGCTCTATTCTTCTATAAAACATAGCAGTCCTTTTATTTCACATGCTGTGTACCATCTTGTAGATGGAAGTTCCAGGTGAAATATACGCAGTAGGGTGATCCATTGCTTTTTAAAAGAGTAGAAAAGATTAGTAAAGTAGAGCGAATTGTCATAAAATCAAGAAGTAAAAGACATGGGCAATTTGAACAGTATTTTTAGAAATAAAATGAATAATGAGGCTAGAACCTGCCATCTAAGAAGCACCATGCTGGGTTTTACTAACAACCATTTAAATATCAGGGTATTTGTTACAAAGTTAAGCAGCAGGCAATATTAAATGTGATTCTATGCCTTAGCACTAATGTTCCATGGTCACAATTCCAGCGCCTGGGAGTTTAAGGCAGGAGGACTATGAGATGGAGACCAACCTGGTCTACAAAGATTTTGTCTCAAAAACAATAAATAGGCAAAGGGAAGGATACACGGAAGGATAGGTGCACAACTACTGTAGTAAAATGTTGATTGTTGGACCTGCGTGTTAGCGTCATTGGTTTTTTACTGTAAAATCAAACTTTCAAATACATTTTGAATTTTCTGTAAAAAAAATGTTAAGCGAAATTCTTCTCTGATAAAACTTAAGAACACAGCTCAGGATCTCCAATTTACTTCCTATGCCCAAACTTAAGTACTAGTTGAAAAACGCGAGCCCCAAACTTAAGTCCAGTTCAAAAACACGAGCCCTGTTGTCTGCACACTTATCTTCTGCTTCTGCCACTTTCAGAAATCTTGAAAAAGTTAGTAGATATTTGAATTTCCATGTCTTTACATAACAAAAAGAAGACAGTGAAAATAAATAAAGAAATACAATCAAGAAACACAAACTCCCCACAAACATTTTCTCCCTATTCTTTTAATTATTTGGGAATCTCATATCATACATATCTACAATTGCACTCATCTCCTCTTCTCACATTTGCCCCCTTACCTGTGAGCTCCCTCACCCACAACCCCGAGAGAGAGAGAGAGAGAGAGAGAGAGAGAGAGAGAGAGAGAGGAGGGAAGAGCGAAGGAAGAGAAGAGAGAGGGAAGGGAAGAGAGAGGGAAGGGAAGAGAGAGGGAAGGGAAAAGGGAAGTGAAGGGAAAAGGGAAAGGACTAGCCAAGGCAAGTATTCACTGAATCACGGTCAAATTCCTAGTGGCCAAGAGAGGTTTTTTTTTTTTTTCCTCTGCCCGCATCCTTGGTTGCCAGAAGCCAGGAGCTGAGGCAAGCCATGTAGTAGCTGGAGCAGGGTAAATCTAGCAATCCCAAGCACATGTCCCTGCCTGTACTGCAGTGCTGTGGGCCAGTGAAGGACAGGGCCAGTTCTCTCAGACCCATGGACATAGATAGCGTGGCTTCAGGCAACAGCAGACATCAACGTGGTCCATGGCTATATCAGGACCACTGACCAACTAATGGCCCTCAGGGGATGAATGCATGGACCACGAGCCTCCACATGGTCTTACGCCACATCAGCATGCCCCCCATCTCCCGACCCCGAGGCAGCAAAGCCAGACGACATCACTAAGGTATCACACAGCAATATAGATCTCATACGTCCACATGGATCTCAGGTTTCTTTTGGGGCTGGTGCAACAGCATAGACCACAGACACCATGATGGCCCTTCAAGGAGGTTGATTCCAGAAAGTGAACCTTTCCTTGTCTTGGGCCTCCATTGTTGCTCATAACTTGGGGCATCTTGAAACTGTGTGGCATGTTGAGGGACAGGGGGTGGGGAGTATGGGCTACATATGATCCAAGATGATAAGTTATGCCAACTCTACTGGGCAATGACAGCATGTTGAGCTTAGCCCCATCTCACACTTGTCTCTAGTTCTGCTTCTCTCTCTAGGCACACACCTCTCCATGTGTGCCTAGTTCACTTATGTGTTCATAATAGTAGTGCTGGGTGGCTTTAGGTCGACTCACAGCTACCATGTCTCAACCGGTACTTGCTTCCCATTATGTACATAACATATAAATATATATTATATGCATATATGCATATATTGTATACTACTTTTAATATATTGAAAAGTAAAAGGAATAGAACAAATGCTAATTTTATTAACTTTATATATTTAAAATATATAACATTGTGTTCTGGGTGATGCTTGCTTCCCGTTTTACATACATATATACACATATATATATACATATATATGTATATATTATATACTATCCTTAGTAAACATATTGAAAAGTAAAGGGAATAGAATACATTTTGTTAACTTTTTGTATTTAAAATATGTGACACATACCATTGAATTAATTATGAACATAGTATATTACTAATTATTATTCATCCATACCACAAAACATAGAATTTCCAGCACCTCAGAAGATCTCTGTTGGTTTCTTGCATATGGAATGAATTATTTTCATAGTTATAGGTACATATTTGCTCTTAATTGTTTCACCTCCTATATGTGCCTATGTGATTTGTACAACAGCACCTCAGTGCATGGCCACTGTCACCCTACACCACTTTGTGCTGGTCAGGAAGCACAGAGACACTGCTCTGAGGGTGAGAAAGCACAGACTGAGATGTGGGAGAGCCAGAGCTGGTTTGGGGGTCCCCAGGCCTGTGGGGCCTGCAAGAAGGCAGGGCCCCAGGTTGGGGACAGCATCTAGCTCAGGGCTTGAGGAGAGGGCAGCTCTGGACCAGCAGGGATTGTCCTTAGCTTGGAAGAGGAAGGCTTCTTAGCAGTTGTGGTTGGGAGTGCTGAGAAGCCTGCTACAGGAGACTTAGCTGCTGCCCTGTAGAGCTAGTTACCTGGAAAGACCACCTTCATGACATTCCCCATGGTGGTGGTAGATGACAGAGACAGTCTGTGTTTACCCATATTGTTTATTGGCTGTTCATTATGGAAAATGGATGCATACCCACTTCTCAGGGTCTGACCTAAGATTAAATACCTTTCAACGTCTGGAATGTCTGGGAAGGAAAGCTTATTGGCTAAGCCCTCCGGGCCTCTAGGTACCTTATTAGCACGGAGAATTCTGTTCTGCCTTACATGACCTGCCACATTTCCTTATACGGGGAGTGTGGCACAAATTCCAGGTACAAAATACTCACATTTTCAATGATCATTTTATTCACTTCAGCTGATTCATTCTTTAAACTTCCCTTATCTTGAGGATCAGTTTCCTTTAACCTAAAGAACTTTAGTGTACCTTTATAATTGTTAAAGTTTCTACTTCGTTTGAGAAAGTGTCCTATTCCAAAGTAAACACAGAAATCTGAAGGTTCTCATCTAACATCCACAGTGAAAGAAAATATGCAAACTCTCCCTTTGGAGTCTGGGATAGCTTATTCCACATGATTTGTTTCCAACTCCACCTGCGAATTTCCTACTTTTCCCCACTGTGTAAACAGACCATATTTTTGTTATCCATTCTTCAGCTGATAGACATCCTGGCTGTTTCTACTTCCTGGATATTGTTGGTAGAGCAACAACGATCATGGGTGAACAGATATCTCTGTGGTAGGGTATGGAGTTCTTTGGGAGTATGTTTAAAAGAGTAGTATAGTTATATTCTATGGCAGACCTGTTGCTAGCTTTTGGGAGAAACTTTACTCTGATTTTCATAATGGCTGCAGCAGTTTGCACTCCCACCAGCTATGAAAAAGTTCCCCCTTTCCTCACATTCCACACTGATATCTCTTGTCATTAATTTATTTAATCTTATTCAGGCTGGGAGAAGATGAAATCACAGAGTAGTTTTAACTTTTATTCCCCAAATGGCTAATGATATTAAACATTTTTAAAAGTTTCTCAATTATTTTTATATCATTTCCTTCATTGAAAATAAATTTTGATAAAATATAATATATTTTGTTTATGGTTTCCCCTGCTCCAACTCCTCCCAGATCCCTCTTCCCAACCCACCCAAATCTATACCATTTCTTTCTCTCATTTGTATACAAGCAGGCGTCTAAAGACAAATAATAATAAAACAAAATTAGATAAAGTAAAAGTCAAACAAACTTTATAAGAACTCTCCTGTTTTTAAAATGGCTTGTTCTCATTCTTGATGCTAAGGATGGCTTTTAGTAGAGCCTGAGAAAGTTGTTTGGCTTTTTGTTATCATTGTTTTTATAAATAGATACTAGGAATTTTATGCAATCATTCTGATTTTGAGTTGATAACTTTAGTCATATTTGGAAAACTTTAAATGTTCAGGTGTCATTTCTGCTAGTTCTCTCATCTACCTTTGAACCTTCAGATAGATGTAGCCTGCATCTTTTGCTTTCTGCACAAAAGTTGGCTTCTGCAGATAGTTCTCTTTCCACCATATTTGAACATTTCTATCTCAATTTTCTTCAAGTGGAGTACATTTCTTTCTGATTTCAGATGACTGCAGATCAAACAATATCACAATATTATTTGTGATATTAATTCATAACATTAAGATAACATAATTTAGAGCCATTTTTATTTTGAACTTTTAAAATTATTTTTGTCTTTTTCTTAAAGTTCATTAAAGATGATTGACTTAGTTATTTAAAATATATTTTTGCTAACTAATATCTAGATCAGTGTTGATTTTACTGCTTATTTACTCTTCATGTCTATTTTCCTTTTTGTATTTTATTTTTTAATTTTGTATTGTTATTTTACTTATTTACATTTCAAATGTCATCCCTTTTCCCAGTTTCCCTCTACAAACTCCTATCCCATTCCCCTTCCTCCTGCTTCTATGAGGGTGCTCTCCCACCCACAAACCCACTCCTGCCTCACCACCTTAGCATTCCCCTACACTGGGGTATTGAGTCTTCACAGGAGCAGGGGTCTCCCCTCCCACTAATGCCAAATAAGGCCCATCCTCTCCTACATATGCAGCTGGAACCGTGGGTCCCTCCATGTATACTCTTTGGTTGGTGGTTTATGCCTTGGGAGCTCTGGGGGGTGTGGTTAGTTGATATGGTTTCTATGGGGTTGCATCATGCTCAGTCTGATGGTTGGCTGCAAGCATTGGCATCTTTACTGGACAGGCTCTGGCAAAGCCTCTCGGGAGACAGTTATATCAGGCTCCTTTCAGCATGAATTTCTTGGCTTCATCAATATTGTCTGGGTTTGGTGTCTGCATATGGATGGATCCCCAGTTGGGGCAATCTCTGAATGGTCTTTCCTTTAGTCTCTGTGCCACGCTTTGTCTTATGTCTTGGAATATTCTCTTTGTATTTTAATTTTCATAATAGTTACTATATTTTATAGAAAATATAGTGACTAAAGTTTACGTTATGCACTCATACTAAGAAGAACATTTATCCCAAGACTGAACCCCCAGAGAACTGGATGGTTGGGGGTGGAGGGGAGGATAGGGAGGGGAACATCCATAGAGAAGGGGAGGAGGAGGGGTTAGGGGGATGTTGGCCCGGAAACTGGGAAAGGGAATAACAATCGAAATGTAAATAAGAAATACCCAAATTAATAAAGATGAAAAAAAATTCTTGGAAACCATGGGGGGGGGGAATAAACATCTATTCTTGAACCTTAAAAAAAGAAGAACATTTATCTTTCTTACTTCAATCATTAATTAAATTGTATCTGGGCTGCAATTTTAGCTTTCATTAGCTCACTTCTGGTCTCAAATATTTCAAAGCAAAGACCTTCTTATGTACGAGCTTGTGCACATGTGTTTAAGCACAAATCTCTCCTTTCTAATAGACTACAATAAATCTGTCTTCTTTCCTGCTATCTTGAGACATGTTTTATATTAGACACTAAAAGACTCAAATATTCTAATGTGTTGATGAAGTCACCAGTTCTGTATTTTAAGGAGGACTATTAATCTTGCTGTGACTTCTGTGAGACTATAGGAACATCCAGGCTTCACTTAGGAATCAGGTAATTCCAATAAGACAACTAGATTCAGATTCTGCATGATTCAGAATGTTTCAGGTTAGACACACCTCCAATATACATGTCTTATTTCTACCATCGCTACCATTCTTGAATTCACATAACCCGGGACCATCAATTCACATACAGAACTAACACATATAAGAAATACTGTAGACCTCAGATATGAATAGTACAGGCCCATTCCACCTAGATTTAGTTCATGAATTTTCATTGCTCTTAAAATCTGTGCTTAGGCACTCTTATAAATACCTCCACACCAACTTTTCTGCACTCCATATTTATATAGTAGGAACATAACTCTGTTCTGTCCTTTTATATTATTTGAATGTTGAATGTCTCCATATAGTTTCATGTTAACTTATATAGACCAATTTTAATTCAGCAATATGGCTGCTTTAGCAAGGGATCACATACAAAGACTTTATCTATCTAGAATGCCACACCTTTAATCCCTCTGGGTGGAAATATAGATATGCCCTTAGTACACACCTTTAATCCCAAACCATGAAAGTAAAGCTAGTTGTTAAAAAAAAAAGCAACCATGTGTGGATGTAATGTCAAATTGAGGGGCAAAGTGATGAATCAGAGAAAGATTAGACAGAATGAGTTAGTAATAGGATATGCCCAACTCTCACGAGGACAGGAAAAGGGGATGAGATAACTTAACAGTGCAGCAGGGATGGAGAGAGAGAGAGAGAGAGAGAGAGAGAGAGAGAGAGAGAGAGAGAGAGAGAGAGAGAGAGAGAAGAGGAGGAGGAGGGGGAGGAGGAGGAGGAGGAGGAGGAGGAGGAGAGGAGAGACGAGACGAGACGAGGAGAGGAGAGGAGAGGAGAGGAGAGGAGAGGAGAGGAGAGGAGAGGAGAGGAGAGGACAAGAGAAGAGAAGAGAGGAGAGGACAAGAGAAGAGAAGAGAAGTCCTGGAGCAGAGACAGGTTGTAGGTTAAGGCAGAATGAGCCAGAGAATGAGAAGGAGCCAAAAGATTAGAAAAAATTGTCAGAGTTTGTTTGAGATCAAGCAGAATAATTCAGTGATAACTCAAGAGAAGTTTGAATCAGTTATGTTGGAAAGAAGTTTGGACCAGAACGGTTGAGTTGAGTCAGCCAGCCAGAGTTTCAAAAGAACTGGAAAGGGTGAGCTTATTCAACAGTAAGCCTGCAAGAGTACAATTATATCTGGTGAATGAGTTATTTTATAACCTTACTTGCGTTATTTTTATAAGTAGAAATTATTCTATAATTCATGGCATGAGTTTAGAAAATACTGCTTAGATTTGCTACTAGGAAATATTTTGAGAATAGTTTATTTTATCCATAATTTTGTTTGTTTGATTTTTTTGTTTGTTCTTTACAACTTAGAAGATTGCATAGTAAATTTTCATAAAGTCGTGCACATAAATAGCTGGATGGACCTGTAATTGGTATGATTCAAAGAAAAACAACATGCATATTGTTTTTGAATAGGTATTTCAAATACTGGTATGTTTTTATTACTTGTAGATTGTAAAGGTCCTCCTCCAAGAGAAAATTCAGAAATTCTCTCAGGTTCGTGGTCTGAACAACTATATTCAGAAGGCACTCAGGCAACCTACAAATGCCGCCCTGGATACCGAACACTTGGTACTATTGTAAAAGTATGCAAGAATGGAGAATGGGTGCCTTCTAACCCATCAAGGATATGTCGGAGTAAGTACTTCATGTTTGTAAAACTTAAGAAAATTTCAGCTTTGTACTAAATCCTTTACATTGTAGCAATATAAATTATATTACTACTGTAACTAAAGTGTAATCATTTTAAAATGTACTTGTCCTAAAAAAAAAAAAAAACTAAATATGGAAGCGTGAAGTTACCTTCAATTATAAAACATGTTTTTATATTTTCAGTTTCTCTTCTATTCAATGATATCCAAATGTGCTTTCCTGACTTCTACAAAAGGTGTATTTCATGGACCATACACTAATATTATCTTCTTTTTATTTTAGAAAGGCCATGTGGGCATCCCGGAGACACACCCTTTGGGTCCTTTAGGCTGGCAGTTGGATCTGAATTTGAATTTGGTGCAAAGGTTGTTTATACATGTGATGAAGGGTATGTTGTTAATATTAAAAGGCTTATCCTTGAAACCATGTAGGAACGCTACAAATTTGTACTTTAGCAAGAATAAATTTTCTATTAACATCTAAAATGTAGTACAGAAATAAAACTACGTCATGAATGCTTTTAATTGGATATCATGTGATCTCCATAACACTGGAAAGTAAGCAATTTATGGCTGTTCTGACATAGTGTTGAAGTAAGGGTGTATTAAGTTGCTATACACTTAATACACAAAAATTAAGCATTCAACTCACAAGTCCTTACTACATTCCACTATTGTACAATATCGTATGAGATGGGATAGTTTTTTTTTTTTTATATTAGGGACAATGAGAATTGTGAAAACAACTACATTATATGGTAACCCTCTTAAAGAGATTTTATAGTATTCAAAGAAAGCAAAACTTTTATGTGTGAAAAATTCTTTCTCTTGAATGCTATTTTTAAAGTCGTATGCAAATTACTCTTATTCCATAGGTGCGAAAGGCTAATTTTTCAGAATCATTGACTTCCCTCTCTGCACAGCCACTGGTTCGTCATTCACTCCACAGTTCTTCATTTCCTATCATACAAGAAAGTTAGAGTTGTAACATTATTCCAAATAATTATAAAGAAAAGTAAACACTTTGAATGGAATCTTTTTAGTTGCCTTTTATTTCCTAACTTGAGACAGTGAACTATAACGGTTTATTCTATTCAAGTTTTAGAATTAGCTCCAAAATATCCCTATGCTCAAATGCTCAATGTTTGTAACATCTTACTCTGATCCCCTCTCTTACAGAAGCAGAAAAGTGCTTATGAGCATCATAGGATTAGCAGGAGAAATAAATATGACCCACCCTTGCAGCACTTCAAAATGATCCCAGATGACCACAAATACCCACTAGATGCTCATTTTTTTTATTTAACTTCTCCTTGTTTCACAACGTGAAGGAGACTTTTCAAACTACAGTTTTCAAGGTCACTGCTGACCTTATTATTTAAAGCCAACAAAGATTTCTTTGGCCTGGATTTTTCAGGTTGTTCCATTCTTCACCTTTGAATTAGCTCATCCTAGGCCGTAGAAACTCTCTCATTTCTAGTCCTATAGGAAACACCAAATACGACTCAGCAGTTGTGACTTCAGTAGGCAAGCAGACAGCACACATAAATTGGAAGCTACAGACTAGTCCTTTTGGCAGGTCAACACCAGACCCAAACCAGCAGCTGTCCAAAGCTGAAGGAACCATTAGGCTTACCAACCATCCTGACGTAATACTGTGGAATCTGCAAATTGCCAGAGGAACTTCAGGAGAATTTCTTAGAGAAGCTTCTCAGTGGCAGCATAGTGAAGAATAGTGAGACAGAGTAAACAAAATCAATGCTCAGTACTCGTCTCCCACTATCTATGTGATCATAATTATACTCTGTCGTCTAGAGTCCTTTCATGTGTGTGCCCCAGCAAAACATCATTTGACATAACTTACTTTCCAAACCGACTAGAAGTTTCCACTTCACTTATTTACCTCTGATTCTGGCTCTCTTCAAGTCACTGTTGCCACCTTGTATTTATCAAGTGTAAACACTGATAGAACCCATCTAGGTCAATAGCTGTGTATATTGATTCTGAATCACCAATCTCAAATCAATCAAATTACTGACAATTATCGCGTAAAGTCCTCTAACCACGTAGGATAAAAATAGGTAAAAAGCAGTTCATATTCATTCAAATTTCTGTTGATGAATGTTCTATCTATCTTGGGATAATTGCTTTTTTTAAACCCAGAAGTGAAAGGTAAGGATAGGAGAGGCTTATTTCAACCCTATTTTTTTTACTCATCCTTTTTAGTCCTGTGCTTTTGGCTAAATTTTCTCTGCTAAAAATAAACAAATATAAATAAATATAAATATAGGGTTTTATGTACTTTGTAGTAGAATGACTCCTTAGGAACAATAATGTTATTGTCCAAAACCATCGTGAATGATTTTGAGATGACACTGCAAACTGATTTTCCCCCATATGGACAACCATTTTTTTTCTCCTTTCCCCTCCCTCCATGAACAGAAATCCAGTAAGGTTTTGTGTAGAATTTTATAGATTGTCTGAAGGAACTTAGTGTGATGGATGGATCTCTGCAGTGAATAAAAAGTCTTTACCAGGAGCTTCATTTCTTTTCTACTGGAAAAGAAATTATTCTGTCTCCTCTACAGCAAGCATCAAGGAAACACTTAAGTCCAATATCCAAAACTAACATATTCTATTGAAGTATTTTATTTCCACAAAGATTTAATAGAGAGATGAAAATAATAAAAGAATGAGAAATATTTTTCCCTTCCAAATCTCTTACTGGAGGATATCCAAGACTGCACAGAGCTTCAAACTACACAAAAACACATGATGTCTCAACACAAATTATTATGCTTGCATTTTTAGGTACCAACTCTTAGGTGAAATTGATTACCGTGAATGTGATGCAGATGGGTGGACCAATGATATTCCAATATGTGAAGGTAAATGAAAAACAGATTTGTATGTATGCCTAAAGATCTAAAATAGATAAGATTTCCCAAGCTGTGTAGAAAAATATTCTTAAAGTATATACTTAAGTATTTCATATATTTATGTGTGTGTGTGTGTGTGTATATATATATATATAATTTTATATAACTTCAATTCTCTTTTTACAGTCCAGTCATTATTCCCCTCCCAGTCTGCCCTCATCCCAGTCCCCCACCCCATCTTAAAGAGGATGTCCTCATCCCCCTCATCCCTGCCCCACCAGACCTTCCTACTCCCTGGGGCTTCAAGTCTCTTCAGGATTAGGTGCTTTTTTCTCACTGAGGCCAGATCAGGCAGTTCTCTGCTACATATGTGTTGGGAATCTCATATTCGCTGGTGTATGCTGCCTGGTTGGTGGCTTGTCTGAGAGTTCTCGAGAGGGTCCAGATTAGTCTGGTCTTCCTATGAGGTTGTCCTCCTCAGCTTCTTTCAGTTTTTCCCTAATTCAACCACCTGCGTCTGACTCTTTCAGCTGTTTTTTGGGCCTATCAGAGGGCAGCCATGTTAGGCTCCTGTTCTTAAGTACACCATAGCATTGATAATAGTGTCAGGCCTTAGAGCCTCCCCTCGAGATGGATCCCAATTTGGGATGATTACTGAGCCTCCTTTCCCTCCCTCAGTCTCTTCTCCATTTTTGTCTCTGTAGTTCTTATTTATATCTTTTAGTTTCTAGTATAAAACATAAGTACTTTGTTATAGTACTATTTTGTATTTGTATCAATATTCTGAGAACACTAAGTCTAGAGAATGGTGAATTTCTCAGGACTACTGTAGATTCCTTGAGGTCTTAGCTTGACACACATTCTCATCAATATAACTTAAAACTATCTAAAACATAATAGATATAAATAGAGATTGATATACTTTTATGATCAAAGTTCTGAATATTAGAAATACCAAAGCCATTTTTTCCATTTTACATTTCAAACACTAACAATACATAAGACCATCACTAGCCTATAAAAAAAGACCAGAATTTGAGGTATGTTTGTGAAGAATGACACCCCTAATAACATCTAGCTAGTTACAGGTGTGTAGGCTATCACATCCATACATTCCTGGTAGAGAATGTTATTGAAATACCTTTCACAATTATGATGCTGTGAAGGTTTTATCCATAGTCTTAATTTTAGAAAAAAAAAGGGGGGGAGGGAAGCAAGAATTACAAAAGAACTCTTGCCTTTCAATTCTTGCTCATATGCTGCTTATAGGTAGAGCAAACAGCAAGAATGAGAAAATGCAGGTCTTGTTTGTAAGTTTGGCGATAGCATGTAAATAACAAAGGTCCATCCAAATGCTGTATCCTACTTCCATGGGAAGCAATAAATTAGAGAAAGAAGTGGAGTGGAAGGAGAGAGGGATGGAGAATGAGAAGGCACAGTAAGTTCTCCTAATGAGACTTTTCTAGTAAGGAAATGAGAAGATGTTCCCGGAACGTCTGCATCAGAATTTACATGGTGCTTGTTTAAAATTGATGTTTGAGGCCCCTGAATGGCCTGTTGAGAAAGTATCTTTGAGTGAGAAGAGCAGAAAACCTCACTAGCATATCCATTACATCCAAAGTTTCCTTCAGAAAAGCAACTTCAAATTTCTTCATGGCGGAGAAATTCTAAATTAAAAAAAAAGTTTAAAATTTTTGAGCAATGAGGTGAAAAGGAAGGAAACATTACAAAAAGTTTTTTTCCCCTATGAGAAGAAATATCTTCAAAATTCATTGATTTAAACCTTATTAGAATGCAATATCACGTTGCTTTGAAGAATAAATAATACATTTGTATTAGACTATTCCAAAATCTCATATGTGTTCACCATTTAGGAGACACTTGCTATCACGAAGATGTAAACTGTCACTCTAAGTAATAGTTTTCTTTTCCCATTCCCATAGAAGCTGATAAGCGAACTACCCGAGCTACTTAGATGTTGTGCAAACAGTGATGCTGAATGTTTCTCAAACCTATAAGTCCTTTCCGGCAGGTTGAGCAGGCTGCGTGGTGTTTTCATTCATATACGTGTGTTTTATGTGGAAGCTGGCAAGGTCTGTTAGTAAAAGCGATGCCTGTATTTTCAGTTGTGAAGTGCTTGCCAGTGACAGAACTGGAGAATGGAAGAATTGTGAGTGGTGCAGCCGAACCAGACCAGGAATATTATTTTGGACAGGTGGTACGCTTTGAATGCAACTCCGGCTTCAAGATTGAAGGACAGAAAGAAATGCACTGCTCAGAAAATGGCCTCTGGAGCAATGAAAAGCCACAGTGTGTGGGTAAGATACACAGATGTGTCTGCTTCACATATTCTAGTGAAAGTATACATTTCTTTTTTAAAGTACATTTTTAATTATAATAGAATTGCACAACTCGGATGCTAATGAAGTATGACTGTTTCCTTGTAACTGAAGTTCTTTGCATGAAGCCTTCTATTTTGCTTTCAGAACTATATATTTCATGCCCTTGTGTAGTCTCTTTAATTGAAATAGCCAAGGTGTCCATGCTTACTGTGGCTTAATGACTTGGACAAGATGTAAACACAGGTGTTGCAATTCAGTCTAGCCTCAGCGTCTCTGGTGAGTGTTGTAAAACTACCTTGCAGAGCATATTTTTTTAATAAGGTTTTTGGAAGCTAAAGGCTTGGCATGTGTTTACAATCACACATTATGATGATATTTTGTTTTCAATTTATAGTTAGGATGTATATTTTTTAGAAATCTATTTGCTGCAAGTTTTAATTTTTAAGACATTCTAATTTTTATTAATATTGTTAGGATAAAATATATACATATACATATATCATACAACACACACAGACATACACACATATGTATTGCATGTTTACAATCAGTTTTAGGTATCTTAATTGAATCCACTAAGCCTTTGAATTTTGACAAACTGATATAATATATTGTTACTTAATATTTCTTTTCTTTCCTCCTCCTCCTCTTCCTCTTCTTCATCTTCTTCTTCATCTTCTTCTTCTTCTTCTTCTTCTTCTTCTTCTTCTTCTTCTTCTTCTTCTTCTTCTTCTTCTTGTTCTTTTTGTTCTTGTTCTTCTTGTTCTTGTTCTTGTTCTTCTTGTTCTTCTTGTTCTTCTTGTTCTTGTTCCTCCTCCTCCTCCTCCTCCTCCTCCTCCTCCTCCTCCTCCTCCTCTTCCTCTTCTTCTTCTTCTTCTTCTTCTTCTTCTTCTTCTTCTTCTTCTTCTTCTTCTTCTTCTTCTTCTTCTTCTTCTTCTTCTTCTTCCTCTTCTTCTTCTTCTTCTTCTTCTTCTTCTTCTT
Source organism: Rattus norvegicus (assembly GCF_021556685.1). Classification (NCBI taxonomy): domain Eukaryota; kingdom Metazoa; phylum Chordata; class Mammalia; order Rodentia; family Muridae; genus Rattus; species Rattus norvegicus. The sequence continues at coordinate 54,140,175 of NC_141546.1, read as the reverse complement.
CTTCTTCTTCTTCTTCTTCTTCTTCTTCTTCTTCTTCTTCTTCTTCTTCTTCTTCTTCTTCTTCTTCTTCTTCTTCTTCTTCTTCTTCTTCTTCTTCTAGACAGCCTTTCATAATGTAATCATGGCCGGCCTGAACCTGATATGTAGTCCATATAGCTTCTACCTTGCAGCAGGCTCCTTAGAGTTCCGACAAGAGTTTTGAAATTGCCTGCATGTGGCACTGGTCTTATACTATATTTATTTTTCAATATTATCTAACACCTCCATTATTTTCACCATTCCTTAGTATTGTCCACCTTAGACTAAAGAAGACAGTGTTTTCTTCTTTTCAAATTTAGTTTGCTTTTGAGATTATAACTACATCATTTCTTTCCTCAAGGATTGACTAGTTGCTGCTAACAACTCTAACAGCACTGATTCATCATGAGAATAATGATATACCAATATGTATAGTCAATGTGGCATATATTTGACATATTGAAGTTTAATGGCTGATATCTTTTGGACTTTAACTAATTGTCTATTGCTAATGAAACCTAGGAAATTCTGATCCTTGAGATTATTTTTAAAGTGCACATAAGGTATATTCAGGTGAAAATAAAGAAGACAAGCATAGCAGCCCCCAGAAGGCCATGTGGAGAAAGATAAAAAAAAAAAAAACCAGCAAAGTATCTACAGCAAGATGTGGGCCTGAGGGTCTTCTGTGCAGCTCAGTTCAACCAAAAGTATTTCACAGCAGTTACTACTGTTTATGTATGCATTCGGAAGACGGGAGGGACCTAGTCAATATGGTCAATTTCAAGGACTTCCTGAAGCTTTTGAATTGTTTACTTCCTGAGCTTCCTTAGAGGATGGGATGTTTTAGTTCCCTTTAGAGCAATGGTTCTCAACCTGTGACCCCCTCTGAAGTCAAACAAACCTTTCACATGGGTTGCCTAAAACCATTGTAAAACACAGATATTATTATTAATAATAGTTGCAAAATTACAGTTATGAAATAGCAACAAAAATAATTTTATGGTTATGGGATCGCCACACAAGAGGAACGGTATTAAAGGACCAAAGCATTAGGGAGGTTGAAAACCATTGCTTTATCTCATCCTATTTTTATGGGTGCTTCTCTCTGAGACGGAGTCTTTTATCTTAAAGAAAATTGCTATTCAACAATTGAAGAGAGGTATTAGGTCAGTAAGAGTACGGTATGGTCATAGGCCAGCACAATTCCTGCATATGCTTGTCATAAATAACTCACCTCTTCTTCAGATTGACTGGGAAAAGACAAAACATTTCAAAGTGATCTTTTAAAAGTTTCCTTCGTTATAAAGAAGGAAAAATGGATTAAAAGGATGGAAGAAAATGCTTTGAAAGACCAGTTACTACTGCCATAGTCTTAGAGTAGTGTATTTGAGAGAACTGTGTTAAATGTGGTTGCTAGGACTTTTGAAGGTTTTTTTCTCCCGTTTTTGTTTTTGCTTTTTGTTTTTATGGTTTGCTTGTTTTGTTATTTGTGTGTGCATGTGTGTGTGTGTGTGTGTGTGTGTGTGTGTGTGTGTGTGTGTGTTGTGTGTTTGTGTGTATGGAGAAGGCACCATGACTTTTCAAAGATAAAATGAAAAGTGAATCTAATGGATTTCCTTGAAAAGCTGTCTTGAAAATTACTGTCAGTAATCCAAAGTTGTATTATTTTGAAGATTATTCAATGAAAATATTAATCTACAACCACGTGTCTATTTTTATTTTCACAAGAGTCTGAGATTGTTACTGGCTGTCGTTTATTTCAATTTGTCATCATGTTCAATATAATTAATCATATACTTTTAATTTCTTCCAAAAATGAAAATTTGAAATGACAGATATATGATCAAGAGGGCAGTCAGGCCAAAACAATGTTTGTTTGGTCACTGATTTTGACTGATTGACTTAATGGGAACAAAACACTGTCATTATAAAAGTATGTTACTCAGCAGATTTCCTCTTATAGTAAACACTATACAATTACTCTTTTGCATTTAGAAATTTCTTGCCTGCCACCACGAGTTGAAAATGGAGATGGTATATATCTGAAACCAGTTTACAAGGAGAATGAAAGATTCCAATATAAATGTAAACAAGGTTTTGTGTACAAAGAAAGAGGGGATGCTGTCTGCACGGGTTCTGGATGGAATCCTCAGCCTTCCTGTGAAGGTGACATTATTCTTATTTTCTACGTCTTTTATTATATAAGAAGTAGAACAGTGAATGGAAAAGAAAGATGGTGTCACAAATCCATGTTTAGCTGATTGCATTGAGTCTAACCATCTGTTTTCATGGTGTTTATGTATCCTAGTCAGAGAAGTATCTCAGTAGTCCTTTGGCATTAAACCTCTGCACAAGATTAACTCCAGGTGTCCTCCTAAATAGACCATTTATCCACTAAAGGATCAAACTATAACCCATGATGTAGCTATTTTGTATTGTCTTGTGCTTAAGAGGAACTTTTCAAACAATCATTCCAGTTTCAGGTGAATCCAGTTTTCCATGGAAGCATTAGGATTCAATAGAATAGTCATGCCACACCAAATAACAGAGCAGAGCAGAATGCCTGTTCTGTACTGAATTCACCTAAAGCTGAAATGATTTTTACCTAGTTAAAATCTCTTCCTTAACCTAGATTTGTTTTCAAACTGAGAAATATATTTGGTTCCCTAAATGTGCTTCTACAGATGCTACATAGCCTTGCTTCTTTTGAACCCTAGGAGAGAGGAGAGGAGTGTGAGTAGAGGGAGAGAATAGAGGAAGGGAAGAAAGGAAGCAGGGAATGAAAAAGACTCTCCATTAAAGTTCATTTTGACCATTTCTCAAACACAAAGTCAAATATGAAAAGTATAATTCTGTGTTCTTGGGGGTCTTTTTCTTCAGGGAAATAGGTGACAGAGGGCACTCTCATCTGATAGTAAATAAGCATTTGATGATATGAATAAAGAGACCTGCATCTTAACTCATATAGGCATGCAAATCTCTAACAATGGACTTCATTTTACTGAAGAAAACTTTATACTCCTATATGAAAAGTAGTTTCTTATTAATGAAAATAGTGCATCACTCTGTACCTCAGCTGATATGTTTGGCCAATGCATTATCTTTGTTTTCCTGGAGCAGAAAAATAGCTTACTTGTGTTGATGTACAATTATCTGGAAATTATCACAACACTTTAATCTCTCTGACACCATATAGTGGAATACATTATTTGCTGCAGCTGACTTTACAAGAATCTTAGACTCTATAAGACACCAAAATTAAAATAAGATAATATAAAAATAAATAAACTTTGTTCCACCTGATCATATGAGAACAGGGGGTTTAAAACAACTTCCCAGAGCATTTGGATCTCTAGTATATAGTAGACAGTCTCTAATGACAAGCAGGAATGATGAAAAATACCACAATCTTCTGAACAATTTATTTTGATGCATCTGTTTCCTGTACAGAGTAGATTTTGTAAAATTGACTTTCCAGTGTAAGAGAACTAAACTTGAAATATCCCATTCCAAATGTCTCTACTAAATAATTTGAAATAAGAAAACTGTACATTTGGGAAAATGTACAAGGGAAAAAAGACACTATGTATTTGAAAAATTAACTACATATAGTCAATCAGACATTATCAGGGGTTTATGTTGGCAGCTTAGGGTAATCTCCAAAAGTCTTTTTGTTAATAAGTTTTACAAAGTTCTTCCCATACTGTTTGCTTGTCCTCTTAAATTCTTGGACATATTGTTGTTGTTTGATATCTTATAGCTGTACCTTAAAAAGATACTGAGTAAAGCTGCAATATTAAGAAAACCTAAGTAGAAAAGCATAAACTACAATGGTCCTATGAAAACATGACAAGCAGAGTGCTGTGAAGAGAAAAACGATCAAAGGAACACAATGTTGATTCAAAAATTGTTGTTAAGTGGCATAAAAGTTAGGAGACATACTTGATTTGAGTAGTTATCTTAGGGTGAAGAGACACCATGACCAAAGGAATATTTAATTAGGGCTGGCTTACAAGTTCAGAGGTTCAGTATACTATCGTCAAGGGGGAAAGCTTGGCAGCATCCAAGCAAGCATGGCTTTGAAGAAGGTACTGAGAGTTCTACATCTTGATCCAAAGACAGCCAGGAGAAGACTGGCAAAGCCCACCCTAACAGTTATACATTTCCTTCAACAAGGCCACACCTATTCCATCAAGGACACACTTCCTAATAGTGTCACTCCCTGGTCCAAGTATATTCAAACCACGACAGTAGTCAGATATTACTTTAGCTAAGTTTTTACTACTATATATGTATATTACCTGTCTTCATGAGGGACCCCAGCAACTGAAGCAAGGACTGTCGCTGACTTTGTTGCCTGTCTGTGGATCCTATCCCCCTTGACTGGGCTGCCTTGTCTGGCCTCAGTGAGAGAGGATGTGCCTAGTCTTACAGTGACTTGATATACCAGAATGGGCTGGTAACCAGGGGGCCCTCCCCTTTTCAGAGGAGAAGGGGTAGAAGGGATGGGGCAAGGGGCTATATGTGGAGAGACTGAAAGGAAAGTAGAGGGCTTCAATAGGGATAAAATTTATAAAAAAAGAAATACATATATACTGTGGCACAAATTTAATACCAGTAGAAAGGTTACTGCCATACTTTCAAGGGCTAAGTGTACACATTAGCATTATATATGGAAAGGCAAAAATTCAAATAACACTTAAAACCAAAGAATTATGTGCCAGATTGAGTATAAGAATGATGAATAAATCTCCAGACTCTTATCATAATATTTTTGTTTTATAAGTTAAAATATTAGATTTAGATGGAAAAGTATGAATGGAGGAAAGTTAATGATAGAGATTGCCATTTTAAAAACTGGATTGCCTTCAAATTCTGTATATGAGCATGATTCATTTACCTATATGGATTTTGATTAAAACTACAGAATTATTAGCATAAGAGCCAGACTTTAATTATGGAGGTTATCTTGAGTGCCATAAAGGACAGAAGAAAAAAGAACACTAGTGAAGAATACATGCTCATAAAAACCAACTATAAGGCAAAAAAGTTATTTGTGCAGAAACTGTAGCTACTTAAAAATAATTTTTTAAATGTAGCAATGGTATCAATTAGAAGATCTGGGTTAAGATGATTTAAGGCACATAAGACATAAAATGTACATTTGAGAAATGGCTTGGTGTTTGTGAAGGTTAGATTCATGATTTTGAAAGTCAAAAATTACACTATGTTTCTTCCTTGTTCAGTAGATTTTCCCAAATAAGTCAGAGGACATGTTCAATTCAAAGAGAAAGAGGTGTAAAATCTTCACAAATATTTAGAATTAAGGACCTGTGAATATTAATAAATAGGCTCAAATGAGAATCAAGGCCAGCAATTTAATGAAAGAAATAGAAACTGGATGGAAACATGTTTCTTGCACTGAAGGTCTGTATGATGAAGTTATTATCATCTTTAGAAGCATAAGGTACTATATGGGACTGCATCAAGAGAGAATTAGTACCAGAGAGGCACACATACACCAGGAGGAGAGAGAAGAAGTCTGACTGATATGTCTAGCCTATGAAGATGCATTCTTTTCAATGTCTATTATATAGTTATCAGTACAAATAACTGGTGTCTGCCATTTAGTTTTAATATTCTTAATCTAAATGAGATTAAATATTTCTCATTACTTATATCTGATTCTTTTCAGAAATGACATGTTTGACTCCATATATTCCAAATGGTATCTACACACCTCACAGGATTAAACACAGAATTGATGATGAAATCAGATATGAATGTAAAAATGGCTTCTATCCTGCAACCCGATCACCTGTTTCAAAGTGTACAATTACTGGCTGGATCCCTGCTCCAAGATGTAGCTGTAAGCTTCACTTATATGTTTAATCTCCATGCTCCTGAAATTAGACTAATAAGCATGCATAGATGAAAATATAGTAATAGCAAATATTTAATTTTTTATCTATGTACAACACTTAGAAATATTCTACTTTTAAAAGTCAAGAAAAATTAACATAATATTATATTTTAATATTAAAATTTAAGATCGCAAGTAATATTTAAAATACATTATAGAAAACTAAAATTTTTAATTTACTTCTACTTAAATATATAGGCATCTGTACATTTTTTTTCTTTTTTTTTTCATTTATTTTTTTTATTAACTTGAGTATTTCTTATTTACATTTCGAGTGCTATTCCCTTTCCCGGTTTCCGGGCCAACATCACCCTAACCTCTCCACCTCCCCTTCTTTATGGGTGTTCCCCTCCCCACCCTCCCCCCATTGCCGCCCTCCCCCCAACAATCTAGTTCACTGGGGGTTCAGTCTTAGAAGGACCCAGGGCTTCCCCTTCCACTGGTGCTCTTACTAGGATATTCATTGCTTCCTATGAGGTCAGAGTCCAGGGTCAGTCCATGTATAGTCTTTAGGTAGTGGCTTAGTCCCTGGAAGCTCTGGTTGCTTAGCATTGTTCATAAGAGGTCTCCAGCCCCTTCAAGCTCTTCCAGTTCTTTCTCTGATTCCTTCAATGGGGTCCTATTCTCAGTTCAGTGGTTTGCTGCAGGCATTTGCCTCTGTATTTGCTGTATTCTGGCTGTGTCTCTCAGGAGAGATCTATATCCGGCTCTTGTCTGCCTGCACTTCTTTGCTTCATCAATCTTGTCTAATTGGGTGGCTGTATATGTATGGGCCACATGTGGGGCAGGCTCTGAATGGGTGTTCCTTCTGTGTCTGTTTTAATCTTTGCCTCTCTATTCCCTGCCAAGGGTATTCTTGTTCCCCTTTTAAAGAAGGAGTGAAGCATTCACATTTTGATCATCCGTCTTGAGTTTCATTTGTTCTAGGCATCTAGGGTAATTCAAGCATTTGGGCTACTAGCCACTTACCAATGAGTGCATACCATGTGTGTTTTTCTGTGATTGGGTTACCTTACTCAGGATGATATTTTCCAGTTCCCTCCATCTGTCTATGAATTTCATAAAGTCATTGTTTTTGATAGCTGAGTAATATTCCATTGTGTAGATGTACCACATTTTCTGTATCCATTCCTCTGTTGAAGGGCATCTGGGTTCTTTCCAGCTTCTGGCTATTATAAATAAGGCTGCTATGAACATAGTGGAGCACGTGTCTTTTTTATATGTTGGGGCATCTTTTGGGTATATGCCCAAGAGAGGTATAGCTGGATCCTCAGGCAGTTCAATGTCCAATTTTCTGAGGAACCTCCAGATTGATTTCCAGAATGGTTGTACCAGTATGCAATCCCACCAACAATGGAGGAGTGTTCCTCTTTCTCCACATCCTTGCCATCATTTGCTGTCACCTGAGTTTTTGATCTTAGCCATTCTCACTGGAGTGAGGTGAAATCTCAGAGTTGTTTTGATTTGCATTTCCCTTATAACTAAAGATGTTGAACATTTCTTTAGGTGTTTCTCAGCCATTCGGCATTCCTCAGCTGTGAATTCTTTGTTTAGCTCTGAACCCCATTTTTAATAGGGTTATTTGTCTCCCTGCGGTCTAACTTCTTGAGTTCTTTGTATATTTTGGATATAAGCCCTCTATCTGTTGTAGGATTGGTAAAGATCTTTTCCCAATCTGTTGGTTGCCGTTTTGTCCTAACCACAGTGTCCTTTGCCTTACAGAAGCTTTGCAGTTTTATGTGATCCCATTGGTCGATTCTTGATCTTAGAGCATAAGCCATTGGTGTTTTGTAGAGGAAATTTTTTCCAGTGCGCATGTGTTCGAGATTCTTCCCCACTTTTTCTTCTATTAGGTTTGAGTGTATCTGGTTTGATGTGGAGGTCCTTGATCCACTTGGACTTAAGCTTTGTACAGGGTGATAAGCATGGATCGATCTGCATTCTTCTACATGTTGACCTCCAGTTGAATCAGCACCATTTGCTGAAAATGCTGTCTTTTTTCCATTTGATGGTTTTGGCTCCTTTGTCAAAAATCAAGTGCCCATAGGTGTGTGGGTTCATTTCTGGGTCTTCAATTCTGTTCCATTGGTCTATCTGTCTCTCTCTGTACCAATACCATGCAGTTTTTATCACTATTGCTCTGTAATACTGCTTGAGTTCAGGGATAGTGATTCCCCCTGAAGCCCTTTTATTGTTGAGGATAGTTTTAGCTATCCTGGGTTTTTTGTTATTCCAGATGAATTTCCAAATTGTTCTGTCTAACTCTTTGTAGAAATGGATTGGTATTTTGATGGGGATTGCATTGAATCTGTAGATCGTTTTTGGTAAAATGGCCATTTTTTACTATATTAATCCTGCCAATCCATGAGCATGGGAGATCTTTCCATCTTCTGAGGTCTTCTTCAATTTCTTTCTTCCGAGTCTTGAAGTTCTTATTGCACAGATCTTTTACTTGTTTGGTTAAAGTCACACTGAGGTACTTTATATTATTTGGGTCTATTATGAAGGGTGTCATTTCCCTAGTTTCTTTCTCGGCTTGTTTCTCTTTTGTGTAGAGGAAGGCTACTGATTTATATGAGTTAATTTTATACCCAGCCACTTTGCTGAAGTTGTTTATCAGCTTTAGTAGTTCTCTGGTGGAACTTTTGGGATCACTTAAATATATATCACATCATCTGCACATAGTGATATTTTGACTTCTTCTTTTCCAATCTGTGTCCCTTTGACCTCCTTTTGTTGTCTGATTGCTCTGGCTAGAACTTCAAGAACTATATTGAATAAGTAGGGAGAGAGTGGGCAGCTTTGTCTAGTCCCTGATTTTAGTGGGATTGCTTCATGTTTCTCTCCATTTAGTTTAATGTTAGCAACTAGTTTGCTGTATATGGCTTTTACTGTATTTAGGTATGTGCCTTGAATTCCTATTCTTTCCAGGACTTTTATCATGAAGGGGTGTTGAATTTTGTCAAATGCTTTCTCAGCATCTAATGAAATGATCATGTGGTTTTGATCTTTCACTTTGTTTATATATTGGATTACGTTGATAATTTTCCGTATATTAAACCATCTCTGCATGCCTGGGATGAAGCCTACTTGATCACGGTGGATGATTCTTTTGATGTGCTCTTGAATTCGGTTTGCCAGAATTTTTTGAGTATTTTTGCGTTGATATTTATAAGGGAAATTGGTCTGAAGTTCTCTTTCTTTCTTGGGTCTTTGTGTGGTTTAGGTATAAGAATAATTGTGGCTTCATAGAACGAATTCAGTAGCACTCCATTTGTTTCAATTTTGTGGAAGAATTTGGATAGCATATGAGGTCTTCTATGAAGGTCTGATAGAATTCTGCACTAAACCCGTCTGGACCTGGGCTCTTTTTGGTTGGGAGACCTTTAATGACTGCTTCTATTTCCTTAGGAGTTATGGGGTTGTTTAACTGGTTTATCTGTTCCTGATTTAACTTAGGTACCTGATATCTGTCTAGGAAATTGTCCATTTCCTGCAGATTTTCAAGTTTTGTTGAATATATGCTTTTATAGTAAGATCTGATGATTTTTTGTATTTCCTCTGAATCTGTAGTTAAGTCTCCCTTTTCATTTCTGATTTTGTTAATTTGGACACACTCTCTGTGGTCTCTCATTAGTCTGGCTAAGGGTTTATCTATCTTGTTGATTTTCTCAAAAAACCAACTTTTGGTTCTGCTGATTCTTTCTATGGTCCTTTTTGTTTCTACTTGGTTGATTTCAGCTCTGAGTTTGATTATTTCCTGCCTTCTACTCCTCCTTGGTGTATTTGCTTCTTTTTGTTCTAGAGCTTTTAGGTGTGCTATCAAGCTGCTTACATATGCTCTTTCCTGTTTCTTTCTGCAGGCACTCAGAGCTATGAGTTTTCCTCTTAGCTCAGCTTTCATTGTGTCCCATAAGGTTGGGTATGTTGTACCTTCATTTTCATTAAATTCTAAAAAGTCTTTAATTTCTTTCTTTATTTCTTCCTTGACCAGGTTATCGTTGAGTAGAGCAATGTGCAACTTCCACATATATGTGGGCGTTTTTCCCTTATTGTTATTGAAGACAGCTTTAGGCCGTTGCGGTCTGATAGCACACATGGGATTATTTCTATCTTTCTGTACCTGTTGAGGCCCGTTTTTTGACCCGTTTTTCAATGGTCAATTTTGGAGAAAGTACCATGAGGAGCTGAGAAGAATGTATATCCTTTTGCTTTAGGATAGAATGTTCTATAAATATCTGTTAAGTCCATTTGGCTCATGACTTCTCATAGTCTGTCTACGTCTCTGTTTAATTTCTGTTTCCATGATCTGTCCATTGATGAGAGTGGGGTGTTGAAATCTCCTACTATTATTGTGTGATGTGCAATGTGTGTTTTGAGCTTTAGTAAGGTTTCTTTTACGTTTTAGGTGCCCTTGTATTTGGGGCATAGATATGTAGGATTGAGAGTTCATCTTGGTGGATTTTTCCTTTGATGAATATGAAGTGTCCTTCCTTATCTTTTCTGATGACTTTTAGTTGAAAATTGATTTTATTTGATATTAGAATGGCTACTCCAGCTTGCTTCTTCTGACCATTTGCTTGGAAAGTTTTGATCCAGCCTTTCACTCTGAGGTAGTGTCTGTCTTTGTCTCTGAGGTGTGTTTCCTGTAGGCAGCAGAATGCAGGGTCTCGTTGTGTATCCAGTTTGTTAATCTATGTCTTTTTATTGGGGAGTTGAGGCCATTGATATTGAGAGATATTAAGGAATAGTGATTATTGCTTCCTGTTATATTCATATTTTGATATGAGGTTATGTTTGTGTGCTTTTCTTCTCTTTGTTTTGTTGCCAAGACAATTAGTTTCTTGCTTCTTCTAGGGTAGAGTTTGCCTCCTTATGTTGGGCTTTACCATTTATTATTCTTTGTAGTGCTGGATATGTAGAAAGATATTGTGTAAATTTGGTTTTGTCATGGAATATCTTGGTTTCTCCATCTATGTTAATTGAGTGTTTTGCAGGATACAGTAACCTGGGCTGGCATTTGTGTTCTCTTAGGGTCTGTATGACATCTGTCCAGGATCTTCTGACTTTCATAGTCTCTGGCGAAAAGTCTGGTGTGATTCTGATAGGTCTCCTTTTATATGTTACTTGACCTTTTTCCCTTACTGCTTTTAATATTCTTTCTTTATTTTGTGCGTTTGGTGTTTTGACTATTATGTGACGGGAGGTGTTTCTTTTCTGGTCCAATCTATTTGGAGTTCTGTAGGCTTCTTGTATGCTTATGGGTATCTCTTTCTTTAGGTTAGGGAAGTTTTCTTTTATGATTTTGTTGAAGATATTTACTGGTCCTTTGAGCTGGGAGTCTTCACTCTCTTCTATACTTATTATCCTTAGGTTTGATCTTCTCATTGAGTCCTGGATTTCCTGTATGTTTTGTACCAGTAACTTTTTCTGCTTTACATTATCTTTGACAGTTGAGTCGATGATTTCTATGGAATCTTCTGCTCCTGAGATTCTCTCTTCTATCTCTTGTATTCTGTTGGTGAAGCTTGTATCTACAGCTCCTTGTCTCTTCTTTTGGTTTTCTATATCCAGGGTTGTTTCCATGTGTTCTTTCTTGATTGCTTCTATTTCCATTTTTAATTCCTTCAACTGTTTGACTGTGTTTTCCTGGAATTCTTTCAGGGATTTTTGTGATTCCTCTCTGTATGCTTCTACTTGGTTATTTATGTTTTCCTGCATTTCTCTAAAGGAGTTCTTCACGTCTTTCTTGAAGTCCTCCAGCATCATGATCAAATATGATTTTGAAACTAGATCTTCATTTTCTGGTGTGTTTGGATATTCCATGTCTGTTTTGGTGGGAGAATTGGGCTCTGATGATGCCATGTGGTCTTGGTTTCTGTTGCTTGGATTCCTGCGTTTGCCTCTCGCCATCCGATTATCTCTAGTGTTACTTTGTTCTGCTATTTCTGACAGTGGCTAGACTGTCCTATAAGCCTGTGTGTCAGGAGTGCTGTAGACCTGTTTTCCTGTTTTCTTTCAGCCAGTTATGGGAACAGAGTGTTCTGCTTTCGGGCGTGTAGCTTTTCTTATCTACAGGTCTTCAGCTGTTCCTGTGGGCCTGTGTCCTGAGTTCACTAGGCAGGTCGCTTGGGGTAGGAAGGTTTGTGTTACCTGTGGTCCCGAGGCTCAAGTTTGCTCGTGGGGTGTTGCTTAGGAGCTCTCCGCAGCCGCAGCAACCAGGAAGATCTGCGCCGCCCTTTACGGGAGCTTCAGTGCACCAGGGTTCCAGATGGCGTTTGGTGTTTTCCTCTGGAATCAGTAATGTGGGCAGAGTGCAGTCTCTTCTGGTTTCCCAGGCATGTCTGCCTCTCTGAAGGTTTAGCTCTCCCTCCCATGGCATTTGGGTGCAGAGAACTGTTTATCTGGTCGGTCCCTTCAGGTTCTGGTGGTGTCTTAGACACAGGGGACCTGCTGCTGCTGTGCCCTTATCCAAGGGAACGCAGAGGCCGTATACAGTTTCCTCTTGGGCCAGGGATGTGGGTTAGGGGTGTTCAGCATTGGTGGTCTCTTCCGCTCTGCAGTCTCAGGAGTGCCCACCTGTCCAGGTGGTGAGGTCTCTCTCCCACGGGGTTTGGGAGCAGCGAGCTGCTGCGGGCAGGGATCCGCGGGTTTCCATCTGTACACTTTTTAACTAAACATTTTCTAAGAATTGTATGAAATTAATAGGTAAGAATATTGTCAGGTAAGAACTGATTTTACTTATTTATTTACATCATAGTAAATATCCTTCAATAGTATTTGCCTCATAGCAAACCTTTGTCATCCCTCCATTTTTGTTAGCCACATTTGAAGATAACTTGGCTGCTGGCCGCATGAGTGTGGTGCTGTCAGACATTGTCTTGGCTCTTAGTCATCAGGAGACTTTGCTGGGCTGTAGGCCATATGTTCAACATACCACATTCACTAGGATTTGGCAAGAGGGTTCAATTCCTTATCAGATAAGCCTGTGGATAGATTGATTCACAAAATTGATTCTTGCCTTAGAGTTACTGATCAAAGAGACATTGGGGGGCCTAGAATCCATCCATAACCTACCTATACCATACAATGTTTTTGCTATGGCTGTTTCTTGTATACTGGGTTCAATATGCATATGAAGAAGGAAATTATGTTTATCTGTAGAGAGTTGCTTTGAATGATGTCGGTGGCTTCTCAACACATGCATACCACAGTGTTATTTGAGTCAAGAATATTTAATTCCTGGAATATTCCATTCTTTTCAGATTTTTGTCTATCTACATCCATATATTTTTCTTTTATCTAACAGTCTATGGTAAATGTGTATCATACGTAACCCTGATATCCCCTAAAGAATAAAGTGTATGACAGATAAGCAGCCAAGGATCTCTTCCTATTCATCTTTCTGTTGTGATGTTAATATTACTGAATTAACTACTTAGAAGAAGAATTTATTTTGTTTTGCTGACTTGAATTCATGGTCAAGTTGTTCTGTCATTTTCATCCTGTTACCAGGAGGTTATTTATGTTAGGGAATGAGTGGTAAGTCTAAGCTGCTTGGCTTATGACCACCAGCAAGTAGAGATATAAGGGAATGACCAAGATCTCAATATCCCCTTCAAAGGTATAGTCCCAATGACCTAATTTATTTCACTGTGTCCAGAAATTCTGAAATTTATAACCTTCCTAATAGCACCACCAATGACAAACCAAGCTTTTAACTAAGGTGAAATTCTAGGAAATCTATAATATCCAACTCAAAAGAATGAAAGAAGCTATTTACACTAAGAAATAGTATTGATAAAATAGTAATTGTATAAAAATTGAATTTTTAAAAATATTAAAATTTAGATTTCTTACAAATTATTTTTCTTACTTTTATTGGTCCTATTTATTTATTTATTATTTGTTTTTGTCATTAGGTTGTTTTTTATAAAATTTATTCTCTCATATATTACATCCTGATTGCAGTTTCTTTTCCCTTAATGTCCCAACTCCTCCATCCCCTCAACCTCATTCCTCCCCATCCACTCCTCCTTTATTTCCCTTCAGAAAATGGGGGGACCCTCAGGGAAATCAACTAATTATTCCATATCAGATTTCAATGTGTCAGTACAAGGCACCCCAGTTTGAGGACAAGGGTCCCCAAAATAGGCAAAAGAATCAGGAACAACTGCCACTATCTCTGTTAGGAATTCCACAAAACACCAGGCTTCACAACTATAACAAATATACAGAGGGTCAAGGTTAGATCCAGGCTCTCTGATTGTTAGTTGAATCTCAGTAAAACCCTGAGTCCAGGTGAGTTGACTCTGTGAGTTTTCTTGTGGTGTCCTTGGCTGCTCTGCTCCTATAATCTTTCTTCTCTAACTTCAACAGGATTCCCCAAACTCTAAACTAAAGGTCAGTGGAAAAGTACCTTTTCTTCTCCTGAGTAATTGCTTCAAAGCCTCTGCTAACCTAGGCCTAGTTCTTTAATCTTTCTCTAGCCTCTGTATAATCTTATCTAGGTCAAGAATGTTTACAGTTTTTGAAACTTACTTGTGAATAAGATCACATCGTCCTATTGCTTTCTGAACTCTGGCTGGCTTGTTCAGCTCAACTGTTCTGGCTTAAACTCCTCTGCAAACTGTTTCAAACTGACTTCTTTTTCAGCCTTTGACTTGGTGCTATGCTTGGCCTCAGATTAACCCTGGCAATCTGTTTTAATCCTCCGACTCCTTCTTATTCTCTGGCTTCTCTTACCTTTACTTGTGACTAGCTTGTTCTCTCTCTGCAGCTTGTACTGGTAAAACTGCCCCTCCCTCACCTCTTTCTCTGTGCTGCCCTCTCGTAAAGAGGTAGCCTCTTTCTCTCTGTTCTCATGAGAGTTGGGCATATCTTATTCTGTTAAATCATTCTCTGATTTAACATCTCTTTCAAACAAGGGTGATTCCTTCTACAAAATAACTTTACCTTCATTGTTTTGGATTAAAGCCCTTTGTAGTGTTACTAAGGACTTGTCTGTATTCCAGCCAGAAGAATTAAAGGTATATGCTGAGGCTGCGCCACACCACAGCTAAAAACAGGTTTTTCTTGTAAACAACACAATCTTGGATTTCACAGTGTTACCAAAAGTCCTAAAACAGTTTGGATCTCTGCATCTGTTTCTATTAGTTGTGGAGTAGAGCCTCTCCTATGATGACTGGGCTAGGCACCAATCTATAAGTACAGCAGAGTATCATTAGGCATCATTGAATTGACTTTTTTTTCTTTGCCAGTCATGTTTGGTTCTATTCTAGGTCTCTGGGCCGTACAGCCTCTGGTTTCTGGTCCTCAAGTCAGTGTCAGGCATGGGTTTCAAGCTGTACCTGTCATTAGTTAGTCACTTTCACAATTTCTGTGCCACCTTCACCCCAGCACATCATACAGGTGAGACAAATTGTAGATTGAAGGTTTTATGTCTGGTTTGGTGTCCCAAAACCTTTGTAGGGTTATGTCCCTGTTTTCATTACTGACTTTGTTAGTTTTTATATTTAATCTGTCTTTCAGTTAGTTTGGCTAAGGGTTTGTCTATCCTGTAGATTTTCTCAAAAGACCAACTCTTCTTTTCATAGATTCTTTGTATTGTTCTCTTTGTTTCTATTTTATTGATCTTAGCCTTATAATGTTTCTTAGCCCCAAGTTGGTTTATTTCCTGCTCTCTACTCCTCTTCCAGAGCTTTCAGGTGTGCTGTTAAGTCACGAGTATAAGATCTCTCTAATTTCTTTATGAAGGCACTTAGTGCTATGTAGTTTCTTCTTAACACCACTTTTATTGTGTCCCATACGTTTGGTATGTTGTGCCTTCATTTTCATTGAATACTAGAAGCCTTAAATTCTTTATTTCTTCCTTGACCCAGTGGTCGTTCAGTAAAGAACTGTTCAGTTTCCATGAGTTTATGGACTTTATGTTATTGTTCAAGCTCAGCTTTAATCCATGTATTCTGAAAAAATACAGGGGGTTATTTCATTTTTCTTGTATCTGTTGAGACTCGCTTTGTGACGGAGTATATGGTCAGTTTTAGAGAAAGTACTGTGAGATGTTGAGACAAAGGTGTATTCTTTTGTCTTTGGGTGAAATGTTTTATAGATTTCTGTTAAGTCCATTTGATTCATAATGTCTTCCAGTTCCATTTTTCTGTTCCTTTTTTGTTTGGATGACATGTCCATTGGTAAGAGTGGGGTATGGAAGTCTTCCACTATTAATGTATGGTGTTCAAGATATGTTATGAAATATTTTTGTTAGTTAGTTTGTTTTATGATTTTTATGATTGCGGTTTCCCTTGCATTTGGGGCAGATGTTCAGAACTGAGAGGTCATACTCATGAAATATTCTTTTTGATTAGTATGACGTTTCCTTTGTACCACTAATGATTAATTGGTTTGAATTCTATTTTGTTAAATATTGGAATGGATACATGATCTTGATTCTTTGGTCCATTTGCTAGGGAAATCTTTTCTAGCCTTTTACTATTAAGTAATATCCACTTCTGATGTTGAGGTATATTTCCTGTATGCAGAAGAAGGGTGGATACTGTTCTCACATCCATTTTGTGAAACCTGTGCCATTTTTATTGGAGAATTGAATCCATTGATACTGAGAGCTATCAATGACTAATGATTGTTCATTCCTATTATTTTGATGGTGGTGGTGGCAGTGTTTGTGTTTGAGTGTGTGTGTGTGTGTGTGTGTGTGTGTGTGTGTGTGTGTGTGTGTCTCTTTTTGCTCATATGAGATTGTTTATTGCCTGTGGTGTAGATGATCTTTTTGTGTTAGGGTACAAGTTATTTATTTCTTGGGTGTAGTTGATCTCCTTGGGTTGGAATTTTCTTTCTAGTAATTTTTTTTGTAGGGCTTGGCTGTGGATAGATATTGTTTAAACTTGGCTTTCTCATGGTATATCGTGTTTTCACCTACTCTTATTGAGTATTTTGCTGACTACTTCAGTCAGGATGCAACTGTGGTCGTTCAGAATGTCCAGGCCCTTCTTGCTTTCAGAGTTTTCACTAAGAAGTCAACTCTATTCTGATAGCTTTGCCTTTGTATTTCACTTGCTCTTTTCCTTTCACATCTTTCACTAATCATTATTTGTTTTGAATATTTAGTATTTTGATTACTGTTTTGACAGGACTTCATTTTCTTTTTCCATCTAGTTGGTGTTTTATAAGCTTCTTGTGCTTTTATACGCATCTCCTTCTTTAGGACATTTTTCTTTTATTATTTTGTTGAAAATATTTTCTGGGCCTTCTAAAATTTATTCCTTGTAAGTTTCACAAGCACCTGATCCCATTCTTCTTTCCATCCTTCCATATCTACTCTTTTCCCTTGTAAATGTTCCCCCAAAACAAAACAAATAAAAACAAACCAACAAACAAATAGACATCTTGTCAAGGTAGCTATAGGCATTGCAGTGTGTCACACAGGGACAAAAATCTCTTTTGTCCAAACAGCTTTACTTGCAGATATTCATCGCATTTAGTCATTTCTTTGGTTCAAGATCTCTGGCTTCTAGTACACCACAATACATTCTGAATATTTTATCTTTCACATTGCTCCAACTCGATAAACAACACATCATCCATATCTGTCCTTTCCCCAGAATCATAATTTTGAGTGTTGTTGTATGATGCATTTGGCTTAACTCAGGAAATATGTGGACCACTTGAATTGGAGCTGTATTTTCGAACCTGATTTACTCACGAGTGGGTATATACCTGAAAGCACTGACTCCCTATGTTTCTGAATCTATTAGCGTAAAATAGTTCCAAGGTGAGGGCCAAGGTTCCCTATGATCTTACTACAGTCATGCCTGGATATGAGGGCCCATTCTTAAGGGTGTCTGTAATTGTTGAGAGTTTGTGATTTTAATGATAATGTTTTTGTTCAGAAGATATCATAGTCTTAATCACTCTAGCTCTTAGAACCTATGTGCTCCTTCATTCACAGGTTGCTTGTAGGGGATAGTGCTCCTGTTTTGTTTAATACTTCACAATACACTCACTATTGCTAGTACCTTGTGTATTACTACATCTATAGTTTTATTATAATTTACCAGAAAAAAGAGTCTTCTCTGATGTTGACAGTGTTATTAGCTATGAATATAAACATAGTTACTTATAAGGTTGCTCAGTGTTAAGTCAATGTATTTTAATAGCAGAATTAATATGTGTGTCTGCACTCAGATCTTATGACATCCTTGCCATGGGCTTTTAAGTAGGTTTACAAATACAAGCCTGGGATCTGTGTAGCGCAATGAGTCACAAACCCAACTATGTTTGAGTTTCCCCAATGTAGATTTACCCAAATATATCTGGGCTGCTTGTAACTTAAATATATATGAATTTCGTTTATTCTACACTGAACTTTCTGATACTTCCTGGATAAGATAAAAATGATTAATCTCTCTGTAATGTCATTAAATAATTTTTTCTACTTAAAATCTTTAGTACTCACTCCTAAGGGATGTTTAATTACTCACCACTTTCATCAAATCTTTTACTATTTGGGAGAAAATGCATTGTAAAATGATAACTGGCACAATTCAGAAGATGGTGATTGTGAATCTGTGTTAGAAGTGATTCTAGAAATTAATCTTTTGTGTCATGTTGAAGATGTAGTAGGATGAGATTTATCAATAAAAATTAGAAGATCTTGGGATTGAAGATCAGTAAAAACTGGAATATCTTGCGCTGTGTTCATAATATTTAGAACAGTTGTAAAACTGGTCAATATATTGATCAGCAGTCTGAGTAGAGTGCATCAACACTGTGATGTATGGTCCAGGAATCACTGCTGATGCAGCCACGACCTGCATCTGGAAAGTGTAAGATGTTAAACAAAGCTCACTTAGGTACTGACCACCTCAGGTGTCTGTTACTTTAAGGAGTATTATGTTTGCTTCAAGAACCATGTATAACGGAGTAAACCTGTGCCCACTGGAGAATGAAGAATAGGTAAAAGTCTGAGGTCTGTGGTAATAATGATACTCCTACTCTGAACCATGCTTTCTTTCGTTACTTTTCAAAACAAAATCTCAGTGAGCTAATTTGACTTATTGATGTCCTATGAGAAGTGTGATTCTTAAAATTGTTAAAGAAGAACAATTTTTAAACCATGTAAAAATGTGTAAAAAAACTCTTGAAATATTTAATAAAACAAAAACTAAAATGAATGAGGAAGCTTGAGGAAATTTGTTTGATTTTTTATGTATTTGTTGAAATAACTTTTAATGTATTGCATGAGGTTCCTTGAAGCAGAATCATACTTAATATAAAAGGGATATTATTCTCATACTAAAGTACAAATGATAAATAGTAATCACAAATAATTACATGTAATAAAGTAATCATATATTACATATAAACTTAATATAATGAACAATATGGCATTTCAATACAAAGGTACAAAAATAGCTCCATATCGTTCCATGTTCATACTATATTTTAGTTTCAGTGAAAATTATAAATAAGAAATTATATTGAATATTAACAAGTATCTCCAATCCAATTATCTGGTGGAGTATCAGCTACAACTTGACTTCATGTTGAAAGACATCCTCACAAACCACTGTTGTCTTTTGTTTTATTTTCTTATCCCACACATTCACTGTTCTGTCATTCTGTTATTTTGATTAGTTTAAAGTAATTTACTGATCAAGAGTTTTTTTTCCTCTGATATGAGTGTTTTATGGTTGTTTTATTTTATTATTTTTTTCTTTCAAGTGAAACCTTGTGATTTTCCACAATTCAAACATGGACGTCTGTATTATGAAGAAAGCCGGAGACCCTACTTCCCAGTACCTATAGGAAAGGAGTACAGCTATTACTGTGACAACGGGTTTACAACGCCTTCACAGTCATACTGGGACTACCTTCGTTGCACAGTAAATGGGTGGGAGCCTGAAGTTCCATGCCTCAGTAAGCCAATGCCTTTATAGTTAACTATGTTGATTCTTTTAAAGAGAGAGCACATACATAATTAAGTTATTCATAACAAAAATAAGACCAACAAAAGAATTTGTGAGCAAAATGGCTAGTTTCTGTTATGAAATGTTTCTTCATGAAACATGCAATAGGGACTATGGAAATATCTTTATCACTTGCATATTTTATTTTTACAAACGAAAGATAAATGCTATTCTCTTAAATGTTTGTTATTAATTTTATTTTTGAATGATGTGCATACTCATTAAACAGTTTTAAAGATAACATTTATCTTAGTTTATTTTTAAACAAATTAAAGATTTTATTTTTTTAATTTTTAATTATTATGTTTCTTAGGGCAATGTATTTTCCATTATGTGGAATATGGAGAATCTTCATACTGGCAAAGAAGATATATAGAGGGTCAGTCTGCAAAAGTCCAGTGTCACAGTGGCTATAGTCTTCCAAATGGTCAAGATACAATATTATGTACAGAAAATGGCTGGTCCCCTCCTCCCAAATGCGTCCGTATCAGTAAGTAACTAATACTTAGATCGCAAGAAGATTGTGACTCTCTGTCCCATCTGTATTTGTTTTTATTGGCTAATTTTTATGTACATTTCAAATGTTATTCTTTTTCCTGGTTTCCCATACATAAGCCCCCTATCCAATCCCCCTCACACTTCTTTGAGGGTGTTCCCCTTCCCCAAGAACCCATCCTTTCCCACTTCCCTACCCTGACATTCCCCTACACTGGAGGGCCCAGCCTTAGCAAAACCAAGGACTTCTCCCCTCATTGGTGCCCAACAAAGCCATCCTTGTTATATACAGCTACATATGCATCTGGAGCCATGAGTCTGTCCAAATGTCCTCTTTGGGCAGTTGTTTAGACCTTGGGAACTCTGGTTGGTTGGTAGTGTTGTTCTTATGGGGTTTTAAGACCCTTCAGCTCCTTCAATCCTTCCTCTAATTCCTCCAGTGAGGACCCCATTCTCAGTTCAATGGTTGGCTGCTAGCATTCTCCTCTGTATTTGTCACACTCTGGTTGAGCCTCTCAGGAGACAACTATATCATGTTCCTGTCAGCATGCACTTCTTGGCTCCATCAATATTGTCTAGGTTTAGTATGCATGTGTGTTTATATATATATATATATATATATATGTATATATACAGGTGTAGTATGCATAAGTATATATGTATATGTCTATGTTTATTTGTTGGATCCCCAGGTGGATCAGGCTCTGAATGTCCATTCCTTCAGTGTCTGCTCCAAACTTGGTCTCAATATCTCTTCCTACAAATTTTCTTCTATTAGTTCGAGAGTATCTAGCTTCATGTGGAGGTTCTTGACTAACTTTGACTTAAGGATTTTTGCAGGGTGATGAAAATGGGTTGATTTGCGTTCTTCTACATGCTGACCTCCAGGATAACCAGCACCATCTGGTGATTCCACTGAATGATTTTAGTTCCTTTGTCAAATATTAAGTGACCACAGGTGTGTGAGTTCATTTTTGGGTCTTCAATTCTACTCCAATGATCTACTTGCTTGTCTCTGTATCATTATTGCTCTGTAAAACAGCTTGAGGTCATGGATGAGATTACCAAAGAACCTTTTTTATTATTGAGGATAGTTTTCACTATCTTGGATTTTTTTGTTAGTCCAAATGAATTTGCAAATTGCTCTTTCTATGTCTATGAAGAATTTAGTTGGGATTTTGATAGGGATTGCATTGAATTTGTAGATTGCTTTTGGCAAAATGGCCATTTTTACTATATTAATCCCCCCAAACCACAAGCATGGGAAGGTTCTCCATCTTCTGAGATCTTCGATTTCTTTCTTCAGAGACTTGAAGTAATTGTAAGATCTTTCACTTGTTTGAGTAGAGTCACAACAAGGTATTGTATGTAACTTGTGACCATTGTGAAGGGTGTCATTTCCCTAATTTCTTTTTCAGCCTGGTTATCCTTTGAGTAGAGGAAGGGTACTAATTTATTTGAGTTAAATTTATACCCAGCCAATTTGCTGAAGTTATCATGCTTAGTAGTTTGCTGATGGAACTTTTGGGGTCACTTAAGGATAGTATTATATCATCTGCAAATAGTGATATTTTGACTCTTCCTTTCCAATTTGTATCCCATTGACCTTTTGTTGTTTGATTGCTCTGACCAAAACTTTGAGTACTATATTGAATAAGTAGGGAGAGAGTGGGCAGCCTTGTCTAGTCCCTGATTTTAGTGGGATTGCTTCAAGTTTCTCTCCATATAGTTTGATGTTGGCTACTGGTTTGCTGTATATTGCTTTTAATATGTTTGGGTATCAGCCTTGAATTCCTGATCTTTCTACGGCTTCTATCATGAAGGGGTGTTGAATTTTGTCAAATGCTTTCTCAGCATCTAATGAAATGATCACATGGTTTTTTTCTTTGAGTTTGTTAATATAGAGGATTACGTTGATGAATTTCTGTATTTTGAACCATCCCTGCATCCCTGAGATGATGCCTACTTGATCATGAGGGACGATTATTTTGATGTGTTCTTGGATTCTATTGACAAGAATTTTATTGAGTATTTTTGCATCAATATTCATAAGGGAAATTGGTCTGAAGTTCTCTTTCTTTGTTGGGTCTTTCTGTGGTTTAGGTATTAGTGTAATTGTGACTTCATAGAAGGAATTCGGTAGTGCCCTGTTTCTCTTTTGTGGAATAGCTTGGAAAGTGTGAATATGAGGTCTTCTATGAAGGTCTGATAGAATTCTGCACCTAACTCATCTGGTCCTGGGCCCTTTTTTTCTTAGGAGACCTTTAATAACTGCTTCTATTTCTTTAGGAGTTATGGGGTTGTTTAGATGGTTTATCTGTTCCTGATTTAACATTATACATGGTATTTGTCTAGAAAATTGTCCATTTCCTCGATATTGAATATAGGCTTTTGTAGTAGGATCTGATGATTTTTTTTAATTTCCTCAGATTCTTTCGTTATGTCTCCATTTTCATCTTGAATTTTGTTAATTGGAAATACTCTCTGTGACCTCTGGTTTATCTGGCTAAGGGTTTATCTATCTGGTTGATTTTCTCAAAGAACTATCTCCTGGTTTTGTTGATTCTTTTTTTTTTCTTCCTTTTATTGAATATATTTTTTTCAGAGGGAAAATGTTTATTAGTTTCATAGTTTTATACCTTTCAGCATATTTTAACTTGGTCTCTGGAGCATTTGGAAGACTAGCTGCTTACATCAGAGCAGTGCTGAAATAGAGACAACTATAAATCCAGAGACAAACATAGCCTTCAAAGTTATTTAGCCCTACTTCTAAACAGATAGTCTATAATATTTATTCTCAATAACTGTAAAGAAACTTATATTCTCCCCCTCCCACAAAACATCACTGAAAGACGAAAGAATTGGTTCCATGTATGACCTTCTTGTTTGACCAGTGGCTTCATTAGGGTCATTTACAGGAGCATGCCAAGAAGTTACTTAAAAGAATAGTAATGATTCAACTGAAGTTTCATTAAAGATATGTCTCATCACAGAATGCTTTTCAATTCATAAATCACCTCTAGAATGCTATCCACACCATCGAGAATCCTGTGATCTCCTCTCAATCTATAATAACATATTGGCTTGGGGAGGGTTTATGAAAGAATAGTGGGGTGTGTGTGTGTGAGTGTGTGTGTGTGTGAGTGTGTGTGTGTGTGTGTGTGTGTGTGACAAAAAAATTGATTTAAAGTTAACTTCTAAGTCCCAACTAACAACCAATGTTCTGATCAGAGAGCTTTCAGAATAGACTCTATTTTCTCTATATTCTGCTCCAAACAACTTTCCTGATGGCTGTCTTTCTATAAGTAGTTTGCTTTGCATGACACAGCTTTCTCTTACTATTCCTTTTTTTTTTTTAACTTAAGTATTTCTTATTTACAATTCGAGTGTTATTCCTTTTCCCGGTTTCTGGGCCGACATCCCCTAACCCCTCCCCCTCCCCTTCTTTATGAGTGTTCCCCTCCCCATCCTCCCCCCATTGCTGCCCTCCCCCCAACAATCACGTTTGCTGGGGGTTCAGTCTTAGCAGTCCCCTTCCACAGGTGATCTTACTAGGATATTCATTGCTACCTATGAGGTCAGAGTCCAGGGTCAGTCCATGTAGAGTCTTTAGGTAGTGACTTAGTCCCTGGAAGTTCTGGTTGCTTGGCATTGTTGTACATATGGGGTCTCGAGCCCCTTCAAGGTCTTCCACTTCTTTCTCTGATTGCTTCAACGGGGGTCCTATTCTCCATTCAGTGGTTTGCTGCTGGCATTCACCTCTGTATTAACTGTATTCTGGCTGTGTGTCTCTCAGGAGAGATCTACATCCGGCTCCTGTCTGCCTACACTTCTTTGCTTCATCCATCTTGTCTAATTGGGTGGCTGTATATGTATAGGCCACATGTGGGGCAGGCTCTGAATGGGTATTCCTTCTGTCACTGTTTTAATCTTTGCCTCCCTATTCGCTGCCAAGGGTATTCTTGTTCCCCTTTTAAAGAAGGAGTGAAGCATTCACATTTTGATCATCCATCTTGAGTTACTTGTGTTCTATGCATCTAGGGTAATTCAAGCATTTGAGCTAATAGCCACTTATCAATGAGTGCATACCATGTGTGTTTTTCTGTGAATGGGTTACGTCATTCACGATGATATTTTCCTGATCCATCCATTTGCCTATGAATTTCATAAATGCATTGTTTTTGATAGCTGAGTAATATTCCATTGTGTAGATGTACCACATTTTTTTCTGTATCCATTACTCTGTTGAAGGGCATCTGGGTTCTTTCCAGCTTCTGGCTAATATAAATAAGGCTGCTATGAACATAGTAGAGCACAAGTCTTTTTATATATCCGGGCATCTTTTCGGTATATGCCCAAGAGAGGTATAACTGGATCCTCAGGTAGTTCAATGTCCAATATTGTGAGGAACCTCCAGACTGATTTCCAGAATGGTTTTACCAGTCTGCAATCCCACCAACAATGGGGGAGTGTTCCTCTTTCTCCACATGCTCACCAGCATTTGTTGTCACCTGAGATTTTGATCTTAGCCATTCTCACTGGTGTGAGGTGAAATCTCAGGGTTGTTTTGATTTGCATTTCCCTTATGACTAAAGATGTTGAACATTTCTTTAGGTGTTTCTCAGCCATTCGGCATTCCTCACCTGTGAATTCTTTGTTTAGTTCTGAACCCCATTTTTTAATAAGATTATTTGTCTCCCTGCGGTCTAATTTCTTGAGTTCTTTGTATATTTTGGATATAAGGCCTCTATCTGTTGTATGATTGGTAAAGATCTTTTCCCAATCTGTTGGTTGCCGTTTTGTCCTAACCACAGTGTCCTTTGCCTTACAGAAGCTTTGCAGTTTTATGAGATCCCATTTGTCGATTCTTGATCTTAGAGTATAAGCCATTGGTGTTTTGTTCAGGAAATGTTTTCCAGTGCCCATGTGTTCCAGATGCTTCCCTAGTTTTTCTTCTATTAGTTTGAGTGTATCTGGTTTGATGTGGAGGTCCTTGATCCACTTGGACTTAAGCTTTGTACAGGGTGATAAGCATGGATTGATCTGCATTCTTCTACATGTTGACCTCCAGTTGAACCAGCACCATTTGCTGAAAATGCTATCTTTTTTCCATTGGATGGTTTTGGCTCCTTTGTCAAAAATCAAGTGCCCATAGGTGTGTGGGTTCATTTCTGGGTCTTCAATTCTGTTCCATTGGTCTATCTGTCTGTCTCTGTACCAATACCATGCAGTTTTTATCACTATTGCTCTGTAATACTGCTTGAGTTCAGAGAAAGTGATTCCCCCTGAAGTCCTATTATTGTTGAGGTTAGTTTTAGCTATCCTGGGTTTTTTGTTATTCCAGATGAACTTGCAAATTGTTCTGTCTAACTCTTTGAAGAAATGGATTGGTATTTTGATGGGGATTGCATTGAATCTGTAGATCGCTTTTGGTAAAATGGCCATTTTGCTATATAAATCCTGCCAATCCATGAGCCTGGGAGATCTTTCCATCTTCTGAGGTCTTCTTCAATTTCTTTCTTCAGAGTCTTGAAGTTCTTATTGTACAGATCTTTTACTTGCTTGGTTAAAGTCACACTGAGGTATTTTATATTATTTGGGTCTATTATGAAGGGTGTCATTTCCCTAATTTCTTTCTCAGCTTGTTTCTCTTTTATGTAGAGGAAGGCTACTGATTTATTTGAGTTAATTTTATACCCAGCCACTTTGCTGAAGTTGTTTATCAGCTTTAGTAGTTCTCTGGTGGAACTCTTGGGATCACTTAAATATATTATCATATCATCTGCAAATAGTGATATTTTGACTTCTTCTTATCCAATCTGTATCCCCTTGATCTCCTTTTGTTGTCTGATTGCTCTGGCTAGAACTTCAAGAACTATATTGAATAAGTAGGGAGAGAGTGGGCAGCCTTGTTTAGTCCCTGATTTCAGTGTGATTGCTTCAAGTTTCTCTCCATTTAGTTTAATGTTAGCAACTGGTTTGCCGTATATAGCTTTTACTATGTTTAGGTATGGGCCTTGAATTCCTATTCTTTCCAGGACTTTTATCATGAAGGGGTGTTGAATTTTGTCAAATGCTTTCCCAGGATCTAATGAGATGATCATGTTGTTTTGTTCTTTCAGTTTGTTTATATAATGGATCACGTTGATGGTTTTCCGTATATTAAACCATCCCTGCATGCCTGGGATGAAGCCTACTTGATCATGGTGGATGATTGTTTTGATGTGCTCTTGAATTCGGTTTGCCAGAATTTTTTGAGTATTTTTGCGTTGATATTTATAAGGGAAATTGGTCTGAAGTTCTCTTTCTTTCTTGGGTCTTTGTGTGGTTTAGGTATAAAAGTAATTGTGGCTTCATAGAAGGAATTTGGTAGTGCTCCATCTGTTTCAATTTTGTGGAATAGTTTGGATAGTATTAGTTTGAGGTCTTCTATGAGGGTCTGATAGAATTCTGCACTAAACCCAGCTGGACCTGGGCTCTTTTTTGTTGGGATACCTTTATTGACTGCTTCTATTTCCTTAGGAGTTATGGGGTTGTTTAACTGGTTTATATGTTCCTGATTTAACTTCAGTACCTGGTATTTGTCTAGGAAATTGTCCATTTCCTACATATTTTCAAGTTTTGTTGAATATAGACTTTTATAGTAAGATCTGATGATTTTTTGAATTTCCTCTGAATCTGTAGTTAAGTCTCCCTTTTCATTTCTGATTTTGTTAATTTGGACAGACTCTCTGTGTCCTCTCGTTAGTCTGGCTAAGGGTTTATCTATCTTGTTGATTTTCTCACAGAACCAACTTTTGGTTCTGTTGATTCTTTCTATGGTCCTTTTTGTTTCTACTTTGTTGATTTCAGCTCTGAGTTTGATTATTTCCTGCCTTCTACTCCTGCTGGGTGTATTTGCTTCTTTTTGTTCTAGAGCTTTTAGGTGTGCTGTCAAGCTGCTGACATATGCTCTCTCCTGTTTCTTTCTGCAGGCACTCAGAGCTATGAGATTTCCTCTTAGCACAGCTTTCATTGTGACCCATAAGTTTGGGTATGTTCTACCTTCATTTTCATTAAATTCTAAGAAGTCTTTAATTTCTTTCTTTATTTCTTCCTTGACCAGGTTATCATTGGGTAGAGCATTATTCAACTTCCACGTATATGTGGGCGTTCTTCCCTTATTGTTATTAAAGACCAACTGCAGGCCGTTGTGGTCTGATAGCACGCATTGGATTTTTTCTATCTTTCTGTACCTGTTGAGGTCCGTTTTTTAACCAATTATATGGTCAATTTTGGATAAAGTACCATGAGGAGCTGAGAAGAATGTATATCCTTTTGCTTTAGGATAGAATGTTCTATAAATATCTGTTAAGTCCATTTGGTTCATGACTTCTCTTAGTCTGTCTACGTCTCTGTTTAATTTCTGTTTCCATGATCTGTCCATTGATGAGAGTGGGGTGTTGAAATCTCCTACTATTATTGTGTGAGGTGCAATGTGTGTTTTGAGCTTTCGTAAGGTTTCCTTTACGTATGTAGGTGCCCTTATATTTGGGGCATAGTAATTAGGATTGAGAGTTCATCATGGTGGATTTTTCCTTTGTTGAATATGAAGTGTCCTTCCTTATCTTTTTTGATGACTTTTAGTTGAAAATTGATTTTATTTAATATTAGAATGGCTACTCCAACTTGCTTCGTCCGACCATTTGCTTGGAAAGTTTTTTTCCAGCCTTTCACTCTGAGGTAGTGTCTGTCTTTGTCTCTGAGGTGTGTTTCCTGTAGGCAGCAGAATGCAGGGTCTTCACTGCATATCCAGTTTGTTAATCTATGTCTTTTTATTGGGGAGTTGAGACCATTGATACTGAGAGATATTAAGGAATAGTGATTATTGCTTCCTGTTATATTCATATTTGGATGTGAGGTCATGTTTGTGTGCTTTTCTTTTCTTTGTTTTGTTGCCAAGACGATTAGTTTCTTGGTTCTTCTAGGGTAGAGTTTGCCTCCTTATGTTGGGCTTTACCATTTATTATTCTTTGTAGTGCTGGATATGTAGAAAGATATTGTGTAATTTTGGTTTTGTCATGGAATATCTTGGTTTCTCCATGTATGTTAATTGAGTATTTTGCAGGATACAGTAACCTGGGCTGGCATTTTTGTTCTCTTAGGGTCTGTATGACGTCTGTCCAGGATCTTCTGACTTTTATAGTCTCTGGCGAAAAGCCTGATGTGATTCTGATAGGTCTCCTTTTATATGTTACTTGACCTTTTTCCCTTACTGCTTTTAATATTCTTTCTTTATTTTGTGCGTTTGGTGTTTTGACTATTATGTGACGGGAAGTGTTTCTTTTCTGGTCCAATCTATTTGGAGTTCTGTAGGCTTCTTGTATGCTTATGGGTATCTCTTTCTTTAGGTTAGGGAAGTTTTCTTCTATGATTTTGTTGAAGATATTTACTGGTCCTTTGAGTTGGGAGTCTTCACTCTCTTCTATACCTATTATCCTTAGGTTTGATCTTCTCATTGAGTCCTGGATTTCCTGTATGTTTTGGACCAGTAGCTTTTTCTGCTTTACATTATCTTTGACAGTTGAGTCGATGATTTCTATGGAATCTTTTGCTCCTGAGATCCTCTCTTCTATCTCTTGTATTCTGTTGGTGAAGCTCGTATCTACGGCTCCTTGTCTCTTCTTTTCGTTTTCTATATCCATTGTTGTTTCCATGTGTTCTTTCTTGATTGCTTCTATTTCCATTTTTAATTCCTTCAACTGTTTGATTGTGTTTTCCTGGAATTCTTTCAGGGATTTTTGTGATTCCTCTCTGTAGGCTTCTACTTCTTTATGTTTTCCTGCATTTCTCTAAGGGAGCTCTTCATGTCTTTCTTGAAGTCCTCCAGCATCGTGATCAAATATGATTTTGAAACTAGATCTTGCTTTTCTGGTGTGCTTGGATATTCTGTGTTTGCTTTGTTGGGAGAATTGGGCTCTGATGATGCCATGTACTCTTGGTTTCTGTTGCTTGCGTTCCTGCGCTTACCTATCACCATCAGATTATCTCTAGTGTTACTTTGTTCTTCTATTTCTGACAGTGGCTAGACTGTCCTTATAAGCCTGTGTGTCAGGAATGCTGTAGACCTGTTTTCCTCTTTTCTTTCAGCAAGTTATGGGAACAGAGTCTTCTGCTTTCGGCCGTGTAGTCTTTCCTGTCTACTGGTCTTCAGCTGTTCCTGTGGGCGTGTGTCCTGAGTCCATTAGGCAGGTCACTTGGAGCCGAAAAGTTGGTCTTACCTCTGGTCTTGGGCCAAAATTTGCTTTCCGTGAGGGCTGCAATCAAAGGGCTTGCTCAGCCTTCTCTCAGGCCCAGATGGCACTAGAACTTTTCCTCTAGAGTCAGAAATATGGGCAGAGAGTAGTCTCCTCTGGTTTCCCAGGTTTGTCTGCCCCTCTGAAGGTCTAGCTCTCCCTTCCATGGGATTTGAATACAGGGAGCTGTTTGACCGGGTCCCTTCAGAACTGGGCGCAGTCTGGAACCTAGCGCTCCTGCAGCTTGAGTGACCATATCTTCCTGTTCCCAGAGGCCCTGTACAGTTTCTTCTTGGGTCAGGGATGTGGGCAAGGGTGGGCAGTACTGGAAGTCTCTCCTGCCTTGCAGTCTCAGGAGTGCCCACCTGTTTGGTTGATGAGCTCTCTCTCCCACGGGGTTTGGGAACAGGGAGCTGTGGGCCAGGATCAGCGAGGTTTGGGCCCCAGCTGGAAACCAGAAGTGTCTGGTCCCAGAAGAATTTTGCCTTTGTGTATCCTGAATCCAGCAGGCAGGTCACTTGGAGCAGAAAAGTTGGTCTTACCTCTTGTCTCGGGCCTGAAGTCGCTCCTCGGAGCTGGTTTTCACCTCTCCATCAGGGCAGCAACCAAAAGGGCCTGCCCCGCCTTCTCTCAGGACCCTGTGCACAGGGGGCCCAGATGGTGCTAGACCTTTTTCTCTAGATTCAGAAATGTGGGCAGAGAGTAGTTTCCTCTGCCTTCCCAGGCATGTCTGTTCCTCTGAAGGTCTAGCTTTCCCTCCCATGGGATTTGGGTGCAGGGAGCTGTTTGACCAAGCGCTCCTGCAGCTTGAGTGCCCCTATCTTCCTTTTCACAGAGGCCCTATACAGTTTCATCTTGGGCCAGGGATGTGGGCGAGGGTGGGTAGTACTGGAGGTCTCTCCTGCCCTGCAGTCTCAGGAGTGCCCACCTGTCTGGGTGATGAGCTGTCTCTCCCCTGGGGTTTGGGAGGAGGGAACTGTGGGCCAGGATCTCTTCACCTATTCTTAACATTAATAATTCAACACACACACACACACACACACACACACACACACACACACACACACACGCCCCTAGTGAGTCACTATACTGCTGGTAGCCTGAATGTATGTTTTATGCTTGATCACTTGGGATTAGATAACTTATCAGAGAGAGGCTTATTCTTAGAGTAGATTGAATTTTCAGCAAGTATTAATTACCTGTTGTTCTTCATTGAGAGGGTTAGTGATTATGAAAATTTCTCCATATGCATTGAAATGTCAACTGGTATTGTAGTAAACTCACATAGACAATCATAGTTTTGAAATTTCATGGGCTCTGCCTGCCTGTCATATATAGAAAGCTTTTCTCATAGTAGGCATCCTAGTTTTTGCCCTTAAATTCTTTCTGCTCCTTCTCAAATGATGATTCCCCAAGCCTTAGGTTTGTTTAGTGACTACTACTTACATAAGACTTAATATCTTATAATATTAGACATTAAATTTATTTGTTCCTAAACAGCTACATTTAAAATATTTAAACGAAAGTGCAAGTTGTAGAAATTTATTGTTAAGAAATATACTATTTCTATTAATAAATATAGTATGTAATATTTACATTAGGTTTAAAATATCTAGATGTTTGAGCACTTTGAAGAAATGTCTTGCTATGGTCTCTTGCCATGTGACTTTTAGAGTAAGCTTGCTCATGCATGAAAAATTCATTTCTGGATTCAATTTTGAGAAAATTGATACAGCACCATTAATTTTTTCTATTAATAACTACGATATGTCTATGATTTAGTTAGACCCTTAGTCTCTTGTGGCACTGTTCTGTTTTATGCAGCAACTTCAGTAGATGGATAGCTAATAGACGTTTTCAAATTGTAGTAATTGTATTCATGTTATCTATTTTTCTTGGGTATAGTTTATGGTTTTCATTAATTCTATTCATTTTATCTTGCCAAATTAATTGACGTGAATGTTCATAATATTCTCCAATTATTTTTGAAATTTATGTAAAAGCACATAATGATACAATTCCCATCATTGCTGATAATGTTAATTTGATCTTTCTCTACCTTTTCCCTACCTTTCTCTGCTATGTCTGCTTAAAAGATGATTAATTTAGGTGTCTTTCATAGGATCGAGATGTAAAGTTAATTCTGCTTTGTGTTATTTTAAATGACATGACTCCCACTCCCAATTCTACTCCCCCTTTCTTTAAATTTTCTGCTTTTTCCTAATGTCTTAATGAGATCTCAGGCAACTGATGTGAGCCCGTGTTCCTTGTCCATTTGAATGTTGAGTGCAGCCAGATTTTTGTTATCATCCCACATAGTTGTGTGTGTTAATTTATCTATTGGTACTTGGATACAATGGGTGAACATTATCAATTTATTGTTGGGGAAATAATTCAGTGCCACAAATGTATATGTTTTCATTCACCTCTGCCACAATCCCTTGAATAATAAAGCAGCACTCCATGAAAACTTTTTGCTAGTGCTTGGGCTTGGAAAATTGCAGAATAAAAATACTGAGTTTGATTTTCCTTTGAAATTATTTTAGATTGGTTTGCCACACATTTTTTGTACAACTTGAGTGTTCAGAATATCAATAAAACTCTCCAGGGGGATGTCTTTCTAAAGGATTATGGTGATTACATGAATCTTTACTGTCTACACCTTTGAATATCTTGAATTGTTGGTGTTCTGGGTACCTTTTCCTGTAATTTTTGGGGTAGTTATTCTTCTCATGTTCTTCATCAGAGAATCTTGTAATGTGCTAGACTGTGCTGATAGAGGATGGCAATTGAGAAATGCAGAGTTCCGCTCCATATTTTCTTTGTTCTTGCTTTTCTATGCCACACGTTCAGTGACTCCAGTCTTTTTGAGCAAAGTAATTTTTGTTGCTTAAATTCAATAAAATACCCATTTTTCTTCTTTAGTTCACAATTTGCAATTTTCTGGAAAACTCTCCTTTACATAAAGCCACCTCAATAATGAACATCATTAATCTGTTGCCTCTGGTACTGGTAATTTTCAACTAAATATGTTCTTATCATTTGAGTCTGCTACACTATTTTATTTTTGTTTCTTTATAATTTTATTATATCCTTTTACAGCAACAAAATCTCATTACTTTTTCTAATCTTTATTAACCTTTGAACAACCATTCTATTTTAGGCATGCAGCTGAAATTATTGGCACTGGAGTCTGTAGTAACTTTGGATATATTTTTTAAGATCATCATTCGACTCCAGAATCCCTAGTGGGATGAAATGAGATCTAGGTTCCTAAGAGATCCAATTATTCTTAAGCAGAAAGAAAAAAAATGAAAGAATGAATGAATAAAAAAAGAGAGAAAGAAAGGAAGAGAGAAAGAAAGAAAGAAAAAAGAAAGAGAAAAAGAAAGAAAGAGAGAAAGAAAATATTGTCCAGAGTTCTGATGGTCTATAAGATATATATTCATTTGGACAAAAATGTTAAACATATTTAAGAACATATTATAAATCCTTTCAATTTTACTTTGTTAGAAAAAAACTTTCTCAGAGGACTATGATGATGTATGTTTAAAACGAAAGGTTTGTTGTTTTTTCTTTTCTTTTTCTTTTCGTTTCTTTTTTTTGTTTTTTTTTTTCTTTTTTTGGCCTAGTGATGGGAAAGACTTTGATTATTTCATGTACAAATGACTAATGACTACTTCTGCACCTTTAATATTGTAGATCCCTAGGCTGCCATGCCTATACTCACCTCTTTTCTTACTTTTTACCCTTTTAGAGACTTGTTCAG
Source organism: Rattus norvegicus (assembly GCF_021556685.1). Lineage (NCBI taxonomy): Eukaryota > Metazoa > Chordata > Mammalia > Rodentia > Muridae > Rattus > Rattus norvegicus. The sequence continues at coordinate 54,106,707 of NC_141546.1, read as the reverse complement.
TATCAGATATAGAAATTGAAAATGGGTTTTTTTCTGAATCTGATTATACATATGCTCTAAATAGAAAAACACGGTATAGATGTAAACAGGGATATGTAACAAATACCGGAGAAATATCAGGAATAATTACTTGTCTTCAAGATGGATGGTCACCTCGACCCTCATGCATTAGTGAGTATTTTATTATATTGTTGCAATTATACTAATGATGCATAGGAGTTTAGTGTTATTCTTTTTGTATATGATTGATATTCTTTCATTTGTAAACAGCTTTCAAACTTCAAGAAAAAATACACAGCATTTTTTTTATTTAGACATTCCTGCATTGTAAAATATCAGTTCATTTGCCTTTTTCTAGGCTCTAAAATAGCCTAGTTTTAAATCTAGTGAAGAAGTCTTTGACCAGATGCAAATTCCTGAATATATGATAACCTTATAATATGTACGTGACACTATGAGTTACGATCTATTTCAGAACATCTCCCTTTTAGAAGATCTTTTTAAATATTTTGATATTGGAAAGAAAGAAATGCTTCCAGGCACCAGGAAATTTTGGTATTTGGAAACATTCTTTTGTTTTAGGACATACAGTTAATGAGGATTTTCTAGGATTAACAATTAGCTCATCTAGTCTTATTTATAAGAAAAATACCCAGTGCTATTTTTCAAGATGTATTCAATTTATACCTTATTGTTTAAGGTATGATTTAAAGTATTCACTAAGTTCATAATTTTTTGTCTACTGTGATTTTACAGGATTTAATTAAAGAAAAGGAAATTAAAATTATTCCCATATAACATTCATTTATATTAAATTATAATTGGTAAGGATTTATTGAATTTTTTTACTGTGAAAGGGAAAACCCTTGATATAATATCTGCTTAAATTCAATTCATCTACTTTCCTATATTTTATGAGTCATTTGATGTACTAATTATAGGACCTTAATTCGCAAAATGCTATCATACTTTCCTAAAATTATGTATTTGCACTTGTCTATTTTTTGGAGTATGTGATAAGTATAAGAAAAATTGAGCTGAGAAATGATTTCTAAAATAAAATTTTATAAAAGCTTAAGAAAGGAGATGAATGTTACATAGAGTATATCTCAATTTTAATAATTTTCAAGAAAATAAATTATTACTGGTCTCCTTAGTTTCCTTCAATACAGTATTTAATTTGCTATCATATATTAATTTATAAAGACTTTTTTCTCATGAGAATTATTTCTACTTGCTATTGACACATTAGAAATGACATTGTCTCTCTTATTTTGCATTAGAGTCTTGTGATATGCCTGTATTTGAGAATGCTATGACTAAGAATAATAACACATGGTTTAAACTCAATGACAAATTAGACTATGAATGTCACATTGGATATGAAAATGAATATAAACATACCAAAGGCTCTATAACATGTACTTATGATGGATGGTCTAGTACACCCTCCTGTTATGGTAAGTACTATTTTCTCTGGAATATTTTTAGATAAAAATAAATGTTTGTGTTATTAATAACTGAATGTTCTAGAATCTTCCTTATGAGTTAATGTAGCCTAAGAAAAAGGACTGTTATGAAAGCTATCGATAATAATATTTACATTTATTATATCATTACATTCATTTATTTATCCTGTGTGTATACATGCACACATATGTGTGTTTCTGGAAGTGTGTATACTGCATTATACAGGTAGGTGTCAGAGAACTTGTGAGAGTCAGTTCCCTCTTTCATCATATGGATCTGAGGGATTGAAGAGGACTCCAGGCCTAAAGGCAAGCACTCTTACTGACTGAGCCATCTTTCTGGCCTGATAATCTGTTTTTAAAAAATTCTATATTCATCAGTTGTATATGGCACTGGATTATGATTCTAGCAATTAGGACCCTGAATCAAGAGATTTTTAAGTTTGAAGGTATATTGGACTACATACTAAGTTCTGTTTCTAAAACCAAACAAACCAAAAATTTCATTAAATTAATGATTCCTTTGTGTGGCCTGTGTGTATCATGTATCTCTGATTTGAGGACAATTCTTTTGTTATTCAAGCTCTTATGTAGACTAGGTCTCCATTATCAAATTTATGATCTGAAGCATGAAACTAGGTAATGAAAACTTGAGGCCTGGAGAGATGGCTCAGCAGGTAAGAGCATGGGCTGCTCTTCCAGAGATCCTGAGTTCAATTCCCAGCAACCACATCATGGCTCACAATGAAGGAGGTAGAAGTATGGCATTCTTGAAATCTAGGCCAGTCTGGGCTATGTAGGAATTGTAAGTGGTAAGTGCAGGAATTGTAGGAATACAGCTCTGAAGGGTAAAGCTTCCCCAATGGAGATGCTGCAGCTCTGAGTGTCCCAGTGCAAGTATGACAGCTCTGAAGGGAAAGGTATCCTGGCAGTAGGGAGCTAAGGAAAACCACAAAGTTACACTGCACAAAACAAACCTGGCACAAGAACTTTATTGGGAAAAACATAAGAAAGCTGTTTCTGCTCCAGATTAAAGCAGCAAAGAACAAGCTCAGTGATTGGTGAGATTTTGAGTTTATCTTGGGCTTCCACCCCATCCCTACCCTCCAGAAAGGAACTTGGCCATTAGCACCTCAAGGGGCTAGACTGCCATTATAGTAGTCTGGAGGTGGGGCTTGGTCACTTGCATGACTTCAAGGGACTTACATTAAGATGGTGGCTGCCTCTGTTTGACCAACATACAACAGGAAACTGAGCAGGAGACAGATAAATATAAGTTGTTTTTTTTCCGGGGGGCTGGGGGTAGGGTGGGTTTTGGAGGATAAACATTTCCAAGGTGGGGAATGGTGAGATTTTCAAGATCAAGACTGGTGGGTATTCACACTCAGGGCTTGGTAGGGTTTCCTATTTAGGGATTGGTAGGTTTGGGTAGGTTTTAAGCCATGAAATGGGCTCAGAACTTTTACCCTAAATGAAGACATCTCACAAACAGACAAACAGCAACAAATGATGTACATAGTAAGAAAAAAATCAAACTAAACAAACGGTGATCACTAGTTTCTCTCTGATTATAAGCAGTTCAACATTATGAAATCAGGACTTTCTATAATACAATACTAAAGTAGAATGTAAGGGGAGGGATATTAGTTTCACAATACAATACTTTGCCTAAGGATCAGTACTAACACTACAAGTATAAAATAAAATATAATATAAAATTATTTATATACTATTCTGATGTGTGAGAATTTTTTTTCTGTGAAGTCAATATACAAACATCTACTCACCCCAAGAAAGAGCCCATGACAGACCAATGTACAGATACCACTAATTTCCAACTTCATGAACCTTGAGTCATTGTGTCCAGTTGCAAAATCCCCAAAGAGACTACCAGGAACTGCAACTTCCACACACGCACAGGAGAGTCTTTATTCAAGCTCGAGCTTGGGCTACATACCTTCCTGATGGAATAGGAAGGAGAGAGATACTTGAGTCTAGGGCCTTAGGGCTTATATAGGGAAAAATCTCAAGCTGGAGTCTTCAAGCATTGGCATTACATGTTTGGGTAAAGGGGTAAAGGAATGTTAACCTTCAGACTGATATCATCAGGGGGAGACCACACATTTAAAAGAGGCATCTTGTCCTTGGAATGATTTATGTTTTTTTAACTTATCTTATTATTGTGACCAGTTTTCCTGTTGTTGCAAGCTGGCCACTGCTGTTATATCTATTTTCAACTGCTGGGAAGGGTTGGTTGTCTCTTTTCCAGAGCCCAAGATGGGGGCCATATCACTTCAAGGACAGCAGTTTTCTCCAAGGACAGCAGCTTTTCCCAAGGACAGCAATTTTCTCCAAGGACAAGATCTTAAAATTGAATTTAAAGGAAAAGATGGAATCCCTCCTGCTGCCTTTTGCCTTTTCAGAGTTTTATTAAGGTTGCTTTCAGAAATATGAATGAGGGTGTTCTCATAAGAGAAGAAATGGCTCAAAGACAGCTACATCACCAAAGCCTACCCAGTATGGCTGACAATTCACAAAACACAATGGATCATATTACATAATGTGTAGGCAGCACATAGATTGAGGAGTGTCTTTTCAAGTGAGTCAGCTGATGAAGCACCTACCACTGGGTAGGATCCTTCTTCTAGGAAGTTAATTATCTCATTCTTTGCTCCATCTAGGGAGCTCTGAGCTCCTTCCTTGCAGCTTTGCTTGTCTGAGTGATTCTCACCAATTCAGCTAGCTTGTTTACTCTGGAAGTAAGGGGCCTGCTAAATCTGCTTAGTTTCAGGGACTCCCTGAAGCTATTTTGAGTTGTTTACTTCCCTCCTTAAGGAGCTTCCCTGCAGTATGGAGTATTTCAGTCTCAAGGAAACTGTTGCCCAACAAATTCCCATGGTCTTTCAATGTCTCCAGGTCTGACAGGTGATTGTAAAGCAGAGGAGAATTGCACAAATTATTTTTTCACTTTAAGACAGAGTATTATGGTATGTTTGCTAAACAATTTGTATAAAATAAGCAAAGAGAATACACAAATAGGTGCAAAACAAAAAATAGTTATAGATGATTATATTGTGCCATTCAAATCCACTTGGAAAGAGCACACACGTAGATTCAATTCAAGTTTAGGTTAAATGAATTTCTTATTTCTATCAACACAGAAGGGGGAGGAAGGGAGGGTTTATAAAGTTGGATTCCTAAAGTTGCATATTACAATTAGCCATGAAATCTGCAGCTGGACCAAAAAGTGTTTTTGCATCCCTCAGTTGTTCTTTACCTTTGTATGCCAATAAAAAGATCACTTCATCCCTGTCCCACAAAAGCAAAAAACAAACTGTCAAACATCTTACAACAGGAACTCTAGTAACCTATCTAAACTTTTCTGTTTTCTTTACTTTTGTTTACTTTTCTTTTTACTTATTCTTCTCTCTTACAATAAATATATCCTGATTGTAGCCTCCCTTCCCCCAACTCCTCCCTGTTCCCACTTTCCCTTCTCTACCAGACCTACTGCTCCTCCCTTCCCCTTCAGAAAAGAGCAGGCTATTCGTGAATATTAATCAAATATGACATAACAAGATATAATAAGCCTAGGCATAAGCCCTTATTTCAAGGCTGGATGAAACAACCAAGTAGGATAATGTCTCAAGAGCAGGCAAAAGAATTAGAGACACCCATGACTCCCATTGTTAGGAGTCCCACAAAATTCCCAAGCTAAAGAACACTATGCAAAGGACCTAGCACAGACCCATACAGGCTCTTTGATTTCAGCTCCTGTCTCTGTAGCCTCTATGAGTCCTACTTAGTTGATTCTGTGGCCCATGTTTTTCTGCTGTTACCATTCCACACACAAAATTCATTCTATTGCCCCTTCCCAGGGTGATTTCCTTCTTACTTCTCCCCACTTCTTACTTAGCCTCCCTTTGTCTGTGTGCTGTCACATGATTAGCCTTTACTTAGCTCTAATAACTACTTATGAATACATAATTATTTTTGTCTTTCCAGGTCTGGTTGCCTCACTCAGGATATGTTTTTCTAGTTCCATCATTTGCCTGAAAATTTCATGATGGCACTTCTCTAACATCTTTCATAATATACCATTATATAAATATACCACATTTTTATGCACTCTTCAGTTGAGGGGACATCTAGGTTTCTAAGCTATCCAGTCTCTGTTTGCTGGCCCTCAGGTTAGTGCCTGGCATGGCTCTTTCTCACTGCATTGGGATGAAGCTGTACCAATCATTGATTGGCCACTCCTGCAAGTTCTGCAGCCGTATCTTGCAGGAGAAATAGTCGGCTGAAGATTTTGTGGCAGGGTTGGTGCCCCAATTCCTCAACTGGAAATCTTGGTTAGAAAAGTTGGCTGGTTCAGGCTCCTTAAACCCCAGTACTAGGAGTCTTTACTAGGCTCACACTCAAAGATTCCTTGGAATTTCCCTTGCACTAAGGTTTGGTCTTGTCCCTGAAATACCCCAAATTCTAATCATCTCTTTCAATACTTTCTCACTCCACCACACCTGATTTCTCCTCTTACCATCCCTTCAGTTTTGAACATAGCAGTTGTCTTTTATGAATGACTCTAATTAAAAATTATGACTTTTAATTTATACATTGGAAAGAAAGGAGATTTTTAAGGCAGAAATGTGTTATTTATTTATTTACATATTTTTGGTAACACTCAACAATGACAAAAATTGAAGAAAAAATTTTTCATACAGGAGAATGTGTCATACATTCTTAATTTGAGTCAGAATAATTCACAATTAATTAATTAAAACCAGAATTATAAAACTGGTTTAATGTAAAGGTTTTGCACAACTTTTTTATAGTCTACTTAATCATAAAATATACTATATTTTCCTAACTTCAGATAAATTATAAATTATTTTATATATTTTAGTTTCTCATTATATTAAACTGAAATGATTTCAATATATGATGTAGATATAGTATGACACTAATTTCAAATCTGAAGGAAAGAATTTTGTGTTGTAGAATAGGAAAGTTATTACTTTAACATTAATATTTATCTGCAGCAGCTCAGATCCACTGGAAGACAGTTGGTTTTATTAAATCAGTTTTGTGATTAATACATTATGCTTTGTTATGTTTCTCAGAGACGTCCACATTGACTTAGAGGCTATATTAAAGCTAGGACACAATGTTTTTCCTAAGGAAGAGGGTTTCTGAAGCTTCCCTGTGAATGTACATGAGAAAGATAAAAATACTTATCAATGATTAATGGTATATTCTAATTATCTTTTCAAGAAAGAGAATGCAGCATTCCCCTGTTACACCAAGACTTAGTTGTTTTTCCCAGAGAAGTAAAATACAAAGTTGGAGATTCGTTGAGTTTCTCTTGCCGTTCAGGACACAGAGTTGGAGCAGATTTAGTGCAATGTTACCACTTTGGATGGTCCCCTAATTTCCCAACGTGTGAAGGTCAGTATCTGTTTTATATTTGATGAACTAAGATCAGAAGTTTATTTTTTTCCTCTTTTAATATTCCCCAGTTATCAAGTATGTCTATAATATAAAAATCTTCAGAGAAATGAACATTCATTCAGATACACAGCCACATGTTTATGAGGTTAATTTGAAGCTAACTTGCTTCTTTAAATATGTTATCCATGTGTTTACACATGCAGACATGATGGCTGAGACTGATGGGATTTCTTTCATTTTGCCTATATTACCATTAGTGCTGGTGTTTTTATACCATAGGCCTTCCCGCATATTGTATAGAGTATGTCCAAACCTGTAAAAGCAGGTTGTAATTAATTCAAAACCAGGTTCAATATCTATTTAAAATAGATACAAGGTACAATGCTGATTTTTTTTACAATGTGGTAAATGTATGATAAAATAGTACCAGTCAATGTGAAAATCATTATAATCAACACAACAATTACTGAGTGATTGCATGTATCTTCAGGCTGTCAGGTTTACCAAAAATTCTTCCACCTCCAATATATTTGCAATGCTATTGCAACAGTTGTATTAAAGTTGTGAAATATAAATTTAGTGTAAATACTATTTAGAAAAGTGTAAAAGAAAGTTATATAGTGTATACATTTAAATTTTCTCCATTTACTAAAATTTTAGACTGTAAGATGGACATTTTCTTTTATATTTATACAGTATTTCTGTAACAGGCCAAGTAAAATCATGTGACCAACCTCTTGAAATCCCGAATGGGGAAATAAAGGGAACAAAAAAAGTTGAATACAGCCATGGTGACGTGGTGGAATATGATTGCAAACCTAGATTTCTACTGAAGGGACCCAATAAAATCCAGTGTGTTGACGGGAAGTGGACAACCTTGCCGATATGCGTTGGTAATTAAAATAATTAACACTTAAAAATTGTTTTGCATCTCATGTGACGTTTTAATTATAAGTAACTTAAGTGAAATACCTACAGAGTATGAGAGAACATGTGGAGACCTTCCTGAACTTGAGCATGGCTCTGTCCAGTTATCTGTCCCTCCCTACCATCATGGAGATTCAGTGGAGTTCACTTGTACAGAAACCTTCACAATGATTGGACATGCAGAAGTTTTCTGCATTAGTGGAAGGTGGACCGAGCTTCCTCAATGTGTTGGTAAGTATGTGTGCATAAAATGGATACTTCATAAAGTTTAATATTTATATTGCAGAAATATTTGCTACTGTGTACTTCTGAAGTAAGTAGTCATTTTGGAAATATCTAGTCTTAAATAATATAAATCCAAACTTTCATTGTTTATAATTTGATGGATGTCTACAGGTGAACAGAAATTCTTAACATACAATATATAAAAGTTTGTTCATTACCACAAGATAAATCTAGTTGTTAATTATAAATTGTCATGTGACTGACATGTGAATATTAACACCCAAGTAGGTTTGACTATGGTACAAAAAAGATCATTGTTTTTATTGTATGAGACTCTCCTCTCAGGACTTGGAAAGGTAAGAATTAAAGTCTGCTAATCACCCATTTCCTACTCTCATTATAGACTTACCCTGAAGCATGTCTGTAATGTTTGTGTTTATTCTACAGACTGCATTCTAAAGTCAATGTGCCAAAGTTGGGACTCTCCACCCTGCCATCAGCTGTAGAACTCAGGGATTAGATGGGAAACATAATCCCATATATGACTCCACTTCACACTGATTCCCCATGTTCCTTTGCTGATTCAGTCTTAATGAGTTACTGGAAGAATCTTGGTGTCTACATTTTCTTTTCTCTGAAATGGAAGTTTTTCATTGATTGACCTTGGTCATCCAGGCTTCACTATTTGTTGGAGTTTTGGATATTCTTTAATGCCAGGGAAACATGGAGCTCCTTTGGAACGGGCACCTATTCTTGTGCTGCTTAATGATATGCTCTCTCTGCCCAGACACCCAAACTTCATAACAGTTTGCCATGTAAATGAATACCTTTCCTACATATCAATCATAACAATTTTTGCTCAGCAAGCAGATTTTGCCAAACCCATCTTCATCATTGCTTTAAAACTGTTTAACACTTTCATAAGAAGAAAGATCAGATATAATATCATATATAAAAACTGAATCCTTCATTTTATATTAGTTTATGCTTATTTTTATGTACTCTATTGTACTCTAGTATTTGTTCATATATCAGAGGTTTAGTTTGGTTTATCTGCCTGCAGCCACCTTAATATGACTCCAGTTATGTCTTCCTGGATTGCAAAGTTAATGTTATGATACAAATATTTTTACCTTGACACTCTACCTTACTTTTCTCCAAACCCTTGGCTTTCACCTGATGAATAAGAGATTCAGAAGCAAATGAACCACACAGTCACCATGCCCCTTTGACTTTCTTCTTTTTCCTTTACAGAAATTGGCTTTGTGTGTGTGTGTGTGTGTGTGTGTGTGTGTGTGTGTGTGTACCAATCTTTAGTAAGGGACGAATTCTCAGGAGTCTTTAGTGTTTGCATCACTCTATCAACATTTTAAATATTATACAACTTTGTCTAATTATTTACTTTTATTTGTACTGTGTTTATTTTATTTTAGATTTCAAATTATTGATAAAAATTATCCATGACCTATACAGAAATGTCAAATTCAAAAGGACTCTCATTTTCACCAAATAGTTAAAATATATAGTACACTAAAATGCTCCCATATATATATATATATATCCTTATTTAACTTATAAAACAACCATACAATCAGAACAATTTATTATTATAACTTAATATTGCTGTATTATAGAATAACGTCATATGAAAATATATCTTATAGACTCATATGTAGGGTGTATAAAGGAGATAGATGTTGACTACAAGCCCCTAATATCCTATACCAATTCTCTCTCATAAAATAGTTTGAAATATTTGTATTCTATACAATATAAATTAAATGTTATTTTCTTGTATCACATCTATTAAAAAAGATGTCCCGATATCTTATCAACACATTTTTTATTTTAAAATTTTTAACATTTTAACATTATGAAAAAATCTGAGAGTAATGAATTTGCATATTTTTATAGGTTTTAAGTCTATGACCAAAGCTGGTCATATCATAATCATTTCTTATGTAGAGCATCTGAGAAAGTGTTTTTTTAATGCTTTTGTAATTGTCTAGTACCCAAGTTCCTTCATGACACAAAATGTCTCTGAGACATAAATGAGTGGGCATGATATCTAGTTCTTATACTATAGGCCACTTTCGCATGGTGAGTCTCAACATTTTAGTTGGCAGAATTTATAGTACTAAGTTGTGTTTCATTGTACATTTACTGCATGCACATTTTAATGTAGTAGCTCACTCACTTCTTATAAGTGTTTTTATTTTTCATGAAAATATTTTCATACAGCAACAGATCAACTGGAGAAGTGTAAAGCCCCGAAGTCAACTGGCATAGATGCAATTCATCCAAATAAGAATGAATTTAATCATAACTTTAGTGTGAGTTACAGATGTAGACAAAAGCAGGAGTATGAACATTCAATCTGCATCAATGGAAGATGGGATCCTGAACCAAACTGTACAAGTAAGTTCTTCTTGGCATTGTGTTCTCATGAGTGTTCTAGCCTTTTCTCAACTAGAGCAGTTGTGTCTTTATTTACTTAAAAAATTTTTCCTCAAATTTTATGGGTAAAACCTGTATTTATATTATTTTTACCTCTCCCTCTTCCCACTCCAACTCAACTCCTTTTGTGTCCCTCCAATTTTATATCCAATTTATGTCCTCTTCTTGAAGTATATGTGTAAGCATACATAATATATGCATAATATATACAAATGAAACTTGTATATATAAATTCAACCTGATTAGTCCATTCAGTGTTTCTCCTATGTGTATGTGCTAAGACTAAGTGCATGGGTTTCAATAACCTATTTGTTTGCTCCAGAGAGAAGGCTGATTATTCCACTCTAGACAGCCATTAATCACCTGTAGGGGAAGGGTCATGTAGCATTTTCCCTATCCATACTAATTTGTCAGTTGGTAATGTCATCATGGATATCTTGTTGGGTGACCACACTTTTGAGATTTCATGAGTTCATCTACTCTGCCATATATGAAGATATTATCTTCTAACACATTTTCTGGAAAAATATTTTTTAATCTAGAGGTTGATTTAGAAATTACAATATCATGCTTGTTAGTGACCTATAGTGTAAAACACAGAAACAAACTTGCTCAACATGGCTTTTCCTATGTGTCATAATGGATTCTTACCGTTCCACTACATGTGATTAATTTATCACAACAAATGTGTTATGCCTCTCCTATGCTTCATCATCATGTCTTTCGGTATGATTGTGTGTTCTGTCAGACCAACCATTTATTTAACTCTCCTAACAATCAGCTTACCTGGAAAACCTCGATTTATTTGACACCTTCTATTCTATGTTACTGGGCAACAGGGCCATTCTACTACTATTTCTGCTTCCCTATTTGTCTTTATCACCGTTGTTGTGGAGGCCCTGTCTCATTTGATATTTTAAATATTTCTTAAAGACGAAAGTTCACAGAAAGTATTTCCATGCCATTCTAAAATTAAACCTACTACAGGCATGTTAATGCAGTGCATGTGTTGTTTTGAAATTGTCTATGTTAGGATATCATTTCTGGTGTCATTTTGATTATAGTATTAAGATAGTAATTGCTTTTCTCTTATGTATGGCTAGCTAGTTGTTCAAAGAATGTATTTACTACGTAGTGCTGATTTCTATTTATTCCACTCTACTTAAGCAAAAATATAAAAAGAATGAAATTATTAGTAACCACTAAGAAAGTACCCTTTCATATTATGAATCTGAGAGGAGAGTCTGAGTGATGAATGTGAGGTGTCTTGATTTTGTAGCTACGTAGTGAAAAACTTGTCAGAAGCACTACATTATCCTGGCTGCGAACCATCCGTTTTCACATGTGTAACTAGTTCAGGTTAAATGGAATGTCCAGCATAATTGAAATTTTGTACAACATAGTATAAACCACTTTGGGTCACACTCCATATTCTTGTTGACCAAGAACCAAGGTTAAGTTAACTATCAATTGTGATAACTAATTCTTATTTGCTATCTGACAGAGTCCACAATTTCCTAAGAAAAACGTATCTGAGCATGTTTGTAGGGGCGTTTCTAGTTTAGGTTAACTGAGGAGGAACAATACACTGTATGTGTAGATGGCACCATTTTATGGGCAGGGTTCCTAGCATAAATAAAAAGAGAAAGGTGACTGTGAATCCTGAGTATAGATACAGTATGAGCAACAGCCTCACATGTCTACTGCCATTGCTTTCCTGCGCGATGAGCTAACTTAAACTATTCCTTCTTCTTTTCTACCCTCCTTCCTATCTTCCTTCCTACCTTCCTTCCTTTCTTAGCTTCTTTTGTCAAGTGCTTCATCACAGAAATGAGAAAAGTCACTAGTATATCAAGTAAATGAAAGTACCACTTTTCCTAATCAACTTTCATTTATAAAATAGTCCCTGAGGATTTTTAATGTAAGTCAACATATTAGATTATAAATAGTCATAGACAGCTCTAGAAAAATATTCATGTAAGCTTAATCTTAACATAATATATTTTTTATGACTCACTTAAAATATTTTAAAATCTAGAAATGATTGAAGTATGTTTTATAAAAATATATAAAACTGTATTAAAATGAATGAGAAAAAATTTGGAGTACAAGAATTGCTATATTAAATTGCTATACAATTGAAATATGCAAAATATAGACAATTTTTTTGCAACTCAACAATCAGATTTATATGCTAAATTCTCAATCCACAATAGATTCACACAGTAAACTTACAAGCAATCGATAAGGATATAAACTGCCAACCTAGATGAGATAAATTTGCCTACAGAAATCCATGCCAACAACCTTGGCAATACTATATATATATATGTATACATATATATGTATATATGTGTGTATATATATGTATATATGCATATATAGAGAGAGACAGTTATTAAATTTCATTACTAACTTACTTTTTAATGAAAATTATCACTTCAATAATTTAAGATATTCTCTTTAGTAAAGAACTCTGATTATTTTTTTCTAGGAAATGAGAAAAGATTCTGCCCTCCTCCCCCACAGATTCCAAATGCCCAAGTGATTGAAACCACAGTGAAATACTTGGATGGAGAGAAAGTATCTGTTCTTTGCCAAGATGGTTACCTAACTCAGGGCCCAGAAGAAATGGTGTGTAAACATGGAAGGTGGCAGTCGTTACCACGCTGCACGGGTCAGTAGATAGGATTTACTTTGCACCATTAGAACGTAGGTGAGGGGTGGGTATTGAAAAAAAAAGGGCATACTATAAATGTTCTGGACACATTATTCAAATTGTGTATATTTATTTCTAATGTAAGTTTTTATTTCGGCTTGACTATTTCATTTCTGTTCTCTATGTAGAAAAAATTCCATGTTCCCAGCCCCCTAAAATTGAACATGGATCTATTAAGTCGCCCAGGTCCTCAGAAGAGAGAGATTTAATTGAGTCCAGCAGTTATGAACACGGAACTACATTCAGCTATGTCTGTGATGATGGATTCAGGATATCTGAAGAAAATAGGGTAACCTGCAACATGGGAAAATGGAGCTCTCTGCCTCGTTGTGTTGGTGAGACTGACATGAAAATTCAATTTTCATTTTCAATATGTCATTACCAATATTCTACTCTTATCCAAGCCAGAGAGAAAGAATAATTTAGGATAGCACATATATACATTTATATATTTTACTATACATTTATACTTGCACACTATAATCTATGCTGTTTTAGTTCATTGTGCCATTTCTGTAGACATATACTTTCACTCTTGCATTACCGTTTTTAAATATGATGTATTACAGACTCCATGTGCTCATGTGAATTCTACTGTTTGATTTGCCACCAAGTATTAAAGTCCAAAGTATCTTTTGCCTAAAATGTCCTCCCCACTCCCATCCCACAATACATGGTATTTTCTGATATTTGTAATACTTTCAAGTTGTTTAACAGATGCAAGACAACAGAATGTGCTATTAGGAAGCACTGCCCACCTTCCTTATGATGATGCATCTTTCATATTAACACTTCCTTCTTGTACCCCTACACACAGAACTGATACATACAAGCAAATTTCTGTATTAGTGCAATGTGGAATTGTTTAATTATGTAACTCTCATTTGTGTCTTTTTCAGGAATACCTTGTGGACCCCCACCTTCAATTCCTCTTGGTATTGTTTCTCATGAACTAGAAAGTTACCAATATGGAGAGGAGGTTACATACAATTGTTCTGAAGGCTTTGGAATTGATGGACCAGCATTTATTAAATGTGTAGGAGGACAGTGGTCTGAACCTCCCAAATGCATAAGTACATTTTAATTTTCATTCTTTTGTCTAGTATATAATACAATTCAATCTATATGTGGTACAATTAAGAAGCTAAGTCATACTTTGATTCCATATCTCCTCCTATGAATATGTTTGTTTCCCCTCTAAGAAAAACTGAAGCATCCTCACTTTGGTTGTCCTTCTTGAGCTTCATGTGGTCTGTTGATTGTATCTTTGGGTAAACTAAGGTTTTGGACTAATACCCACTTATCAGTGAATACATAGTATGTGTGTTTTTTTGTGATTGGGTTGCCTCACTAAGGATGATACTTCCTTTTTTTATTTTTATTATTTTTATCTTTGTTAACTTGAGTATTTCTTATTTACATTTCTATTGTTATTCCCCTTCTCGGTTTCCGGGCCAACATCCCCCTAACTCCTCCCCTTCCCCTTTCATATAGGCTTCCCCTCCCCATCCTCCCTCTATTACCACCCTCCCCCCCCAAAATTACGTTCACTAGGTGTTCAGTCTTGGCAGGACCAAGGGCTTTCCCTTCCACTGGTGCACTTACTAGGCTATTCATTGTTACCTATGAGGTTGGAGCCCAGGATCAGACCATGTGTAGTCTTTGGGTAGTGGCTTAGTCCCTAGAAGCTCTGGTTGGTTGGCATTGTTGTTCATATGGGGTCACGAGCCCCTTCAAGTTCTTCCAGTCCTTTCTCTGATTCCTTCAAAAGAGGTCCCGTTCTTAGTTCAGTGGTTTGCTGCTGGCATTTGTCTCTGTATTTGTTGTATTCTAGGTATGTCTCTCAGGAGAGATATATATCAGGTTCCTGTTGGACTGCACCTTTTGCTTCATCCGTCATATCTAGTTTGATGGCTGTATATGTATGGGCCACATGTAGGGCAGGCTCTGAATGGGTGTTCCTTCTGCCTCTGTTCTAAACTTTGCCTCCCTATTCCCTGCCAAGGGTATTCTTGTTCCCATTTAAAGAAGGAGTGAAGCATTCACATTTTGGTCATCCTTCTTGAGTTTCATGTGTTCTGTGAATCTAGAGCAATTCAGGCATTTGGGCTAATAGCCACTTATCAATGAGTGCATACCATGTGTGTTTTTCTGTGATTGGGTTAGCTCACTCAGGATGATATTTTCCAGTTCCATCCATTTGCCTATGAATTTCATAAAGTCATTGTTTTTGATAGCTGAGTAATATTCCAATGTGTAGATGTACCACATTTTCTGTATCCATTCCTCTGTTGAAGGGCATCTGGGTTCTTTCCAGCTTCTGGCTATTATAAATAAGGCTGCTGTGAACATAGGGGAACACGTGTCTTTTTTATATGTTGGGGCATCTTTTGGATATATGCCCAAGAGACGTATAGCTGGGTCCTCAGGTAGTTCAATGTCCAATTTTCTGAGGAAACCCCAGACTGATTTCCAGAATGGTTTTACCAGTTTGTAATCCCAACAACAAGGGAGGGGTGTTCCTCCTTCTCCACATCCTGGCCAGCATTTGCTGACACCTCAGTTTTTGATCTTAGCCATTCTCACTGGTGTGAGGTGAAATCTCAGGGTTGTTTTGATTTGCATTTCCCTTATGACTAAAGATGTTGAACATTTCTTTAGGTGTTTCTCAGCCATTCGGCATTCCTCAGCAGTGAATAATTTGTTTAGCTCTGAACCCCATTTTTTTAGTAGGGTTATTTGTCTCCCTGCGGTCTAATTTCTTGAATTCTTTGAATATTTTGGATATAAGCCCTCTATCTGTTGTAGGATTGGTAAAGATCTTTTCCCAATCTGTTGGTTGTCGTTTTGTCCTAACAACAATGTCCTTTGCCTTACAGAAGTTTTGCAGCTTTAAGAGATCCCATTTGTCGATTCTTGATCTTAGAGCATAAGCCATTGGTGTTTTGTTCAGGAAATTTTTCCCAGTGACCATGTGTTCGAGATGCTTCCCTAATTTTTCATCTATTAGTTTGAGTGTATCTGGTTTGATGTGGAGGTCCTTGATCCACTTAGACTTAAGCCCTGTACAGGGTGATAAGCATGCATCGATATGCATTCTTCTACATACTGACCTCCAGTTGAACCAGCACCATTTGCTGAAAATGCTATCTTTTTTCCATTGGATGGTTTTAGCTCCTTTGTCAAAAATCAAGTGCCCATATGTGTGTGGGCTCATCTCAGGGTCTTCAATTCCATTTCATTGGTCTATCTTTCTGTCTCTGTACCAATACCATGCAGTTTTTATCACTATTGCTCTGTAATACTGCTTGAGTTCAGGGATAGTGATTCCCCCAGAAGTCCTTTCATTGTTGAGGATAGTTCTAGCTATCCTGGGTTTTTTGTTATTCCAGATGAAATTGCAAATTGTTCTGTCTAACTCTCTGAAGAATTGGATTGGTAGTTTGATGGGGATTGCATTGAATCTGTAGATTTCTTTTGGCAAAATGGCCATTTTTACTATTTTAATCCTGTCAATCCATGAGCATGGGATTCTTTCCGTCTTCTGAGGTCTTCTTCAATTTCTTTCTTCAGAGGCTTGAAGTTCTCATCATACAGATCATTTATTCGCTTGATTAAAGTGACACCGAGGGATTTTATATAGTTTGGGACTATTATGAAGGGTGACGTTTCCTTAATTTCCTTCTCAGCTTCTTTCTCTTTCATGTAGGGGAAAGCTACTGATTTATTTGAATTAATTTTAACCCAGCCACATTGCTGAAAGTGTTTAACAGGTTTAGTAGTTCCCTTGGGATCACTTAAATATACTATCATATCATCAGCATATAGTGTTATTTTGAATTCTTCTTTTCCAATCTGTATCCTCTTGATCTCCTTTTGTTGTCTGATTGCTCTGGCTAGAACTTCAAGAACAATATTGAATAAGTAAGGAGAGAGTGGGCAAACTTGTTTAGTCCCTGATTTTAGTGGGATTGCTTCACGTTTCTCTCCATTTAGTTTAATGTTAGCTACTGGTTTGCTGTATATGGCTTTTACTATGTTTAGGTATGGACCTTGAATTCCTATTCTTTCCAGGACTTTTATCATGAAGGGGTGTTGAATTTTGTGAAATGCTTTCTCAGCATCTAATGAAATGATCATGTGGTTTTGTTCTTTCACTTTGTTTATATAATGGATTATGTTGATAATTTTCTGTATATTAAACCATCCCTACATGCCTGCGATGAAGCCTACTTGATCATGGTGGATGAATGTTCGGATGTGCTCTTGGATTCGGTTTGCCAGAATTTTTTGAGTATTTTTGCGTTGATATTTATAAGGGAAATTGGTCTGAAGTTCTCTTTCTTTGTTGGGTCTTTGTGTGGTTTAGGTATAAGAATAATTGTGGCTTCATAGAACGAATTCGGTAGCACTCCATTTGTTTCAATTTTGTGGAACAATTTGGATAGCATATGAGGTCTTCTATGAAGGTCTGATAGAACTCAGCACTGAATCCATCTTGACCTGGGCTCTTTTTGGTTGGGAGACCTTTAATGACTGCTTCTATTTCGTTCAGAGTTATGGGGTTGTTTAAATGGTTTATCTGTTCCTGATTTAACTTTGGTACCTGGTATCTGTCTAGGAAATTGTCCATTTCCTGCAGATTTTCAAGTTTTGTTGAATATAGGCTTCTGTAGTAGGATCTTATGATTTTTTGAATTTCTTCTGATTCTGTAGTTATGTCTCCCTTTTCATTTCTGATTTTGTTAATTTGGACACACTCTCTGTGTTCTCTCATTAGTCTGACTAAGGGTTAATCTATCTTGTTGATTTTCTCAAAGAACCAGCTTTTGGTTCTGTTGATTCTTTGTATAGTCCTTTTTGTTTCTTCTTGGTTGATTTCAGCTCTGAGTTTGATTATTTTCTGCCTTCTACACCTCCTGGGTGTATTTGCTTCTTTTTGTTCTAGAGCTTTTAGGTGTGCTGTCAAGCTACTGATATATGTTCTCTCCTGTTTCTTTCTGTAGGCACTTAGAGCTATAAGTTTTCCTCTTAGCACCGCTTCCATTGTGTCCCATAATTTTGGGTATGCTATACTTTCATTTTCATTAAATTCTAAGAAGTCTTTAATTTCTTTATTTCTTCCTTGACCATGTTATCATTGAGTACAGCATTGTTCAACTTCCATGTATATGTGGACATTCTTCCCCTATTGTTATTGAAGACCAGCTTTAGCCTGTGATGGTCTGATAGGACAAATGGGATTATTTCTATCTTTCTGTATCTTTTGAGGCCTGTTTTATGACTTACTACATGGTCAATTTTGGAGAAAGTACCATGAGGTGGTGAGAAGAAGTTATATCCTTTTGTTTTAGGATAGAATGTTCTATAAATATCTGTTAAGTCCATTTGGTTCATGACTTCTCTTAGTCTGTCTATGTCTCTGTTTAATTTGTTTCCATGACCTGTCCATTGATGAGAGTGTGTGTGTGTGTATGTGTGTGTGTGTGTGTGTGTGTGTGTGTGTGTGTGTGTGTAATCTACTATTATTGTGTGAGGTGCAATGTGTGTTTTGAGCTTTAGTAAGGTTTCTTTTATGTATGTAGATGCCTTGTATTTAGAGCATAGATACTTAGGATTGAGAGTTCATCTTGGTGGATTTTTCCTTTGATGAATAGAAAGTGTCCTTCCTTACCTTTTTTGATGACTTTTAGTTGAAAATCAATTTTATTTGATATTAGAATAGCTACTCCAGCTTCCTTCTTCAGACCCCTTGCCTGGAAAGTTGTTTTTCAGCCTTTCACACTGAGGTAGTTTCTTTCTTTGTCTCTGAGGTATGTTTCCTGTAGACAGCAGAATGCCAGGTCCTCATTGCATATCAGGTTCATTAATCTATGTCTTTTTATTGGGGCATTGAGACGTTTGATATTGAGAGATATTAAGGAATACTGATTATTGCTTCCTGTTATATTCATATTTGGATGTGAGGTTATGTTTGTGTGCTTTTCTTCTCTTTGTTTTGTTGCCAAGACGATTAGTTTCTTGCTTTTTCTAGGGTGTAGCTTGCCTCCTTTTGTTGGGCTTTACCATTTATCCTTTGGAGTGCTGAGTTTGTAGAAAGATATTGTGTAAATTTGGTTTTGTCATGGAATATCTTGGTTTCTCCATCAATGTTAATTGAGAATTTTGCAGGATACAGTAACCTGGGCTGGCACTTGTGTTCTCTTAGGGTCTGTATGACATCTGTCCGGGATCTTCTGGCTTTCATAGTGTCTGGTGAGAAGTCTGGTGTGATTTTGATAAGTCTGCCTTTATATGTTACTTGACTTTTTTCCTTACTGCTTTTAATATTCTTTCTTTATTTTGTGCATTTGGTATTTTGACTGTTATGTGATGGCAGGAGTTTCTTTTCTGATCCAATATATTTGGAGTTCTGTAGGATTCTTGCTTGTTTATGGGCATCTCTTTCTTTAGGTTAGGGAAGTTTTCTTCTATGATTTTGTTGAAGATATTTACTGGTCCTTTGAGCTGGGAAGTCTTCACTCTTTTCTATACCTATTTATCTTCTCATTAAGTCCTGGATTTCCTGTATGTTTTGGACCAGTAGCTTTTTCCATTTTACACTATCTTTACCCTTGTGTCAATGATTTCTATGGAATCTTCTGCTCCTGAGATTCTTTCTTCTGTCTCTTGTATTCTGTTGGTGATGCTTGTATCTATGGCTCCTTGTCTCTTCCTTTGGTTTTCTATATCCAGGGTTGTTTCCATTTCAGCTTTCTTTATTGCTTCTATTTCCCTTTTTAATTCCTTCACCTCTTTGATTTTGTTTTCCTGGAATTCTTTCTGGGATTTTTGTGATTCCTCTCTATAGGGTTCTATTTGTTTATTTATGTTTTACTGCATTTCTTTAAGGGAGTTCTTCATGTCTTTCTTGAAGTCCTCCAGCATCATTATCAAATGTGATTTTAAATCTAGATCTTGCTTTTCTGGTGTGTTTGGATATTCAGTGTTTGCTTTGGTGGGAGAATTGGGCTCTGATGATACCGTATAGTCTTGGTTTCTGTTGCCTGGGTTCCTGCACTTGCCTCTTGCCATCCAGTTGTCTCTGGTTTTATCTTCTTCTGCTATTTCTAACAGTGGCTAGACCTTCCTATAGGCCTATGTGTCAGGAGTGCTGTAGACCTGTTTCCCTTTTTTCGTTCAGCTAGTTGTGGGAACAGAGTGTTCTTTAGGGTGTGTAGTCTTTCCTGCCTAGTGGTCTTCGCTGTTCCTGTGGGACTGTCCTGAGTCCACCAGGCAGGTCACTTGGATCAGAAAAGTTGGTCTTACCTGTGGTCCTGTGTCTCAAGTTGCTCGTGGGGGGCTGCTTTTGAGCTCTCTGTGAGGGTGGCAACCAGGAGGGTCTGTGCAGCCTTTTCCATGAGCCCCTGAGTACTGGGGTCCCAGACGGCATTAGGTGTTTTCCTCTGGAGTCTGAAATGTGGGCAGAGTGTAGTCTCTTCTGGCCTCCCAGGCGTGTCTGCCCCTCTGAAAGTTTAGCTCTCTCTCCCATGGGATTTGGCTGCAGAGAGCTGTTGATTGGTCCCTTCAGGTGAGGTGGGTATCTGGATCCCAGGGGACCTGCTGCTCCAGTGCCCCTGTCTTCCATTTCCCAGAGACTGTATACAGTTTCCTCTTGGGCCAGGGATGTGGGCAGGGGTGGGCAGTATTGGTGGTCTCTTCTGCTCTGCAGTCTCAGGAGTGCCCACCTGTCCAGATGGTGAGCTCTCCCTCCCACAGGATTTGGGTGCAGAGAGCTGTTGATCCGGTCCTTTCAGGTCCAGGCGATGTCTGGAGCACAGGGGACCTGCAGCTCCAGTGCCCCTATCTTCCGGTTCCCAGAGGCCGTATACAGTTTCCTCTTGGGCCGCGGATGTGGGCCGGGGTGGGCAGTATTGGTGGTCTCTCCCTCTCTGCATTCTCAGGAGTGCCCACCTGTCTGGGCGGCGAGCTCTTTCTCCCAGGGGTTTGGGAGCAGTGAAGTGTGGCCGGGATCAGCGAGATTCGGGCTCCAGCTAAAAACCAGAAGTGTCCTGTTCCAGAGGAATTTTGCCTCAGTGTGTCATGAGTCCACCAGGCAGGTCGCTTGGAGCATAAAAGTTGGTCTTACCTGTGGTCTTGAAGCTCAAGTTGCTTGTGAGGGGGCTGCTTTTGAGCTCTCTGTGAGGGCGGCAACCAGGAGGGCCTGCACCGCCTTTTCCTGGAGCCCCTGTGCACCGGGATCCCAGATGGCATTAGGTGTTTTCCTCTGGAGTCAGAAATGTGGGCAGAGTGTAGTCTCTTTTTGCTTCCCAGGAGTGTCTGCCCCTCTGAAGGTTTAGCTCTCCCTCCCATGGGATTTGGGTGCAGAGAACTGTTGAGCAGTCCCTTCAGGTCCGGGCAACATCTGGAACGAGGGGGACCTGCTGCTCCAGTGCCCCTGTCTTCCAGTTCCAGGAGGCCCTATACAGTTTCCTCTTGGGCCACGGATGTGGGCAGGGGTGGGCAGTGTTGGTAGTCTCTCCCACTCTGCAGTCTCAGGAGTGCCCACCTGTCTGGGTGGTGAGCTCTCTGTCCCACAGGGTTTGGGAGTTGGGAGCTGTGGGCCGGGATCAGTGAGGTTAGGAGGATGATACTTTCTAGTTCCATCCATTTGCCTATGAATGTCATGAATCATTGTTTTTAGTTGCTGAGTAATACTCCATTGTGTAGATGTACCACATTTTCTTTATTTATTCCACTGTTGAGGAACATCTGGGTTCTTTCCAGCTTCTGGTTATTATAAATAAGGTTGCTATGAATATAGGAGAGTATGTGTCCTGGTTATATGTTGGAACATCTTTTGGGTATATGCCCAAGAGAGGTATAGCTGGGTACTCAGGTAGGTCAATTTCCAATTTTCTGAGGAACCTCCAGACTGATTTCCAGAATGGTTGTAACAGCTTGCAATCCCAACAACAATGGAAGAGTGCTCCTCTTTCTCCACATCCTTGCCAGCATCTGTTGTCACCTGAGTTTTTTATCTTAAGAATGTCCATTCAGATACTGCCCCACCTGGGGATCCAGCCAATATATATACAGCCACCAAACCCAGTCACTATATGCCAAGAGCTGCATGCTGACAGGAACCTGGTATGGAAGTCTCCTGAGAGGCTCTGCCAAAGCATAACAAATACAGAGATGGACTGAGAACTGGGTGCATATTGGAGGAGTTAGAGAAAGGATTGAAGGAGCTGAAGGTGTTTGCAACCCCCTAAGAACAACGATACCCACCAACCAGAGCTTTCAGGAACTAAATCACTGTTCAAAGAGTACACATGGACAGACCCGTGGCTCCAGTTGCATATGTAGCAGAGGATGGCCTTGTTGGCCACCAATGGGAGGAGAAACCCTTGGTCCTGTCAAGGCTCATCCTCCAACCCTTTCCTATCTGACATTCCCACCCCCCCCCCCCCCAGTTTAGGCGACTGTAAGATAGGAAAGGGTTGGAGGATGGGCAGGGGAACACCCTCATAGAAGAAAGTGGAGAGGGAATGGGACAGGGGGTTTGTGGGCAGGAAACTGGAAAGTGGGATGGCATTTGAAATGTAAAAATAAAAATATCCAATAAAAAAACTAATGAAGGAGAATCGGGTATAGTTAAAAAAAAAAGAAACGAAGCCATAATTCTAGCATATAAAAAGTTTTTGCTGCATAATTTGAATGCTGGAAGACAAATACGATATGAGTCAAAACAAAATTTTTCCTTTCCAGCCCACCTAAGTTGTTTTTGTTCCATGTAGTCTGAGATATCTGAATTATCAGAATTCTCAGAATCCAGGAACACACAGGCTCCTCTAAACAGTCTCATCACTACAATGACAGTTTTAGAGCAATGCCACTACAATTACATATGCTCTAAATTTTTCAAATAATTATGAGTAAGTTACATTTTATAAAGTCAAACATAAATACTCTAATTTTGGAAAGTACAAGAAAAATTGAATGCAAAATTTAAAATTTCAAAAATTATAACCATCAGGATTCTGTGTCTATCTTATTTATTTTCATAAATATAAAAGAACGTCAGTGTAACTAAGTAAAAAATGGAAAACCTACTGTATGTATTGTTTTCTATGAAGTTAACTATTGTTTCATATATCGTATGTTCTACAACTTCCTGAAAACAAACACCCACATACTCTTTTATTTTTTTAAGAAACTGATTGTGACAACTTGCCCACATTTGAAATTGCCAAACCGACAGAAAAGAAAAAAAAATCATACAGGTCAGGAGAACAAGTGACATTCAGATGTCCACCTCCGTATCGAATGGATGGCTCTGACATTGTCACATGTGTTAATACGAAGTGGATTGGACAGCCGGTATGCAAAGGTATTTGAATGGGTTTTTAACATGCATTTATTCTAGTGTCAAAGAATGACATAACTGAAAATGGTGCAGAGATTACTTTTAAAGTAAGATCAAGTTTGTTTGTATCAAATAATAAAAGCATTGAATTAAAAAAACTGATGGCTAAGCTGATAGCATGATGGTGTTCAGAGTTTGATTTCATGGTCAGCATCATCAGTATCATTAGAATACAAACATTTTGAAAATGTAAATTAACAGCTAGGAGTACATGCTAGATATCCTAAATAGGACGACATCTAAAGATGAGACCTTCAATCTCCTTTTAGGGATCTGTGTATGACTAAGTTTGGAATGTGCTGTAGGCTGTCAATATTTGTTAATATGTTGTTAAATAATTAGCCTTCAATTGAAATCTTGCTTATATCTCATTTTATCAAATTCATTGGAATATTAGGATATTTTATTTGATTATCACTTTCTTATGACTATATTATTCTTAAAACAATGTTCTTTTTCCTCTAACATTGCAAATAGATTTTTTCTCACATAATACATATCCTGATTGTTTTCTCTTCCCTCCACTCATTTCAGCTCCTTCCTACCCCTTTTTTCATCTAATTTTTCCCCTTTCTGTATTTCAGGAGAAAGGAAAGTCTTCTAAGGAGTAATACTAATAAAACAAAAATGAAACAAATACAGTAGGAGGTAACAAACAAATAATTTTAGGGAAAACAGCATAAGAAAATAGATAAGAAACAAAATAGACAAAATGTCCCACTTTATACACCTAGGAATCCCTTAAGAATACTCACCTGAAAACCATAATATATATTGAACAGCATGCAAAGTACCTTCCTGTACCAAAGATGCTTCCCTTAGGGGTGAAGGCTCTATGTAGGCATCAGTGACACTTTGCTATGATCAGTGAGTTGCATATTTGTTGTTTTTCACAGTGTAGACTTGCCTTCAGGTTGTGTGGTATAATCTGTAGTCTTCTCAACAGCCTGCCTGTGTTATTCGGAAGTTTCCATGTGACCCCTCTGGTACACATTTAATTAGATGTAACCTTATCACAGTACTAGAAGCTTCATTAGTGACATGATATGTCCCTCGGGGCTCTGTCTCCTTACACTTTTGGTGATTGCACTTATATTTCCTTTATATATGTATGTATTTTAGAAAGCTTATATTGAATTAGGTTTTGATAATATCCCTCAAATGACACTTAAATTTTGCTGTTCCTCTCTGTATTCTGATTTTTGTCTACCCTTCTTGACATCCATAACTATCTACTCTATTTCTCCATCCTAAGGAGACAGTACTTTGCCCCCAATTCCTTAGGCCTACACCTAAATTCTGTTGTTCTGTGGATTGTAAAGTGACTTTCATTGGCTTTCAGCTAATATCTACATATCAGCAAATATATACATGTGTGTCTTTCTGGGTCTGAGTTCTTCACTCAGGATGAATTTTTGTCTATTACCCATCATTTACCTGTGACATTCATGATTTCATTTTTGCATGTAAATAAATGTAGCAAATTTTCTTTATCCATTCAGCAAGTCAGAAATATATTTGGAATCTTATGCATTAATTGGACACTCAAGATGAGCAAATAGGTACTAATACTTTATTTTACTCTTTAGATAATTCCTGTGTGAATCCACCACATGTGCCAAATGCTACTATACTAACAAGGCACAAGACTAAATATCCATCTGGTGACAAAGTACGTTATGACTGTAATAAACCTTTTGAATTATTTGGGGAAGTGGAAGTGATGTGCCAAAACGGGATTTGGACAGAACCACCGAAATGCAAAGGTAGGGCATCATTTCCCCTAATGTTTATTTGACAATGCAATTTAGTTATTGTACATTAGTGAAAGGAAACTGAAGCAATTTTTAAACTTTTTTTAACTTTTACAATTATTTTATTTATTTACATCCCAAATGATGTCCTCTCCCTGTCCCCACTCCAAGAACTCTTTCCCCCATACCCCTCTACTTCACCTCTGAGATGGTGCTTACCCATCCGTCTTGCCTGGGGCATCAATTTTTTAAAGATTAGGTGCATCCTATCCCTTCGAGGCCAGAAAAGGGAGTCCTCTGCTAGATGTCTGCCAGGAGCTTGTAATTAGCCTCTGTATGCTCTTTGGTTTTGTGGCATAGTCTCTGCGAGCTGCAAGTGGTGAGTGGTCCATGTTAGTTGACACTGTTGGTCTTCCTATGGGGTTCCCATTCCCTTCAACTTCTTTAATACAGCCCCTGACACTTCCATAGGTCAACTGCTGGTAGAGTTTATTAGAGGAAAGCCATGCTAGGCTCCTGTCTGCAAGCACAACATAGCATCAGTAATAGCATCAGTGCTTGGTGACCTTCCCCACCTCCATGAGAC